>NC_136961.1:44204047-44214047 GCF_032717465.1 Coenobita brevimanus
GGCTTATTGGTTATGATTACGAAGATAAAAGGAAAAAGTACACTTCTTTATAAACAATTTTGACTCAGGTATATATACGTATGGATAGTTTTTGACTTGTATTTCCTTCCTACGATCATCTTCTGTAATAATAATAACAATAATAATAATAATAATAATAATAATAATAATAAGCTTAAGATAGTTGAAAAATACGTCCGACAGGTGTAAATCTGGTAGGTAATCATCTCTCCAACTTCAGATCACTAATAATGGAAGCCACCGCTCCTTACGTGAGGCATCAACACCTGGCCGTATACATTGAAGAGATCCGGATAAGGTGTATCAAGTGCACCGCGAGGGAACTTAATGCCCACCTGTGTACCTGTGTATCGCGGTGAAGGACAGGTGTTATCATCAAGGTTTATTATCTACTCTTTACCTGTCAGTTTCATCGCTACCTTTAAAACCCATTGGCGATGCTAATTTTTAATCTCCGTGCTACTCTGATATCTTCTCTCCTAAACCACCAATCCCACTCCTCCTCCTCCTCCTCTCTCTCTCTCTTTCTGCCTATATACGAGTATGTACAATACCTACCTAGCTGTCTTTTTGCCTGTCTGTCTGTCTGTCTACCTATTTACCTGTCAGTCTGTCTGTCTACCTATTTACCTGTCTGTCTGTCTGTCTACCTATTTACCTGTCTGTCTGTCTGTCTACCTATTTACCTGTCTGTGTCTGCCTGTCTGTTTGTCCTCCCCCCACTCCCTCCTTCTCTATCTATCTATCTATCAATCTATGTACCTATTCATCTATCTGCTTATCTAATTTTTTTTTTTGTCTGTCTCTCTACCTGTCCCTGAGTCTACCTGTCCCCAACCCCCCCTTTTTTTCTCTCTCTCTCTCTCCAAGTGCCAAGTCACACCATCACAAAAGCCACATCACCAATACCCTTTGTAAAAATAGGACGGAATCAATTAACAATATCGCATTAATGATACAGGAAAAAATAAGAATAAAAATACAATCAATAAGAGAGAGAGAGAGAGAGAGAGAGAGAGAGAGAGAGAGACTAACCAATAAAACAGCTATTCACCTTTATAATTAGAGGCAGCAAGGTGAGGCTGCACGATGTAAACAATCAATATACCCCCCCCTCGCCAACTTAACAAGCTTCTTTACACCTCCTCCTTAGCGATTTATCTTTTTAATACTGCCTTCCCTATTATCTTCCTTTCTGTTGATGACTTTTTAACACTGATAAATATTGGTTTTACATGGGAATATTACCGTGTCACATGGAGGAATATGCTAGTAACGAAGAAGTGCTAGCGAGCGTCCAGTACGAGAATGTAGCCTGATTCTCTCTCTCTCTCTCTCTCTCTCTCTCTCTCATCCTCCGAGACTTTTAATTAGTCTTTCTCTGTTATTCGTTATTTCATTTCTCTCCCTCCCTCCCTCCCTCTCTCTCTCTCTCTCTCTCATTTCTACCCTCACACCATGCACACTGACACCCAACATCATCAAACATCTGTACGTTATACAAAGAAACACACACACACACACACACACACACACACACACACACACACACACACACACACACACACACACACGCACATTCACGACTACATACAGCAAAACCAAGGATAAAACGAAAACAAGCTCGTAGGCGAAATGCTCATATAAGTATGTCCATGGCAGAAAGGAAGAAAATGCAATTTTTTTTTTTTGAAGGGGGGGGGGCTGTGTTTGTACCACACCCCACTTTCAGGAAGGAAAAATGTGATGATGATGATGATGATGATGGTGATGGTGGTGGTAATGATGACGATTGTGATAAAAGATATGGTAATAATAATAATAATAATAATAATAATAGTAATAACAATAGTAATAATAATAATAATAATAATAATAATGATAAGGATGATGATGATGACGGTGGTGGTGGTAGTTGTGATGATGACAATTGTGATAAACGATGATATATGGAAATGATAATAATAATAATAATAATAACAATAATAATAATAATAAAAAATAATAATAATGGTGGTGTTGGTGGTGATGATAACGATGATGATGAGTCTGCTTACCTGAGATTATTTTCCCTATGCTTTCTTTCGCCTTACCTTCCTGCTAATTACTTTTCCATAATTTGTCTCTTATCCATGTAATCAGGCGAACCCAACAATTATCCACCTGCCAATTAACATACCTACACTTCTTGCCTACCTACTTACCTACCCAACCATCCTACTTACCTACCCATCTACCTATGCACGCAATTAACCTACCTACCAATATGCCTGCCTACCCAACTAACCTAGGCAACCTCCTTACTTGCCTCCCTCCCTCTCTACCTGCCCAAGCAACTTACCTACCTACCTACCCTACCTACTTACCTACCTACGTAAATAAATACATACATACCAATTTACCTCGTCTTAATTTCTACCTAACTACCAATCAACATAGTATCATTATTTACCTACCTACCTACCTACCATCCTGTTCCTACCTACGTACCTACATACCATTCTTTACCTATCACCCAATCACCCAACCTACTTACCTGCCTACTGTACCTACCTGCCATCTTCTGTTCCTACCTACGTACCTACCTACCATCCTCAATTCCTACCTACATACCTACCTACCATCCTCAGTTCTTACCTACCTATCTACTTACCAATCAACACGCTATCCCTTCCTCTCCCACCCCTAATCTTCTTATCGCAAGCTGGCAGTTCGCAAGATAACAGTTGATAATCTCTATGCGTATATCACAGGCCAATTAGTGTGTGTGTGTGTGTGTGTGTGTGTGTGTGTGTGTGTGTGTGTGTGTGTGTGTGTGTGTGTGTGTGTGTGTGAGAGAGAGAGAGAGAGAGAGAGAGAGAGAGAGAGAGAGAATCTGTGACTTTACTGCCTCTGACGCACTCTAGGCATTTTATTAACTTTATTTTATTTAGACGAGAGATATTCCAGCAACAACTACACTCTTCTCACTCTAACTTGGCCTAAAATTGCCATCTCTTTATACTGAATGCTGAGTTGTAACAAAAGACTGACGCTGGAAATGTGATGCCAGTCACGAAGAAGTGCTATGGAAAGGAGGTCGAGTCGCAACACAGTCTTTTTCACCTTCCTAGATACGTAAAATATGCTGCAAAAGGACGAAAATCAGGGCCAAGTTAGAGTGAAAGGAATATAGAATATTTCCTGAGGTGAATTACATCGTCCTGTGGTAGCCTTAGTGAAATGGCACGTTGCATCCGAAAAAGTATAGTAGTAGTAGTAGTAGTAGTAGTAGTAGTAACAGTAATAATAATAATAATAATAATAATAATAATAATAATAATAAAAATAATAATAATAATAATAATAATAATTCAGTTACGTAATAATAATAATGATAATAATAATAATAATAATAATAATAACAATAATAATAATGATAATAATAATAATAATAATAATAATAATAATAACAACAATAATGGCAATAATAAATAATTTTAATAATAACAATAATTCATAGTTAAGACAGAAATTGATTGTAAGTCCGTTTATGAATCTGGGCATAAAATTACAAACAAACTGAAGATCAAATTCCCCATCCAAGCTACGATATGTAATTCCCAGGAAGAACTACACTGGAAAAAACCTATACCCTTTTTCCATGTCCTTCCTTTATATACAGTTCATACTAGATTGCATTTTGGAGGAAGAACTAAGACACTGAAGACTCTATGATATTATTTCCGTATCCCTCCTTTATTTCTATCTACCTAACGCCAGACGCCACAAACAAATCGCCTCCATGTCGCCCTTTCTCCCCCCATTTCGCCGCCCTCCCCCCAGCTCACACCCTCTTCTGATAGACCTACTTTATTTACAGTTCAAATTTATAACAGGGAATTGATTTTAAGATGGTTTGTGAATGTGGGCTTGAGTAAGACGAACTGGAAAACTTAAGATTAGGGCAAGAGGCGGTAAGTTTCATGACCCACCTCCAACCCTGGACTTTAACCTTTCACCTCACCTGAAGAAGGAAAGGAAAGAAGCAAGAAAGACAGGTGGGAAAGAAAACAAAGGAAGGAAGATAGGAACGACAAAACAAAGGAAGACAGGAAAGACAAAAGAAAGGAAGGAAGATAGGAAAGACAGATGAAAGAAAGGAAGGAAGAAAACGCAGAAGAATGAAAGGAAGGAAGGAAGGAAGGAAGGGTGGAAGAAAGGAAGGAAGGAAGGGTGGAAGGAAGGAAGGAAGGAAAGACCGATGGAAGGAAGGGAGGTTGGAAGGAAGGATGGATGGAAGAAAGACAAGAAAAAAGGACAGGAAGGAAAGAAGGAGAGAACGAACGAACGAACAAGAAAAAAATAAAGAAAAAAATAAGACAAAGATGGTTTATATGAAACAGAGAGAGAGAGAGAGAGAGAGAGAGAGAGAGAGAGAGAGGGAAGAGGAGGGAAAGAGATGGAGAGGGAAGAGGAGAGGGTAAGGGATAGAAGAAGAGAATAGAGTGAGGAAAAGCTTTGGAGAGGGAGGAGGAGAGGGTGATGGAGAGAACAGAGGGTGAGGGAAAGATATAAAGAGGGAAGAGGAAGGGAGAGAGGGAAGAGGAGGGGAAAGATGGAGAGGGAGATAGAAAGGGTGAAGAGTTAGAAAGTCCGAGGTGAGGGGAGGTCAAGAGAGGGGGAGGGAGGGGGGTAGGGGTAGGATGAGGGGAGGGAGAATGAAAATAGGAGAGAAAGAAGAGGAGAAATGAGAAGAGAGAGAGAGAGAGAGAGAGAGAGAGAGAGAGAGAGACAAAACAAGAAGACAAACAGGAAACAGACAGACATGCAGACAGAGGTGGGGTCAGAATGGGGTGGGGGATATGGTGGTGGGGGGGGAAGAAGTGCGACTGTCGTGGGGTCGGGTGGGGTCATGCTGGGGGGTGAGGGTGGGGGGGTGAAGGGGGGGGGGGAGGGGGGGAGGAGAGATAAGCTGGCAGGAGAGACGAGGTAGGGAGGGAGTAAGGGAGGAAAAAGTGGGAGGGAGGGGCCATTAACCTTACACCCCCTCCCCCCCACCCCCCTGCCCCACCCTCACCCCCCACCCTGCCCCACCCTCACCCCCACCTTCACATCTGTTATTTCCAAAAGGGGAATTAACCCTTTCACTACGAAGACAGATTAATTTAGCAAAGTCTCGATACCTACAAACGCTTTCATTCTACTACTACTACCATTACTACTACCACCACCATTACTACTACTACTACTACTGGGGTTAGGGAAGTTTAGTGGTTATTATTGGTAGAGGAATGTGGATGGAATGAGATGGGTGTTGCCCCTTTGATGGAAGCAATGAAGTCAACAGCTGTTCCAAATACACCTGGACATTATGGTGTGTGTGTGTGTGTGTGTGTGTGTGTGTGTGTGTGTGTGTGTGTGTGTGTGTGTGTGTGTGTGTGTGTGTGTGTGTGTGTGTGTGAGAGAGAGAGAGAGAGAGAGAGAGAGAGAGAGAGAGAGAGAGAGAGAGAGAGAGAGAGGAAGTATTACAGAGAGATCATGATAACGGAAGCAGTGAGAGAGACAGCAAAGCAAGATTAAACTTACATACAAATACAAACAATACACAAGCACTCCTCTCGCCACTCGATAAGTTATACACAATCGTAGACAAGAAAATCACCCGAATCTTCTCATCTCATCTGAGTGATTTGACAATTCATCCATCTACTTATACCTAGACACCTTAATCTCGGAGAGGCTAGCCAAGAAGAAAACAGCCTCCATTCGTCTTCTCTCTCTCTCTCTCTCTCTCTCTCTCTCTCTCTCTCTCTCTCTTAAAAAAGAAATCCGTAATTACGAAACTCTATAAAAAGACCGGCTTAGATAATTCACTCCCTCATCCTCATTCTACAATGCAACCAAGAAAATAAAGGATAAAAATAAAATGGAAAAAAGCAAGACAAGATTACCTATATGACATTTGTACGAAAGAATCTGACTGTGTTTTAACCCCTACAATACGGTGCCATCCTTCACCATAGTCCTTTCACCGTAACTTGGCTCAGATTTTCGTCACTTTGGAGCTCAGTTCACGCGGCTTAGTGTCAGAGAAAATCAGTGCCACGGCTTTGCATCATTTACGCTGCACTTCTTCGTGACTAGCATCATACGGTGTTAATCTACAGCTACAACTCAGCATTCAACATGGAGAGATGGTAATTTTGGGCCAAGTTACAGTAAAAAGAGTATAGTTTATCCCTGCTAACTCCTTTTCTTAACTTCGGACAGCGTTCTAATAGTAAAGATACGAGTATTAATGTAGCCTATATCTTACCCCGGCACTCCTAAAAATAAATTCTGTGTATATCATCAGGTGGTACGCGCATAATCTATAACAATATAATCGTGGTGAAGAATTCAATTTCATTTTCTTCTACATCTCTATTCTCGCTGTCACTCGGCTATATACTCTTTTCACTTTAGCTTGGCCTAAAATTACCATCTCTCCATCTTGAATGCCGATACTCAACAAAAGCTGGTATATGGTGCCAGTCATGAAGAATTGCCATGGAAAGGATGCAAAACTGAAGTACTTTCCTGTTCTGCCACAGAGCTGTACCAATAAATAAACACTTGAATATGATGCTTGTCACGAAGAAGTGCGATGGAAAGACTGTCAATTCGCTGCACTCTTTTTTTCTGTCACTGAGCTATACCAAAATAAGCTGCATAAGGACGAAAACCTGGGCCAAATTATGGTGAAAGGAGTATAGTTTACAAGTCTACCTTTAATAAGAACAGCCTCTCAGCTTATTACGTGCAAGAAAGCTTATTAAAATTCCTAAGTTTAAGTAATGTATAAGATTGCCTTTTCATGCTTTCAATCACAAATCTATCAAACGGTAACCAAATCATACTTTTTTTATTTTTACAGAAGATAAACAGAAGCAAACACACACACACACACACACACACACACACACACAAAGGATAACTGGGTGAAAAACAGGGCAGAACGGTATGATTTCTGACAATAAGTGAGTGATATCGAAGATTGTTTATCGTGAGACGTAGTTAAGATGTTTTGTGAATACTAGGCTGACGTGTCTTGTGAATGGCGTGGGTATGAAAGTAAGGCTGAGTGCTTTTATAAATATTGCTAATACTGACAGAGAATTAATACACTGTAATCATGTGGAGAGGATGGGGGATGATAATTGGGTGAGGAAGGTGAGAAGTGTTAATATTGGGGGTAGGGTTATGAGGGGTAGACCGAAAAAGACATGGGACGAGGTCATTAAGTGTGACCTTAGGGTTAAGGGACTGAACAGGGAGGCTGCAATGGATCGTGCAGCGTGGAGAGCCGCCATTAGGTGACCAAGGCCTACACATGCAAGCATGTTGGAGCCTTTAAAAACGAAACGAATCATAACACACACACCTACACCCCCAATACCGCACCCACAGTCACACCCCCACACCCAAATACCGTACACATGACACAAACACACTCACAATCGTACCACAACTACGCTACACAACCACACCCACCACAACCACAACCACCACACCCCCATCACCTCATACCTCCCCTATTGGTCACATCTTGCCACCCGGATGTTACTTTGCTGGCGATATGCAAATGGAGGAAAAAGGGAGGCACGCAAGGCAGCCATGTTGGTACGCCACACACACACACACACACACACACACACACACACACACACACACACACACATTACCCCTCTCCCCCCAACACACAAGTACTCCAAACACCACAACCCACATTACACACACACACACACACACACACACACACAATTACCCCTCTCCCCCCCACACACAAGTACTCCAAATACCTCAACCCACTTTACACACACACACACACACACACACACACACACACACACACACAATTACCCCTTTCCCCCCCACACACAAGTACTCCAAATACCTCAACCCACTTTACACACACACACACACACACACACACACACACACACACACAAGTTCCAGTCCCTACTCAAGAAGGACCCCTCCCTCCCACGACACCCCGCCCTTCCTTAAACAGAGACACAACGTGATCTGATAAATCTCTCTCTCTCTCTCTCTCTCTCTCTCTCTCTCTCTCTACCGTCTATACCTACCTATCAGTCTCATCATTCTCCGGGATTTACAAACAGACCCGTATCTCGTCGCTCCTTAACACCTTTTCCTAAGCAACTTATTTTGCCCATTACACCTTACTATCTCCGCTATAAATAAAAACAAAATCCAAAATCGCCATACTCTGCATAGCTAACGTGCAAAAGGATATTAACCAGCCGTGTCCAAAAATAAATCGCTAAGGAAGAGGTGCTTGGGAGTCTCCTTAACCGAAGAGAATGTGGGCCACAGACTCCGTGATCTTTTTATTTACTTATTTATTTGTAAAATCCTGGAGTTATATACAGACCCAAATTCCCTAGCACCTTTTCCTAAGCGATTTATTTACCATACTATACATTAATTTTTCATTCTATATTATTTACTGCATTTTAACAACGATATACAAATGTTAAAACAGACCAAACAAGAAAATACCAGTCCGCCTTGTCCAGAAATAAATCGGTAAGACTAAGGTGTTAGGAAAGCTTCCTAAGCCGACCTGAATACGGGGCACTGCCTAGATAAACCCCTTCAGTACGAGACCTTGCCTGAGGTGAAGAAAAGCGCCTGGAAGCAGCAAGAATAAACCGCACAGGAACAGGATTTAGGGGTTAGAGATTATGGGCTGGATCCGATTAAGTAGCACTTCTATCCCTACTCAGCAACGACACATCACATCACAAATTTTCCCACAATTAAAGCTAGCTCACATTTATGTATGGTATGGCTCTCTCTTTTTGGTATCGCATCATTCTTCTCAGTTTTGAAAATGATGAAGGTGCCATAACTGTGATCTCTCTCTTTCTCTCTCTCTCTCTCTGTTTTTGGAGACAGGTAAGAATGGTTGTGGTGCACTATCTTTCTCTTGCATACATGTTGGCTTAGTTGTGTGTGTGTGTGTGTGTGTGTGTGTGTGTGTGTGTGTGTGTGTGTGTGTGTGTAATATTGGTTAGACTCCAAGATATGACCCAAGGTTTATGTACCCTGTCAAACGCTGCCTAGGACGTATTGCGATCTCCTAAGGTTATAAATTAAAGAATTTATCAATATTACAGTACCCTAACCCCTTACAAAGCCTGGGCCCTACGGAGTCCCCCAGAGAGGCGTAGGCATAGAGTGATACACCGCCTAAAATTTATTCCAAGCTCAGGGAGAGGCCACCAGGAGAGAGGGTGAGGCCTGAACTGACCTGGGGTTATTTTGGCTTCAAGTCCAGTGCCTTATCAACCACGTCATCATGTGTGTGTGTGTGTGTGTGTGTGTGTGTGTGTGTGTGTGTGTGTGTGTGTGTGTGTGTGTGTGAGAGAGAGAGAGAGAGAGAGAGAGAGAGAGAGAGAGAGAGAGAGAGAGAGAGAGAGAGAGATCACACACCTAATAATGACAACTTTATCAATGCCAGACCAGTACTTTTATGAGTCTATGTATTAAGAGATGTTGGCCATATGAACGACAGGTGAAAGGCAAGGGCAGACAGGTGAGGCATGCTAATTAGATAATCCCTCACAGTGCCACACGTGTTATTAAGCTAGGTGTGTTGGGGAACAGGTTTGGAATGAGTCAGGTGTGTCAAGTGGACAGGTGTGAAGTGTCAGGTGTGTGGGGGACAGATGTGAAGTGAGGCAGAAGTGTGGTGGGACAGGTGTGGAAGTGTCAGGTGTGTGGGGGATAGGTGTGAAATGAGGCAGGTGCGTGGGGAAAAGGTGTGGAATGAGGCAAGTGTGTGGTGGGACATGTGTGAAGTGTCAAGTGTGTGGAGGACAGGTGTGATGTGTCAGGTGTGTGAAGTGGACAGGTGTGAAGTGTCAGGTGTGTGGGGGACATGTAAAGTGAGGCAGAAGTATGGTGGGACAGGTGTGAAGTGTCAGGT
>NC_136961.1:44221547-44314047 GCF_032717465.1 Coenobita brevimanus
CCCACCAAGACTATGCTACAACTATCCAATCCTGCTTTGCTCTATAACAAAAAGTAGACCCGGGGCTACGTGTGTGTGTGTGTGTGTGTGTGTGTGTGTGTGTGTGTGTGTCAGGGATAATGAAGGCTACTTCTAACCCATCCAGTTCTAAGGCCAGTATTTTCGTCGGCTAAGGAGGCTCCCAAAGACCTCTTCCTTAGCGATTTATTTTTCCCTAACACGTCTTCCTTAGTAATTATTTTTAACAAATCTTCCTTTGCGATTTATTTTTCCCTAACGATTTATTTCTTCCTTGGCGATTTATTTTTCCCTAACACCACTTCCTTGGCGATTTATTTTTTATGTAATATTTATTTATTTTCTGAGTCACCAGACTTCACGGGGTTTTCATTTCAGAGATAAAATAATGGAGATTTATTTTCGTTTTTTTTTTTTTTTTTACAGATGAAC
The DNA here is from genome assembly GCF_032717465.1 of Coenobita brevimanus. NCBI lineage: Eukaryota > Metazoa > Arthropoda > Malacostraca > Decapoda > Coenobitidae > Coenobita > Coenobita brevimanus. The sequence goes on from NC_136961.1 coordinate 44,221,998, forward strand.
AGAGGAAGGAAAATCAAATTCAGAAATATAGGTTACTGTTATGAATAGGAAAAACAAACAAAAATAAAGGAGTACCGTTAATTATATGAAAACAATAAATTACTGCTATTAATTTCTTCACCAAGTCATACCATCACCACTACTTCAGGTATAATTCACCTCATTATATATATTACAGGATGGTGGTGGCTTAGGAGGTAGCGTACTGTCTCCATCTGTCGGCGAGGCGTGCAAACAATGCCTGGTGAGCCTCAGGGAAGGGGTTGGCTATTCTATGTACAGATACGTAAAAAAAGAAAGAAAAAAAAAGATATCCCGGGGCCAGCTATCACCCATTTTTCTCCTTTCATGATTGCCTCTATTCACGCCTTACACCCTAACGATGATGATGATGATGATGATGAAAAAGAAGAAAAGGAGGAAGAAGGTAGGAAGGAGAATGCACCCTCACCTTACCAAAGAAGAAGAAGAAAAGAAGAAGAAGAAGAAGAGAAAGACAAGGAGGAAGAAGAAGAGGAGGAGAAGGAGGAGGAGGAAGAAGAAGAAGAGGAAGAAGAAGCAGAAGATGAATTAGAAGAAGAAATCACCCTCATCTTACCAACCAACAAGAGAGAGAGAGAGAGAGAGAGAGAGAGAGAGAGAGAGAGAGAGAGAGAGAGAGAGAGAGGAAAAAAGCCAGATGGGTGACGGACAATGAAGTGTTAATTTTCGCTGCTGAGTCAGTACGAAAAAAGACAAAAAAGAAAAGAAGAAAAAAATCACATGAAAAAAAATCTATAATGGATGACAGAGGATAAGATGTTAATTACAGCCATCCTCGTTACTGCCTCCGAAAAAAATATATCTGGTATTATCCCCATCAAAATACAGGCTGGTATTACACAAAGATCATACCACCACCTGTACTGGTATTAATATTACGTGACGCTTTCATACGTGTGAAGATTAACACCTTGGCATGTGTGTGTGTGTGTGTGTGTGTGTGTGTGTGTGTGTGTGTGTGTGTGTGTGTGTGTGTGTGTGAGAGAGAGAGAGAGAGAGAGAGAGAGAGAGAGAGAGAAAACCGGAAAAATATAAAGATTACGAAGAGATGGAAAGAATGAAAAAGAAAAGAAAGACTGGGTAAGAAAAACGAAAATATTATATAACATGAGGACAGGAGAAAATCAATAAAAATATTAAAATAAGGCGCTGAGTGACAGGAGACAAGGGAGATAATGAGGAAGGGGGGAAAGCTGGAAAGGATGAAGGAATACGTGACTGGGAGAACACACACACACACACACACACACACACACACACACACACACACACACACACACACGCAAGTGAAATGTGAGAAGGGAAAAACAAAACACCAGAATTTACACACACACACACACACACACACACACACGCAAGTGAAATGTGAGAAGGGAAAAACAAAACACCAGAATTTACACACACACACACACACACACACACACACAAACGTTACACCTATGAGCGATGTAGGAGAGGATGGAGGGATCTGTGTAGCACTGTGTTTTATTGTCTAAATTCAACATTTTGAATGGTAAGAAAAAAACACCTGAGAAAACGTGAAGAAACTGCTGAGGATAATGATGATAAAACCAGAATGTGTGTGTGTGAATGCTCGTGTCACCTAATTTCACTGTAAACGATGCCTGGTGTGGCCCCCAGTACCACACAAGGGCCCAGTCACGCATCCCTGAGTCTCACTATATTGTATTTATAAAGCATCCTAACCAGTTCTTAGAGAGAGAGAGAGAGAGGTTACCTAATCACACCTCGCCACAAACCTGTCAGCAAAATTCCCCCAATCATCCAATAACAACTTGTCATTAATATCAGAGAGAGAGACCTTATCGAAAGTTGTGTGTGTTTCTCTCTAATCAGAGCAGTCAAAATCTCTCTCTCTCTCTCTCTCTCTCTCTCTCTCTCCAACATATTTATACACATGCAGGTCCACAAATACGAGTGTACACACACACACACACACACACACACACACACACACACACACACACACACACAAATCCTCGCCTGGTGTATGCGTTAATTACACTCAGAATCAATAATGGGACGTTTTTTCCCCCTCTGCTCCCGGCCTCGGTACTAGTTTTTCGGGCGCAGTGAGGGTGTGATGTGTGGCCGTTCTATATCATACGTAACGACCGGCTCCACGCATCTAGGGTCTGTGTTCTCGTCAGCTTTGCAGGTTTTCTTCCTCAACCACTGCCTCGTTGTACAAACGTAACTCAGCTTCCTCCCTGCCATCCAAAAAAAAAAAAGAGGACTGTGGACTGCAAGAGAAAGGTAGCTTTAACCGTAGTCCATTGGGTTTATGTTTCAGATGAGCCTGGGGCCACGGCAACAGCAACGGCTAGAAAGCACTCAGAAAGAACATAAATAATTCTGTCAACGCCAAGAAATACACGATTTACTGCTGTACTCCCTCTTTCTTACCAGACAAATACTTTTCCGGTCTTACAGCCAAGTAATTCTAGGGTCTTAGTTTGCCCTGTTACACAGTTTCAGAGGGCGCATATCTCTGCAAATGCCAATACAATCTATTATCTCTTCCTGCATCCGAAACAGGATCCACCTCCAAATCTAATAAACTCTTCCTTGACCCACAGCCCACCTATCAACCCAATTTCACTGATATGCAATAACAACCTTTTGAGGTACACAACCTAACAATGCATACTCTTCAACTTGGCTGGTGGATGTAACATGAACAAGAACAACTCTAATGACGCATTTTGCATACTAATACTGCTACCACTACATCTTACGTTCTGGAGAGCCTTTTAGACTAGACACGATACATAAGGCCTCCATTAGTTCATTCAGTACAGGATATTTACAATACGCTGACTACAATCGCCATCTGGTGACCTGAATAAAATGAAAAACATGTCATCGCACATGAAATATAGGTTTATTTGGCTAATACCAACGCAGCAGTCCTGAATGAGGTGACCCAAGTACGCATTTACTATGGACGCTGGGTATGAGTGCTGGCGACGTGACTGTGCGGCTGGAAGAGGACTGTTGGGCCTCAGGGAACGGATTGTTAATTCTATCTCCAGAGTAGGAGACATGCAAGCAATGATATAAATAAACCAGTTAAGACCCTCTACGAATAGGGCGGCTGATAATCGCGGGGGCAGGTGGGAGTTTGGATCCACCGCAGTAAAATTTGCGCTCCATCAGGCCTGTTTTGCGGCAGCCGCACCTGTGATGGCGCATTGAGTCGGCGGGAACCTGGAAACCTGTGTGGGCTACCCAGAGGGGAAATTATGCCCTAACCCAAAAATGTGGCCATATAAAGATTATGTAGCAGGTACTAGGATGGTCAATGCACTTTTGTTGCCAACCTTGATTCTCAGTCAGTATCCATGCATTTACTGGTGCAATGTGCACTGGAATATATATATATATAAATAAATATATATATATATATATTACAAGTAATAGAGAGAGAGAGAGAGAGAGATTTGCTGCATCGTCCTCTAAAAACCAGCTCATAGTAGTGACATTCGTAAGTCCAAACTTTTACAAAACTTTCTCAATTAGCTCTAAAAAATGGCAGACACCGGCTTCCATGGATAACTTAGAACAAATTAAAACAGGATACTCATTTCCGCTGTACTGTATACACGCTCACACCAAAGTTAGCCTTGAAGTCAAATCCCGCATATTAATTCATCATTTATCCTACTCATTCACTACTCACGTGTTGCAGAATCAATGACAAATATACTATATAACACATTTTGTTTATTCAACCCCTGTTACACACACACACACACACACACACACACACCTCTTAATGCCCCTCATAAATCTGTCCTCGCACCGCATGCATCATATCAGGCTCCTGGGATCACATTCATAAAGATTCTCAACTATTTTTTTAACGATAAACACGTCTCGACAGCACTAAAAATCATCGAGAGTCATTATAATATATCAAGAATCATTAAAATTTATAAAGAATCGTTAGAATCTATCATAATTTCCACGTCATTATTCACTCCAGCTTGGTTATAAAGTGTATGGTGTCTGTATGGAGGAATATGAACGTAGGCATAAAAAGATCTCATATATACCTCAAGCTTAAGAGTGTTTATGAATATCGCCCACCAGCTTTACCTTCTGCCCTGTTAACTCCTTCAGTCTGATGATCTATTTTTATCTATCCATCCATCTATTAATCTATATATTATATGTAGAGGATTTTAATCAAATTGAAAAAGACCTCATTACATCGGATCATGTGGTTTCATTTATTTATTTATCTCTTATTTATTTATTTATTGGCCTATTTTTTTCATCTGCAGAAGAATTTAATCAACTCTAAAATTTTTCGTACTGCATGGGTTAATGAAGGCTGTAGCTTACCGATCCCAGTGTCTATCTGAAAATAAAAAAAAGAAAAATCGTCTGAAGGCAAAATGTGTCTAATTTTAAAAGTACGTCATCAGACTGGAGATTTAAATACAAATAAAACACAAAGTTCCCATATACTCCACCTTCTCATAATTTGTTCTCCAGGCTGTCTCAAAATTTTCCTTCCATCTTTATTATATATCGTTATTATACTGAATTTTAATTTATTTTATTATTTCATTTTTTAATTCTACATTCTCCCCTAAAACGGTCATATTAAAAAATAAATCGCTATGGAAGAGGTGATACGGGAGCCTCGTTCAAGAATAGGGGTCATGGTCTCGTAATCGTCTCGTTTTTTTTTTTTTTTTTCCTGGCATTTTAATCCAGGTAACATTTTCAGGTTTTTAAATCCGGGCAACATTTTCAGGTATTTAAATCCAGGTAACGTTTTCAGGTATTTAAATCCAGGTAACATTTTCGGTATTTATATCCAGGTAATATTTTCTAGTATTTTAATTCAGGTAAACATTTGCTAGTATTTTAATCCAGGTAACATTTTCTGGTATTTAAATCCAGGTAACATTTTCCGGTATTTAAATCCAGGTAAGTTCTCTAGTATTTTAATCCAGGTAACATTTTCTGGTATTTTCCAGGTAACGGCAGGTGACTTTAATTAGCTTAGAGAGAGTCCATTAATGGGGTCTGAGGATGTTAATACTGTTCAATCAATTTCTAACTTATATCTTCCTCTTACCTACACTCACAAATTCTGGCGCCAACTGCTGACCTCACATCTCTCTCTCTCTCTTCTTCTTCTTCGAGTCTGCCACAAGGGGTGTTATCAGCATACACCAGCAAATAACCAGGCAGTCTCATCCATCCTTCAGACTTTGCCTAATCTAGCCACCACCTTCATTACTCTCGCCTTATCCCCTCGCCACCACCTTCTGCATTACTTTCGCCTTATCCTCCCTCGCCATCTCCACCAGCAACAGGTTGGAGAGACACGCACACTTACAACTCCCACACTTAACCACATTTTTACTCCAAACCATTTCCCTTCTTCAAACCATCCACTTTATCACAGTTTTACCTGATACTGTTAACCTTCTCGCTATCACCACACACGGTCTCCTCGGTAACAACTGCAATACGGTACCTTTACTAAGCCTCTGCTGACCCTGGAGTGGTTGAGGCGTTGGAGGGCGCAAGGCTACGGCAAGATCAAGAGGCTTCACTTGACCCTGCGCTAGGCTACTCTAGTTGGGATCATGTAAGCCGTACTATTATATTTATTTATTTGTGTTTATATAAAATGCTAGCCACCTCTTAGACTGGAGCTGTGGCGTGTTAGCTCACACTCTCGCCCGACCCAATCCAGCAACCAAAAGAGAAACACTACTCCTAGATTACCCTTCCTCCCGATTACAACGCGTCTTACACTGCTCCTTACAAAGCTTCTTACACTGTTCCCTACAACGCTTCTTACACTGTTCCCACCAAAGCTTGTTACACTGCTCCTTACAAAGCTTCTTACACTGCTCCCTCCAACGCTTCTTACACTGTTCCCACCAAAGCTTGTTACATTGCTCCTTACAACGCTTCTTACATTGCTCCTTACAACGCTTCTTACACTGTTCCCACCAAAGCTTGTTACATTGCTCCTTACAACGCTTCTTACATTGCTCCCTCCAAAGCTTCTTACACTGCTCCCTCCAACGCTTCTTACACTGCTCCCCTATTAACACACCAAATATTACTTCTATACGTCCTCAAATGCTACACACACGCCCCTTCATTCTTCTAAGTACTTTGGGTGGTATTCAGGTGTGGTTAGGAGGCTTACTTAACACCTCTTCCTCACCGATTTATTTCTGATTCTGCTCCGTTACTATATTCTTGTGTCTTTCGTGCAATCTATGTCCACATTAAAAATATATAAGGTGAAAAAAAAAAACAGATATAAAAGGGTAGTTAGGAAAATAAATCGCTAGGGAAGAGGCGTTGGGGAGCTTACTTTACCGGCGATAGTACGAGTCTTTTCAGGCTTGTATTCTCGTAGTGTAAGGAGGCTCCCTTACACCTCTTTCTATGTGATTTATTCTTAGGATATGAATGATTAGTATCCTTTTGTAGGTTATGTATGCAGATTATGGCGACATTAGAAGGACTTATGTAACACAGGAGAGGACAGGAAGGTGTAATAAGCATATTAATAGCTTAGGAAAAGGTGTTAGGGAGCTTCCTCAACCGACGAGGGCCCATTTCTTGCCACACCTACTATGTATACCTTTACTGTTTTCCCGATAAATATAAGCTTTCCTTTAAGCAGCAGTAAGACCTTACCAATTCAATTCATATTCCGCCAGTTGTTTTTCTGTATTTTTCTGACTGTTTTCAGGGTGGCAAATTATCTTCTGCTGAAACATCTCCCCCGTTATTATCATCACGTTCCTTAAGTCGTACCTACGATTGTTTGTTTCCGGCGTAATGGAAAAATATTATTCAACGTACTCACTCATGGATTTCGTTTCCCAATTTCCCAAGCGGAAGTTAATTAGGCTAGGTTAGGTTACAGTTAAGCTAAGTTGTTTAGGTTAGTTAAACACTTAGGTTAGAACAGTCTCTTCCGCCATTACGCTGACGAATCAAAGGAGTTGTCACAGCAGAACAGCTAAAAACAATGTGGAAACAGATTTAACGAGATACGTTTATTTACCACCCTGGAATTAATCTGAAAAAACATAACCGACTATCAGGAAGAAGAAATGATTTGGTACGGTGCTTCTATTGCTTAAAGTAAAGCGTACGTTTACCGTTTTCACTAATCTGTTTCTTCTCCCTCATATGTTTTATCTCGTATAATAAAAACTCATATATTTCTTTCTTATTGTCTCTTATCTTTACAAGCACCCCGCGGACACACATCCGAGCAAGAATAATGATAGGTTTAGGTAGGCTCTCTCTCTCTCTCTCTCTCTCTCTACCCACGAGAGATTACCAAGCTTTAGTTATGTATTTCCCCCCCTCTCTCTCTCTCTCTGTATATATATATATATATATATATATACATATATATATATATATATATATATATATATATATATACATATATACATACACGCAAGAGTACAAAGCTTTTTCTATGCGTTCCCCCCCTCTCTCTCCTGTTTGTGTCTGCATGCATGCATCTATCTATCTTTCTAACTCGGTCTTCTATAGACCCGCTGGGCCACTCAGTAAGCTAAACCAGGTTCAGTTCAGTTTTTCACCTCTAATAATCCGTCCACTCACAAAGAAAGTTTCTTGGTCACAGAGAGGGCAAGATGAGGAGAAAAATACAGCGTTCCTTCACTATACTCCCTTCACTTTTAACTGGCCTAAAGTTACCATCTCTCCATCTTGAATACCAATTTGTAACAAGAGAATAATATTAGAATGCGGTGCTAGTCACAAAGAGGTGCTATGGGAAGAATGTAGCCATGGTAGTCTTATTCTGCCAATGAACTATAACGAGATGAACACTAGAATACGGTGCTAGTCACGAAGAAGTGCTATGGAAAGGGTCAAAATTGTCTTACTTCGCCACAGAGGTTTGACAAGACACTTACGCTAGAATATGATGGTAGTCACGAAGAAGTTCTAGGGAAAGGATGGACACCTGTTTATATAACACACTAATATGATACTAGTCACGAAGAAGTGCTGAGGAAATGGTGTACAGCCCTCGTGTTCTCTTATTCTGCCGCAAAATGAAAATCCCTGCCAAGTTACAGTGGACGAACTAGAGGTAAAACTGAAGGCCTCTCTCTCTCTCTCTCTCTCTCTCTCTCTCTCTCTCTCGTGTGTGTGTGTGTATGCCCTTTTACTGAATCCGGTGGCAGAACACGCTTACTGACACCTGTTAAAAACATCTCAAATATCACCCAGATCTGGTGAAATTAGTAGAGAGAGACTGGGGCAATCACTGTGAAGAAACGCTGCTTTTAAACTGAAGAAACTCTGCTTTTAACTCCACCGCGACTGGTCCTAAACCCATTGTTTTAATCTTGCTATTTGAAGACACAACAAGACCAACAACAACAACAGTGCAGGGATACTCGATTTCTGCTTCTACATGTCCACCCATGTTTGCAAAAAAATAAAAAAATAAAAATAAAAAATAAAATAAAATCACGCCCGCTCTGTAATACAGGTATCTGAGTTTAGTTAAGTACACATTTTATCGTTGCAATTTTTCCCTTCAAAGTCTGACGAATTTAAGTACAGCCAACCGTTGCATTTTGACGATAATACAATATACACGTAATAATAAAAACAACAGAACTAGATCACAGTATAAATGATACAAATGGAAGGTTAATTCAAACATATATACAGAATATGTACAACTCTGGCCAATGGGAGAAATTATGGGCACGACACGAGAAAGCTAATCCCAGCGACATGTTAGCTTTAGCGGGGAAGCCAAACCAATGACCTGCGGACACTGGCAACTCGTGATTTTGCAATGGGGAAAGCTTTTTGTCTAACAGCTAACCATGACCCTGCCTAGTACGGTCGCACCTAACTAGTAGTGTCCCTGGTTACTAGGCTACACACACATCTTCACTAGGGCATGGGAGTGATTTTTATATATGACGGGACCATTGTGTCATTTGTTACTGGTGCTAATATTGTGGTGTGTGATTATGTTGGCGCCAGCACTGGATGTGTGGGTGACGTGCACATTAATGGAGGGTTTCTCTGCCTTTGCCTATATTCATACGGATTAACACTCTCAGGTGCCTATACTTACTCTCAGCTAAATAATATCGTCTGGCGTTTTACTTAGAATAAATTATCAGGGAATAGGCAAGCACATGAGGGTTCAAGAAATGCAGGACTAAAACGCTCCATTTACATTTACTTATTTCTGTTTACCTTTTTATTATTCATTTACTTCTTCAATTGACTTTTTCATCTGGTTTCATAAGTTATGGGTCCTGGGAACACAAACACCGGTATCTATCTACCTACCTATCTATCTATCTATATCTATTTATCTATCTATATAATATATATAGTATACCGGTATATACTTATACACACACACATACACACCCATATATATATATATATATATATATATATATAAAATCTTTACAGTCAGAAACTAACAGTCAGCATAAGAGAAGAAAGTTGATCTATAAGCATGTGGATAATTCTGAATTATTTCAGAGCAGTTCGAATCGACAAGGCTCCCGGAGTCAGCCTAACAAAAAGATGTTTATACACTCTTATTAAGTGAACGAAAAAAAAAAAAAAGCTGCATCCGCCTCTTTCACCGGTGGACTCATAGACGCCTGAAATGTGACGGTGAACAGAAGCGCAGATTATCACCCACGGATGGACGATCATACTCACTTCACTCCACTAGCTAATTTTCACGTGTCTGTCAATCCAAGGGTGAAAGACAGGCAGCAGAGGCCTAAGGATTTTACAGCTTACTATAGTCCACACGCTTTAACTTGGCGGAAATTTATGACCTTTTGTAGCTTATCTCCCAAACATGATAATACTGCAGCTCTACATCCTTTCCACAGCACTTCTTCATGACCAGCACCATATCTTAGTGTTTATTTTCTGTTATTCAAGATGGACGGACGACAATATTACGCCTAGTAGAAGTGAACAGAGTATAGGTATTTTAAGTATAATTTCTGAACCGATCAAATCACAAAGAAATGACTGGATATTTTTCGATCAGAGGCGTATTTTGGAACTTATGGAAGTCTAGGGGGAGTCGGTGGTGCATTGGGTAGCGCAATTACCATGGAACGAAAAGGACCCGAGTTCGATTCTAGAGCCGGTCATAATGGTGGGCTAGGTCTGTTTCCCCCTTGGCCCTGGTCAGCCACTGGTACTGTTGGAGACTTAACAGATTACCTATATTGCGAGTCGTGTTCTAGGGGAAGGTTGGGACTTGGAAAAAATATATATTACCTTTTTTTTTTTTTTTCTGCCCCGCGTACTCGATAGGCATAAATATAAGACCGTTTACCACTTTATTTATTTATTTTTACCTGGCCAGCGTCTCTTTGTGGGTCAGTCTTTTTGCCGATCTTTTTGTTCCCAGTACGAAGGAAAAAGTTGTTTAGGGTGACATGAAAGTGGTCTGGGTTTTGTGAAGAGACAGGACGACCACCACCAGCTTCAATAAATAGTGGATTACAGGGAAAATGTTCATGGTTTTGTGCTGGTACTGACCCCCCCCCCTCCCTCCCTCTCTGTCTCTCTCAAAAAGTTTAAGTCGATTTTCAGCTTTTTCACACAATTTCTCCATCACATCCACTATTATCATCACTACTATCACCACCACTCCCTCTTTAACCACCATGCCACCACTACCACTACCACCACCATCCTTTCCATCACCGCCACGTCACCATACCATCCACCCCCATCCACACCACCCATTACACCACCACCATCATCCTTCTCCACCACTCTCCTCTTCACCACCACCATAATCCTTCTCCACCACTCTCCTCTCCATCACCACCACATCTCTCCACCACCATCATCCTTCTCCATCACCACATCGCCACCACCTCTATCTAGTCACCACCTCTCCAACACCATAACAAACACACCTTCACAAACACCTTCACACAAACCACGTCCCCATCACCACCAACACCACGTTTAAGAAGCAATTGATACCCAACCCAACCTTAATCCAGAGGCGACGGTGTAATTGCCTTAGTAATATATCCCTCTTAATTGCCGGGGATAAATGATTCGTGTTAATTACGCATCATGGCCGTACAGCTTTGCATGAGAGAGATAAGAGAGGGGTAATTAATGCGGTTCAATTATACTATGGCTCTTGGCAGGATATTGGATGCTGGTTAGGATGGGGGAGGAGATGGATGAGGGGGAGGAAGGGGATGAGAGAGAGAGAGAGAGAGAGAGAGAGAGAGAGAGAGAGAGAGAGAGAGAGAGAGAGAGAGAGAGAAGGGGTGGATAAGGAGGAGAGAAATGTGGGGGAGAAAGAGTAGGAGGAGACAAGGGGTGACGAAGGAAAAAGAAGAGGTAGAGAAGGAGAGAGAAGAGGTGGAGGAGAGAGAGAAGTCGAGGCGAAGGAAGAGGATAGAGAAAGGGTGGAGGAAGGAGGAGACACGATGTGGAGATGTAGGAGAGAGAAGGGGTGGAGAAGGAGGAGAGAGAAGTGGTGGAGAAAGAGGAGGAGACAAGCGGTGGAGTAGGAGGAGACAGAAGCGGTGAGGAAGGGGGAGGAGAGAAGGGGTGGAGGAGGAGCAGAGAGAAAAGGTGGAGAAAAGGGAGGAGATAGAGAAGAGGGGAAGGAGAGAGAAAGGATGGGAAGGAGGAGAAGAAGAGGAGCAAGGAGAGAAGAAGGAGCAGGGAGAGAAGAAGGAAGACGATAAGGAAGAGATGTAGTAGGATGAAGTGGAGGAAACAGGAGGATAAGGAAGTGGGTAAATGAGGGGAGCAGAGTGAAGAAAAATACACATTACAGTCATGTAGCTTTGCACGAGAGATAAGACATGCTGGGGGTAATGGAGAAGTTCAATTATCTACAAATGTTAGTAAGATACCGAATGTTGGGCTGGGGGAAGGAGAGGGAAGAGGAGGAGGAAGAGGAATGAGGGGGAGGAAGAGGAGAGGGAAGAGGAGGAGGGAGAAGGAGGGATGGGAGAGGAGGAGAATGGATGGGAGAGGAGATGGGATGGGAGAGGAGGATACTGAAGAGGAGAGGGATAAGAGTAAAGAGAGAAGGGAAAAGAGGAAAGGGAAGAGAGAAGGTAGACGGAAAAAGAGGGGGAAAGACAGGAGAGGGAAGTGGAAGAAAAGGAAGAGGACAAGGACGAGAGGGAGAATAGAAAAGGAGAGAGGAGTGGGAGAGTATTGAAAACGAGAGGAAGAGACAGGAGAGGGAAGAGGAAGAAAAGGAAGGGGACAAGGACGGGAGGGAGAAAAGAGGAGGACAGGGAAGAGGGAAAAGATGAGAGAGGAGGGGAGAACATGGAAATTGGTCTTAACAGCAGGGGGTAAATAATTAGCACTAACTGTACATCATGGTCTTATATTAGCATGAGGTGAGATAGGGAAAGAGCCACAGGTAATCCAGGAGTTTAATTACAATACACCTGTTAGAAGAATATCAGGTGTTGGCTTGGAAATTTAGAATGGGTGAAGGAAAGTAAGGAAGAGTAGAAGAACAGGGAGCACGAGAAGGAAGAGGACAAGGAAGAGGAGAAGCAGAGAGGGAAGGAAGAGGATAAGGAAGAGAAAAAGTAGAGAGACAAGGAAGAGGACAAGGAAGATTAGGAGAAAGGTGAGGGAGACGAGGGAGGAGGACATGCAGGTGTTAATTTATAATCGACCTGTTGGAAGCATATGAGGTGCTGGTTAGGAAATTTAGGATAAGTGAAGGAGGGGAGGGAGGAGGAGGAAGGAAAGAAGGAAGAGGAGTAGGGAGAGGAGAGGACGGGAGAAGAGGAGGAGAAGAGGTGGGACAGGGAAAGGAGTGGGATGGAAGAGGTGGGGAGGGGAGGAAAAGGAGGAGGGAGAGAGGAGGGTCTGGAACAAAAGGAGAAGGAAGAGAATGGGAAGCAACGGGAAAGGAGGGAAAATGAGAGAGAGAGAGAGAGAGAGAGAGAGAGAGAGAGAGAGAGAGAGAGGGAGGGAGAGAGAGAGGGAGGGAGGGAGGGAGAGAGAGAGAGAGAGAGACAGAGAGAGAGAGAACGCCAACCACAGTACAGAGGAAGCCACATCTTGGGCACCTATCACCTCATATCTCACACACACACACACACACACACACACACACACACACACTCCATATTCACCCCAACAGCACCTTTCTCACCCTCTTCACCACGAGTACAGCCAAGGCAAAAGTTAGGCTACAGTTCCACAGCCTCTACTTCGTCCGTCACTCTCCTCTTCACCATCATCACATCAGAGAGAATCAATCCTCTCAGCTTAGGATTATTAGCGGGCAGGGAAGAGTGACAAGCAGAAAAGGCAAGTAAATAAATAAATTAATAAATACGTAAGGGTGTAAGTTCAATAAAAAACGAAATTTTGTCCTCTCTCTCTCTCTCTCTTTCTCTACCACCAGACGATTTCATTCAGCTTGAGTCCCATAACTGAGGAAAAAAATAGTGGAATCAATATCTAACTTCTCCAGTTCAAAACTCTCTCCTAAGCTGAATAAAATCGTGTCAGAGGATAACAAGAATAAAATAAAATAAAATATGTACAGCCAAGTCGTATGATTACAGGTGTTATTCTCTTCACTACAATGACGTATCAGTTTCGTCTATCCCTATTTTATTGGGCTTGGAAAAACTGACTAGCCCAATCGACCAAAAATTTCTGACGGCGCAACAACCTAAGAAATAAACAAAAGAATTCAGAGGCCGAATGCTAATCGTTCGCCAAAATACGAATATGTTGTTGGCTAAGGTACAAGTTACCTACAAACCAATTCGAACAAAATTAGCAAAACTCTAAGGAATTAAGTCACTACGTTTCACAAAAAGCCGACCAATATTACAAAATATAAGGCGACTGGCATTCGGTTGTCTCTGATCACATCCACACCAAAAGTAGTAGGCTTCTGAGCATCCACATAGCTGCTATTTCCCGAAGGTTTGGTGAAAATTCGTTATCAACTTTTCGAGGTATTTTGGCAACAGATACAAACATACACAAACACATCGACAAATCTATATCGCCTCGGCTTGCTAAAGGCGACCGAAAAAAAAAAAAAAAAAAAAATTATAGAAAAGAAAATATACATCGCACTCCTCCGGTTCTAAAAACAAAATCCCCCTCAACGGAATTAAATCGCCCAGAAATATCAAGAATCTAATATAAGAGTCCTCGGTCAAAAGGGGTTAATTTCACACAGATTTGCATACGAGAATGTGGGTTTGCTTTTCAGAGGGCGGGAGGGTTTTCGCTCTCGGCGGGTTTGTTTTGGTCTGCCTGCTGGCCCATCAAGATAGCTCGGCTCCTTCTGGGTGATTCGGTTCGTTGATTCGGCGCGGAGAGAAAAATTCGGGTTGTTCTGGGTGTACGCTTGTGTAAATTTTCATCGAGCTACTAGGAAAAAAAAGAAAAAGAAAAGAAAAAAAAAATTATGAACATCTCAACATATCTTCTTGTATGTGTGTGTGTGTGTGTGTGTGTGTGTGTGTGTGTGTGTGTGTGTGTGTGTGTGTGTGTGTGTGTGTGTGTGCGACTTTTATCATTTCTTGAGATAATTGCTGTTCATTCTTAATTAACCATTTATGTCATCATCATTATTTCTGTTCATATTATCTTTACTTGGTAACTTTAAATAGACGAAATAATTGCTTACATAACTGGCTGTCGTTTTTGTTGCTTAACCCCCGTCTGCCTGGGCAATTGCTTCTCCGGGTTCGTCTTACACGCACAGTATATTAAGTACACCGTGTAGGGATCAGGCGCCCCCTTGCGACTGACAGCGCCTCACCATGGTTAGACCAGGATACTTCTTACGGCGAGGCAGAGGAAAATAAGAGGAGATTTGGCTCCCGGATGGATGCCGCAGGTGTTCCAACAAGGATACACGGTGCCACACGTCTAGGCTCCTCGTCAGCGCCAAGCGGTGCAGGAAAGAGTAAGACAGAGAAGGTGAGAGTGGCAGTGCACAAATGAAAGAGAAACTGTGCGAGCGAGCCAATGTGAATGAGATACAATGTAGCAGTGGAAGAAAGTGAGAAAGTAGGAGAGTGAAAAAAAAAAAAAAAAAAAAAAAAAAAGCGTTAACTGTGACTGTGAGAGAGTGAGTGCTGATATGGACAGTTCACGAGATATAATATATACCCTCCACATACCACCTGTGCTTTATGCATAAAATAACTACTAACAAGGACAGTTCATGTGTCAACCTTCACACATCACCACTAGGCTCTACTGTACAATGCACGGGATGTCCTGCACACACCCTAGTTCAAAAATTTAGCACATCAGATACCCATCACAATACACATCCTCAGCTCCCCCCTCCCACCCCCTCCCTCTCTCTCTCTTTCCTCATTCTCCCTCTCCTCATTCTGTTTGTCTGTCTGTCTGTCTGTCTGTCTCTCTCCATTCTTCCTCTCCTCATTCTGTCTGTCTGTTTGTCTCTCTCTCATCGTCTTCCCTATCCTACTCTCCTTTTCCTCCTCCTTCCCCTCCTCCACCAAGGGGGGTCAAGGCAGTAACGCGGCCGTGTGACCCGTGGTGACCCCTTCACGCCGTGGCCTCACTCTAGCACGCCACTAATGACTGATCACCCCTTAATGACTAGCCTCTCTCTCTCTCTCTTGCCAACCTCTTACTTTTCACTCTAGCATTACCTCTCTCTCTCTCTCTCTCTCTTTCTCTTGCCAGTCACTTTTCACTCTAGCACCACGCTCTCTCTCTCTCTTCAGTAAAATCGTCTCTGTGTAAGCTCATTCTATTTTAATTTGACCTATAATTCCCATATCTCTATCCTGAATGATGAGATGTAACAAGAGATTAACACTTACAATACGATGCTAGTCACAAAGAAGTGCAACGGGGAGGATGTAGAGCCATAGTATTGACCTCTTATGCCAAGTTTTTGAAGTGGAGGAGACAAATATGGCGATGCTAGTCACGAAGAAGTGCAACGGGAAGGATGTAGAGCCGTAATGTTGACCTCTTCTGCCAAGTTTTTGAACTGGAAGAGACAAATATGGTCTTCCTTAACCCCTTCCCTTCAAGAGGTCTTCCAAAAAAATTGAATAAAATCGTCTGGAAGCTGCAGGAATAAATCACCATAACGTCACCGGATTGAAAGGGTTAAGTCCTCGTGTAGATAACGTGGGATTTTTTTATAGGGTGGTTAGTGGGAATAGGTTTGCTCAAGAAGAAACAGTGGGTGAGAGAGGAAATAAGTTTAGCCATGGGGAGAGCTGTATGCTGTAGTTACTTGTGCTATCGCTTCTAAATGAACCTGGAGATATTAGATACTGGCTTCATTAATTCATTCACCACGAGAGGCCCTTTCTGAGGTGAATAAAATCGAGTAGTGAATGCAACAGTGAAATATGTACATCCTTGGTGGAAAAGGGTTAAGTGAAGCAGGCAATCCGTCGCGCATGATCGCCCACTCGCCTCCCTCCACCCCAGGCAGTCTGTTTACAATGGTATCAGCTGACACGTGTATCCCAACCCATTAAAAGAGACCCCTTTCCCCTCCATCCCTTCTCTACCCAGGCCCCTTTCCCTCCATCCCTTCCCTACCTATCACTTCATTTTTCCTTCCCTTCCTTCACCTTACACTCCAACCCTACCCCGTCTAACACTTCATCTTTCCCTCCACCTCTTCCTCCCTCTTCACTTCTTCATCTTCCTCCCTTCCCTATCACTTCATTTTTCATTCCCATCCTTCACCTTTCACTCCATCCCTTCCCCGCCTACCACTTCATAATTCCCTCGACCTCTTCCCCTCTTCATCTTCCCTCCTTCTCTTCCCCGTCTACCTCTTCTAATATCACCTGAGTTTAATTTTAAAACCCTAACTTATTATCAGCTTGGTATAAATTCGTAATGAGCCGAGGTAAATCCGTAACGAGCCGAGGAATACTTGCAAATAATAATAATAATAATAATAATAATAATAATAATAATAATAATATAATAATAATAATAATGCAAAGTGGGGGTTAAAATTTCGCCTATATTTTAACCTCTTTATTTCCCCATTTCCCTTCTGGGTAATATTCCTACCTGAGAGAGGGTTGGTATCTTTCTCTGCCCATTAATGAGTCTCTCTCTCTCTCTCTCTCTCTCTCTCTCTCTCTCTCTTACTGTACATGACGCGCCTGGGGGAAGAGTGACAGACAAGCCCTAAGCGAGAAACAGAAGCAGTGCAATTGTAAACAAACTTTTCTCCCTAACTATATAAGCTCATCCACTCAGAGCATTACCTCGAAAAATTGAGTGCCCTCTTAAAATTAATATCCCAGAGTCCCAGAGTACGGAGGAATATTACGAGGAATATTACAAACGCGGAAAGAAAGGAGACTGGTGCGCGTCAAAAAAAAAAAAAAAAAAAAAAAAAAAGTTCGTGGGTGAAACATGACAAGAGTGGCGTGAGAGAAAAATATAAGGACCAGTATTCTCATGGGTTTGAAACTCCCTAACACCACTTCCTTACCGAATTATTTTTGGAAACGGCTGGGTAACATCATTTTGTACGTTATTTATGCTGAGTATGGTGGTATCAAAATGATTCAAGTAACATGAATGGCGACGACAAATGTAATAAGCAAAATAAGCCGCTTAGGAAGAGGTTTTGGGGAGCCTCCATAAGCGATAAGAATACGGGGTCGAGGAGTGCATACCTCTTAACTCTCGCCCTCATATTTCAACCTCTCAACCCTCACCCTCATATTTCAACCCGTTAACTGCGACATACAAATTGTGAATCTAACTCTTCTGGCTTACTTAAGACGATTTTATTATACTTAAAATAAACACTTATATGGTTCATTTACGTAATTTTTTTTTTCGTCCCTTTTCAGTTTATTTCCCGTAGCTCAGTGGCAGAATAAGACAATGCTATGGCTCAACATCTTTCCCATAGAACTTCTTCGTGACTGGCACTTTGCTCCAGTGTTAATAATAATAATAATAATAATAATAATAACAATGAACCAATCAGAAAATTTAAAATAATAATAATAACAGGTCATCAGATTAAAACAGTTCATCCTACACCCATTTCTCCGTCTCACTATCTCTCCCCTCCTTCGTCTTCGCTGCCAGCACAGGTCATAGGTCATCGCTAGGGGGGTGAGGGGAGAGGAGGAGGGGTGTGAGGGGATGAGGGAAGTGGAGGAAGGGGGTGAAGGAAGAGAAGATGGGGCGTGAGGGGGTGAGGGGAGAGAAGGGGTGTGAGAGAGTGAGGGGAGAGGAGGAGGGGTGTGAGGGGATGAGGGAAGTGGAGGAAGGGGGTGAAGGGAGAGAAGATGGGGCGTCAGGGGGTGAGGGGAGAGATGGTGAGGTGAGAGGGCGTGAGGGTAAAGGAGGAAGGATGTGAGGGGGTGAGGGGAAAGGAGAATGGATGGTAAGGGGGATGAGGTATGAGAAGCAGGGTAACATGGAGTGAAAAGAGATAGGCGGGGGATGGGAAGGAAAATGAGAGGGTATGAGGGAGGAGACGAGAGTGGAGGGTAGGGGTGAGAAGTGAGAGAAGGAAGAGGAGGAGGGAGTATGTGAGAAGGGGAAGGTGAGAGGGGGTCGAGAGGAGGGGGCGGGGGTGGGGGGAGGTCAGGTCAGAGGTCAGGGCGGCACTGGGTCACGCACCTCGGTAACGTGAGAATATTATACTGCACTTGTGAGCAACTGCCTGAAGACAGAACTCATAAAGTTTCTTCTGCTTTAGATGTATGTAATTTTCCTTGTTCTTACTTTCATTTTCAGTCATACAACCATTAAATCTTTCACACACACACACACACACACACACACACACACACACATCATAAAAAAAAAAAAAACTTATAAGGCTCAAGCCACCAACCCATGTATTTATGTATGTATAATGTATGTATGTATGTATGTACGTATGTATGAGTAACTGAATGAATGAATGAATGAATGTACGTATGTAAGTAGGTATGTATGTAGCTATGTATGTACGTATGCATGTTTGTACGAATTTATGTACGCATGTTTGTATGAATGTATATATATACGTATGCACGTCTGCATGTATGTATGTATGTATGTATATATATTCCTCTTCTTTCCGTTCAACTTCACAGGTAAACCTCTCACTCTCAATTATCCGAAGTATATCTATATGACTTTCTAACACCTGTATCTATCTATCTATCTATCTATCTATATACCTAGGCTGCTTCCCCCAAGGAAAGGGAGGTAGCCGAGACAGGACGACTCACTCTCCATTTACTCATCCATTCAAACACATTCATTCGCATCTTAGCCCCAAAAGGGAGAACGGACAGATCCTCACCGCACCACACCGCACAAGGGTCAACTGGGCAATGCAATCAGTGACATCCGCAGCAGGGCCCGACAGCAGAACTGGTTTACCCCTGCCACATCATAACAGACCCATCCCCTTACCCGCACCTGACCTGACTAGCTGATCAGAACAAATGCGGGAGAATATCCCCTCAGGGCTGCGTCATCACTTATTCATTCACAATTTCTCTCCATTTATTTCTGTCACGCACAGCCACTCTTCCTTGCTCAACAGACATCCCTCTCGCATCCAGCGCTCTCTTCACACTGTCCATCCATCCTATTCGTGGTCTTCCTCTCAGCCTTACACCTCTCACATCAGATCTAGTTATCTTTTTCACCAATCGCTCATTATCCATTCTCTCCATATGCCCAAACCATTGCAACACCCTCTGCTCAACTCTGCCAGCCATCTCCCGAACAACTCCAGTTCTCTTCGCACTTCATCATTTCGCACCCGATCCATACGCGTCACTCCACACATACTCCTCAGACATCTCATCTCCATTACATTCAAACTCTCTGCTACACCCATATTCCATGTTTCAGCCCCATATAATGCAGTCGGTACCACAACACCCTCATACAGCCTTCTCTTTACATCCATTCTAAGCGAACGACATTTAAACACTTTTTTCATTCCTCCCAGCACCTTTCCTATTTCATTTATTCTAAACTTCACTTCTGCATCTATTCTTCCATCCACAGCAACATGTGACCCTAGATATTTAAAACAATCTACCTCCTCAAGCAACTCACCATTCAAAACTATATTCATCCCCTACCATCTATCAACCTCGTACACTTCATCACTTTACTCTTATTCTCATTTACTTTCAATTTCCTCCTTTCACACACCCTTCCAAACTCCTCTACCAACTGTCTCAATCTCTCCTCTGAATCAGTCACCAGTGCAGTATCATCTGCAAACAGCAGCTGCTTCAGATTCCACTCTCCTCCATCAACATTTACCAGACTCAGACCACCTAAAACTCTTGCATTCACCTCCCTTACAACACCATCCATGTAAATATTAAACAACCAAGGCGACATCACACATCCCTGTCGCAGCCCCACTCTCACGGGAAACCAATCACTCACAGCATTTCCCACTCTTACACACGCTCTACTATTTACATAAAAACTTTTCACCCCTTTTAGTAACCTACCATCAAGTCCATACAATCTTAAAACAGTCCACAAAGCCTCCCTATCAATTCTATCATACGCTTTCTCTAAATCCATAAATGCCCAAAACACATCCTTGCCTTTCGCTAAATACTTTTCACACACTTGTCTCACAGCAAACACCTGATCAACGCATCCCCTCCCTCTCCTAAAGCCACACTGCTCATCACTAATCACTCCCTCTGTACCCTCTCTAACTCTCATAATTAACACTCTACCATACACCTTACCTACAACACTCAACAGACTTATACCCCTAAAGCTAGTACATTCATACTTATCACCCTTGCCTTTATACAACGGGACCACACAAGCACTTGCCCAGTCAATTGGCATCATACCTTTCTCAAAGCACACATTCAACAATCTTACTAACCAGTCAACAATAGTCACTCCACCACCCTTCAGGCATTCCACAGCACACCCATCCATACCTGCAGCTTTCCCTGTTTTCATCTCCTTTACTGCCTTCTCCACTTCCTCCTTCGTGATCAAAGAATCATTCAACTCTCCCAACACATTTATTCCTTGCACCCTTCCATCCGCCACAATCTCAGCCACCCTTTCCTCCTCTACATTTAACAATCTTTCAAAATACTCTGCCCATCTCTTCCTTACTGCATCCATCTCAATTAACATCCTTCCATCCTCTGATTTTACTCGTTCTTCCTTCCCAGACTCTCCCTTTTGCACCCTTTTCACCTCCTTCCAAAACATTTTCTTATTCTGCTGAAAATTCTCTGTCAGCCGCCTACCCCACCTCTCATCTGCTGCCACTTTAGCATCACGCACAGCCCTTCTCGCTCTATTCCTCTTCTTATACCTTTCATATGACATCTCATCCTTCCTCTGCAGCCACACTTCATATGCACGTCTCTTCTCAGCCACAGCCATACTTACTTCCTCGCACCACCATTCACTTCCTTTTCTTACACCACCACCCACACGTTTCACACCACACACCTCTTCTGCATGCCCCACCACAGCACTCTTAAACAACTGCCATTCCTCCTCCATGCTGCCATTTTCCCGATCTTTCACTGCGTTCCACTCATCTTTCAATTTCTCCTGATACTCTATCTTTTTCTCTCTTTTATCCAACTCACTCACTTTCAAAACCTCCCTGCCACACCTAACCCTCCTAGCTCTCATCCATCTCTTACCTACTCTTAACTTTCCCTCCACCAGGTAGTGGTCAGACATACCTCCACCCTCCCCTCTCAGAACTCTCACATCCAACAATCTTCCTATTACATTCCTAGACACAACCACATAGTCCATCAAGGCTCTATCAACAACCCTTCCACCCTCCTGTCTCACCCATGTATACTTATAAATATCTTTCTTCTCAAACAGCGTATTCCCAATCACCATCTCTCGCTCAACACACATCGCTATCAGTCGTTCCCCATTTTCATTTCTTCCAGGCACACCATGCATACCAACTACACCTTCAACTGCTACATTTCCCACTCTAGCATTCAGATCTCCCATCATTACCACATTCACATTCGCTTCAAAACTCTGCAGACACTCATCAACATCATTCCAGAAAGACTCCCTCTCTTGTTCATCCCTTTCACTACCAGGCCCATATGCACTCACAAACACCCACAACTCACGTTCAAATTTCGCTTTCACCCACATCAGTCTCGATGACACCTCCTTCCATTCAATCACATTGCTGAACTTCCGGACTCACTAACAAGGCCACACCTTCTCTTGCCCTTCCTCTATCAACACCTGACAATCTTCCATTCACACTTCCAAACATAGATTCCCCCTTCCCTTTCATCTTCGTTTCACTCAAAGCTAACACATCCAACTTTCTTCTCACAAACATTCTCCCAATCTCCTCCCTTTTAGCCTCAATCGTACTACATCCACGCACATTCATAGACCCAATCTTCAGGGTACGAGGATAACTCCATCCCCCATCCCTTTCTCTGCCCTGTCTCTTTTTAGGAACTACAAAACAGAGGAGGGGGTCCCTAGTCCCCTCACCCCGCCCCTTTTAGTCGCCTTTTACGACACGCAGGGAATACGGTGGCAGTATTTTTCCTAACACAACCTGGCCGCACCTGTATACTTAGCAATATATATCCTACCAGTATAAGCGTCTTACAATATGATACAAGGAACGAAACGTGAAAACTGTCCCTCCATTCTGCCAACACAAGATCTAATGGTGCTTTGAGCTGCAAGTACCATTAGCACGAGGTTCACGTATTAGAATTCTTTAGATATGCGCCTCACACCCTGATATACCAACCACGATGATATGAGGAAAAATACGACTACTACTACTACTACTACATTACTACTGCTACCACTACTACTACATTACTACTGCTACCACTACTACTACTACTACTACTACATTACTACTGCTACCACTACTACTACATTACTACTGCTACCACTACTACTACCACTACTATTTATACTGTTACTACTGTTACTGCTACTACTACTACTACTACTACAACTACTACTAAAATGGTGCTCATTCATAAATCAACCATATTCAGCTGCTCAGATACGAATTTTGACAAGCGTATTTATTCAACAACCCGTCGATGTTACAAGATTTATTGGGATTCAAATAAACAATAAAACTCATCAAAAATACTTTTATTCACAAGAGGAGAAATACACTGAGAAATACACAGAGAAATACATACAGAAATACGCATAATACAGAAATGAGCTTTTAAATTCTGAGGAATGCTTAGGTGAATTAAAGTAACATTAACGTAACAGATACTTTTTAAACATATATTATCGCTAAATCATATTATTAACCTAAACCGTGGAAGTAACAATACGTGGAGGATCATTACTTAATCCAGCGTTGAAATTACCTACTTATTTACAATCGAAGCAACAGAAAAGAGGCGAATGAAGAGGTCCCTAACTTTCTTTTAATCACCACCATCATCATCATCATCATCCTCTCTCTCTCTCTCTCTAGTGCGGCATCTTTCTTTGGGATGTGCTTTCTCTTTTCCCATGCTTTTTTCTTCTCTTGGTTATCGATCCTTTCTCATCCTCTCCATTTCCTATTACAGCACTGTGAACACACACACACACACACACACACACACACACACACACACACATACCGAACAAAACACAGCAACGTCATAAATAAACAAGAAAGAATAACACAAACACAAGGGACTATAACCATGATAGAATTACGTCAACACATAATACTAAACATTATAATGGGTAAAAATATAAACATCAAAATCTCACAGACTCAGGGGAACAGAGGATCGGATTCTAAGTGCCTCTGGAGAGCTCGTAACGCCCCTTCCTAAGCGATTTATTTCGCACATTACACCTTTATATCCTCTCATCACTGCTGCAAACTATGTCGATGCTGAAGTGATATAAATTACATGCACGAGATTGTCAAGGTATAATTGGTATAGTAAATCGGTAAGGACGAGGTGTTACGTAATCTCTCTCTCTCCAAAACGCATAACGTCCTATAAATCGCTAAGGAAGAGGTGTTGCGAATTCTCTCTCTGTCTCTCTCTCTGTCTGTCTGTCTCTATCACTTCATTATCAATATCCCTGTTCGTTACGGCTACCACTAAGGACAAGTAACTATCAATTTATCTTACAAGGTAGGTCAGCTTCCAAACCATCACCTAATTCTACCCACCTCCCTATCCATGGCACGTATCTACTGACTAGTATCACCTATCACACACACACACACACACACACACACACACACACAAAACCGCAATCTGACAAGTGTACAGTTAGCCCACCTTAACTTGGCTCATATTTTCGTCATTTTGTAGCTTCTTCCTCCCAGTTTGGTGGCAGAATAAGACAAGGCTACGGCTATACATCGTCCCCATAACAATTTTTTGTAATTAAGCATTGTGCTCCAGGGTTAATCTCTTGTTACGGGACAGCACTGAAGATGGAGAGCCGGCAATTTTAGGTCGTTAAAGTAAAAAAAAAAAAAAGGGTTACCAATCCTCGACAGCTATCTTCTCTCTCCCCCCCCCCTCTCTCTCTCATCAAATTGCAGAAAACCACCCAATATTGTGATTGCCAAGTTTAATGTCTGCAGGGAAAAACTTAATAATAATAAAAATAAAAATCCCTAACTGAAAATGAGGACCACTTACTCCAACAAGACCAAGGTAGGGTATTTATTTATTTGTTTATTTATTCACTTTTTACCTCAGCTATACTCTATCCACCTCAACTTGGCCTAAAACAGCCCTCTCCTGTTAAAATCCTGAACAAAAACAAGAGAGTACCACTAAAATACGATGCCAGTCACGAAGCAGTGCCAATGAACGATGTAGAGTCGCAGTACTGTCTTACCCCACCACTGACCTGCAGGACAACGAAAATCCCTGCCAAACAAAGATGTAAACTAGACACACAATCGCTCCCTGGTGCTAAAATACAACCTTACTGAAGGCTGGTAAAAAGTTATCTGTGTAAGTGATGTTGCAATGAATATTAAGCAGTACTAGTAAAAATGTGTGTTTTTTTTTATTATTCTATTCAAAATTTTAATACTCTCTCTTTAGACAAACGACGTACGATGTAGCTGGCCACACATAAACCTGGGACAGTGTCTGTGTGAAGTGGAGGTCTAGCTACATTTTCTGACGTTCATGCATCACAGTTACTTGGTCATTTCATCTTATATCTGACGCCTCCGCTCATTCATGTTAGTGCCACCAACAAACGTGTGATTATGTCAGGGTTGTCAAGTGTACCAATGCTAGACCTCTGCTACACACTGATGCTATCCCAGGCTCATATGTTGCCAACTGTACATACATCTACAACCTAATCATCGTAGCCTCAAAGCATGGCACAACACAGTGGTTCTCCATCTTCTGGGTGTCATGTACAGTGAGACATAAATACTGATACACTTCAATACGATATACAACGGGACAGTGAGCGATGACTTTCGAAACCCGGTCATGGAAAGCTTGGCGCACATCAAGCTTTTCAAAATACCACATACGAGTTTGATATTACTGTCGGAAACTGCAACCCTCTACACCAACCCTGGAGTCTACTGTTGTGTACCCCAGTTCCTCCCTCCTAGAGAAACACAACAGTCAAATCCTGTATCCCCACTTCACTGTCACTTAAAGTCATGAAAAATGTCAGACAACCCAGTTAACGATGACAAAAATTACGTACTTTTTCAGATAAGCTTAGTAATGGACAGTGGAATTACAGTTTTGAATATGTTGTAGATAAGTTACCAGATCATTCCTTTCTGTAAACATTATGGGATGGGATATGTACTGTACTTAATGTTTAATATGCTTTATTGAAATAGGAGAAGAAAAGGGAACATAAATTTGGGAATTCACACAAAATACTCCTATATCTGAAGGGGGCCTGCATACCCCCAGCCAGAGTTCCGTGATTCCCCTGGGAGTACCAGTAACCCAGACTGAGAACCACTGGAAAAGCAGGTTAGGAAATACAGTTCAGTCTTATGGCACAAAATTCAACAAAAATCCAAGATTGGCCATTTACGCCCCTCGATGAACTCGTTTGGTGCTGCCTGCCTGCCGTACACCCTTATCAAGTGTAATCTAACATGAAGCAGCAGGAATTTGTGAAAGTGCAGGTTTTACGTCCACACATTATCAGGATCGAAAGACCTGTATTGCTTTGCTACTCAACGTCTTCGGGCCGGGTTTTCGTGGGCTGAGGATATCTAAGATTTCTACCTTTTTATTCTGCATATTATACTTTCACCTTCCCTCTTAGTATCACTTATGACACAGTTTGCTTCAACAACATATAGGTGGATATTAAAGTGTCACATGGAAGAATAAGCCAATACGGAAGAAGTGTTAGAGGGCCTCCAAAGTTGACGAGAACACGGCCAATGGAGGACAAAAGTGTACACAAACTTTTAAACAAGGCAGGAGGTACGGAAAAGAAACATATTACATTTCTAGAGGTCGTAGCTGAGCCAAATTTTAAAGACTGAAGAAAAACAAAGGCAGAGGGTAAAGAGAGGGATTATTTTACATTTCAGAGGAAACAGTTGAGCAAAATTTTAATAACTGAAGGGGAGAAAAACAGGAGGTAAAGAGAAGAAACATTTTACATTTCTGAGGGCACAGTTGGGTAAAATTTTAAAAACTGAGGGTAAAGGGAGTGCTTAGGGGAAATACACACTATATGTTTACACGTGGTAGGGGTGGGGAGTATGTTCTTTAAGTTTTACGAGTTGGGTGATCGTGCCACGCAACCCACTAACGAGATGGGCTTGGTGACGGGGACGCTGATAAGGAAAGACGAGTGGCGAGAGAGAGAGAGAGAGAGAGAGAGAGAGAGAGAGAGAGAGATGGTGAAGAGTGGATGACTGACAAGAATAAAAAATGATCAGTCTTCCGTTAACAGCTATTTCAAAGGCAATTCCACTAAACGTTTCACTGTTATATAAAACCTCAGCCTCCCTGCCCTCTTCCTCTCCAACACGTGTCAACTCTCTCTCCAGGTGAGGCTCAGTCATCAACCAGGTACTCGGCTGACAGGTAGTGAAGGCAAAAACACAGCTTATCTCTTACTCGTAAAAATCCACGATCTTTAACTGGACGCCAGGAGAGAGGGTTGTTACCGCGATAAGCGATCTAACACAGTACGCCCCCAGCACCCGCTTGTGAGGGCCCACCAACTACTTCACTCTGAGGACGTGGTTTGTGTGCTTGCAACCAACATGACGTATACTTTATTCCTGCTACCTTCAGGCCTTGGTATTCACACTGACAGACATGGAATTGTTATTAATCCCTTCAGTACGAGGTCTTTTCTAAGGCTGAGTACTATCGTCTGGAGATTGCACGATTATAACAATACATCATAGGCCTGACGGGGTTTATGGCGTCTTCTTGCAGTACAGTATTTATATTGCACTTCAGTTCCATGTGGCGACCTGAGTGGTGGTGGGGGGAGCGGTGTGAGTTCTAGTCATCACCAGTATACAGAGCTGCGGCTGCATGTTTGGGGTAATAAATAAACTGGTGTCACTCAGTTTCACTTCCAGGGTGGAGTATAAGCTTTTTGCAGCAGTGCTGTTGTGATGATCAAAAAGCAGGTGCCATCTGCTCTTTCAACTGTCAGACGGTTAACCGGACAGCACCTGTTGTGGCTGCGACCCCATCATGAGTGCCACGGTGACAGCCTGTGTGTCAGTCTGGGATACAGGCAGTGGTATAAGGCAGGACTGCTCCACATTGGCTTGCACCATCACAGTGGAGTCACCGCTACTACTACTACTGTTGCTGCTATTGCTACTGCTGCTACACAACATAGTCACCAGGTCTGTGTCCTGGGTGTCCTGGTTACTGGGCGGTCCATGCTGGCCTGTCACCCTGGTCTGCAGGTCCTGTGTGTCCCCACTGCTAGCTATGACCCAGGAGCTGTCCTGGGCTACACTGACTCCAACATCCTGGCAGTCCTGCTGGCCCACCAGCTTGGTCTGGAGACCAGCAAGGACCCAAGATGTGTCCTGGACCAAGCTGCCCTTTTTCATATCGTCCTGCTGGCCCTCCACTTTGGCCTGGATGCCAGCCACGATCCATGGAGTGTCCAGAGTGACGCCAACGTCGGCGTCCAGGACGTCCTGCAGAGCCCTGATGTATGCCGACGCCAGCCTCAGTGTGGTGATCTTGGTCATGTCTGCTGCAGCTGCGGCGTGGCGGCTCACCACCCACGCTGGCAACGCCCCTCGCAGGCTCTCAAATGCACGGTTAATCTGCCGCATGCGGTACCTCTCACGGGCATTGGCGGTTTTCCTGCGGTAGCGGGACAGTGGCTGTGACTGAGGCTGTGGCCGTTGTCTGTGCCGCAGCGAATCAGCCAAGACCCACTCACTGTCGCAGCTGCGGCGCCGCTGCAGAGCCCTGGCTCTCGGCCGCAGCCGCAGCTGATATTGGCACTGGTGACCGTCCCCGCTCCCAGGGGGGTCTCCCCTATCACCCTCGCCTCCGGGAGGGTCGCTCGTGCCAGGATGCGGTGTCGAGGTGGCCACGGACTGGCACTGGTCGCTGGCATCGTTCTTGCTGCTGCTGGTGCTGGTGCTGTTGCTGTTGTTGCTGTTGTTATTGTTGTCAGTGACCGTGCCAGTCTCGGGGTTTACCGAGGCCTGGGTTGTGGTGATCATTGTGAGCATCACATCACAACCACTCATAACTCACTGCATCACCTCACTGCTGTCACATCACACCACTTTACGCCATTTGAAATCCAGGCAACTTTTTACTTCGCTTCATGATCTTAGCGTTCTTCAACATATCATCAATGAATACTCCGTTATCTTCACTGTTCGTATTCATTTCATGAAGGAAAGAAGCAAGCGGCAGTTATTTATTCACCAATGTTTGTTCATCCTGCGTGGGAGACAGCGCTGACATCTCCGGCGCCGACCGGGGCACTTGGCGGAGTGCAAGGTCATTAGATCTCGGTGGAGAGGTGGCGAGTCGGTGAGATGGGAGCGAGGTTACAGCGTGGCCCGTCTTGTTCAAAGTCTGGCAGGTGACTGACTCTCTCCCGTTCAGACGTTCTGGACCTGGTGAGTGGTGTGTGGTGCCTCTCCCTCACCCCCTTCACCCACCTTAACCCCCCATTCACACATGTCACTTTCCGTCATCCTAGACAATACGAACCTAAAATTACCGATCACCAGGGAGTATTTCAACATTCCCTAAGGCATCCATGAGTAAAACCGAGTCAGTTCCGGGCCGAGGGAGGTGAATAACAGGGCCCAATCATCACAGGTTTTCCGCCCGGTATTTCAGCCTTGGGACCGTATTGCTGTATGCTGAGTCGACTTTCCAACACTTCTGCCTTGCCCATTCATTTGGCCTTTTTTCAACTCAGTATTATATTGCTTGACTTTCATCTCTCTTTATAATCGACACAGATGGCATGGGTCTAAAATAATAACATACTAATACTCTCTTTACTATCAACATACTGTACTTGGTACACATAACATACTCTCCTTTAATACAGACAGACTTGGCATAACATACTTTCTATATATCAATATACTGGGCATAAAATAACATATTTGCTATACACCGACATACTTGGTATAACACAGCTACTCTCTTTAATATCGACAGTCAGCATAATTTACACACTTTCTTTAATGTGGCCACAGCTGACACAGATAACATGGGAGTGGTGGTGGTAATACTTATGAACCTGATGTAAAATTATACTGTAATGTTAAGGAAAATGTTCTAGACAGCTTCCATTATAACATCTTATTAGCAACTTGTTTTAACCTACTTTACCTTAGTATTCTCTTCTCTGACTTATTACATCTCTTTAGTATCTCTATTACTTGGCATAAATAACATCAGTGGACGGTGATGTCATCTGCTGGTTTATAATGGTATGGAAGAGGTACTATATTCGTTTTAATCTGACCTAGAATTTACATCTTGAATATTACGGTAAGATGTAACGGTAGAGCATGATGCTAGCCACAAAGAAGTACATGTCATGGTACATGAACGGTAGAGTATGATGCTAGTCACAAAGAAGTGCTATGGAAAGATATAGAGCCTTAGTATTGTCTTTTTGTGCTACTGACCTACGAGAAATATGCCGCAAATTGACGAAAATCTGGGCTACGCTAGAGTAACAACAGTATGGCAAGTTTCCTTTCTAATACCGGTATCTCTTCCCTAGCGCTTTAGTATACGGTACAGTAGCTATTTTACATCGGTACCGTATTCTCTTCTCTGACTCGGTGCCGTATTCTCTTCTCTGACTTCATACGAGGTGCTGAGGAAGCTGGATTAGCTCTCAGTGCTTCTGCCAACGAAGCTGATCGGAGGTTTATGTATTCATCCGTGTCTGTTGGTTTGCCCGTTTGTGTAGAAGATATCTCAAAAAGGTGTTATCGTAGTTCAATGAAATATGGTGGATACGTGGGCAGTGGGTCTAGGATGAGCTGATTAGATTCTGAGGTGGATCCGAATACAGATTTTTTTTTTTTTTTTTTTCCCCGGAGGTACGCACTCCCTGAAACTGTACCGGGATGACTAAGACTAAAATTAACTGACTATGAGGGACCGTGTATCTGTCTGGCAAGCATGAGGAATGGCAGTAGTTATTAAACATTTCATTGGCGATTGCGGAGGTATGCGTTGTCTGAGTGCTTTCTAATCTTCGTCTTTTGCTTCAGAAATTATCGTAAAAAATAAAGGAATTCCTTCACCTTCGTCATTTTTTTTTTTAATTACATCTTCCATAGTTCGAGAGCGCCATTTGCGCTGTCTTCTTGCTATCGCCATTTTTAATCAGTTCACGTGGCTTTTATTAATCCCCTGCAGTAATAAGGTTTTCTCCTCACTTGAACATAATGGATTTGGCAGCAGCAGGAACGGAACAAATGGGTGACCATGGGTTTTGCAGGGGTTAAGCACGCATGCATACGAGCGCGCGAGCACACACACACACACACATACATACATACACATAGGGTACACGTATGAACAGTATAGATACATACATACATGCATACAAACATACCGGTACATAATACACCACACACATGTGGTGATACAAACATACATAGCCTACAAACATACAGGGTACAATATACACATCCACACTGTAGATACATACATACCTATACACCACATACATACATGGATACAAACACATACCGGTATGTACAGACTGATACACACACACACAGGCCTACATACATATATACACCCCCCTACACACGGGTTCTACAACTCCACACCCAAACCCTTCCCTTGAAACCTACGGAAATAATGACTCCTCTTTGGATACCGTACCATGACTTTCTTTTAGCCGAATAAACTCATCCGTCATGAGATGGAATAAGTATGAAGTTAAGTCTAGGCCAAAGCGCTAACTGAGATATGTTTAAAAATGCTGGATATCCCCTTTTTTTTTTCTCTCCCTCTTGTGCATGTAAAATCGTCTGTAGTTAGCCGAAATAAAGTGCTATGAAGACGACTCGCTGTTAAACGATTAATTCTATTCATTTTGGGATTAAGGCGTCTGGCTATAGAAGGGAAAATAGATAGATACACAGACAGGCTAACAGAAACTGACTCTGACAGACCGGCAGATATAGCTATTAACATGACACAGACATATACCGGTAGATAAAAACAGACTCACTCATGTGGAGTCCTGTGAGAGTTACATTTGAATAACAACTTCAGCCCAAAGGCATTTTGTATTCTTGCTACTTCCAAACTATCATATTCTGTGAAGACGCCTCTAATTTTAAAGCAATTACCGGTAATGATTTCTATAACTCACTCCACCAGATCGAAAAGTTTCTTCAGCAGAATAAACTAAACTCTAGGGGTTGCAAAAATAAATACACTCTCATAACACACATCCCCTACATAATATTGATTTATGCAGTCACTCACTTTCATTATTCATCCACGCTACTTTCATCCATCCCTCTTCCATTTCATAACCAATACCGTACTTTTAATTCATTAAACTGGAGAAATATCCACTGAGAATAATTCATCTAATATAAACAAATTAATACAGGATATTTGGTGCTTAATCTAAATAGCAGGTACTGTTTCCAGCAGTTCGCCACCTAACCCATCCACAGTTCACTATATAACCTCAGTCCCAACCTACTCTGATTACAGTTCTGGTAATCTAACTGTACTAAATCTAACCTAACCTAGTAATCACCTAAAACAATGACCTAACTTACTCCACCACCTAACTTAACCAACAACCTAACTGAAATTCCCACTGCAAATTACAGAACCTATGAAAATGAGTAAGGTTCCTGCAGGATTAATAGCCTTTGCCAGTAATAAAATCTCCCCTATGGAACAATACTGAAACACTGTAATCTACATAGATTAAGGGTTTATTTTCACCATCTATGTACCACTTTCTTACTCTTCATACCGTATACATCTATAGCCATTCCGTGCAATCCTGGTGCTTTGTCTGAGTCGCTGATTTCCGTTCTGAATACCAATTTTGTCCTTTTTCTTGACCAGGAAGTGTAGGTTTGGCTATTTTTTTTTTTTTTTTTTTTTTTTTTTTTTTTTTAGTATCAGGTTAAGTTTGTTAGTCCGGTTATGTTAGGTTAAATTTGGTTAGTAAAAAAAAAAAAAAAAAAAAAAAAAAAAAGGAAAGGAAAGGAAAGGAAAAGAAAAAATGGAACAATGATCATGGGTAAAATCGAAGTTCCGCATTGTGCAAAAATGATAAAATCTACCTGGGTGTCACAACTTCCTTTTCCTCATCTTGGCTTTGAGATCATTAGTCCCAAGTCCGTAGCATCTTACGTTCTTAATGATATACGATGATTTCTCTATGCCAAGGCTCTCTGAAAAAATAACCCTCCTCACAGCAAATACTGTATGGTAACTTACATCCATGCTGTCTATGCCACACCAAAATCTGAGACAGAATCCCAGAAAAACACCCAAGAAAACTGGCTACGCCGGCGAAGCACGTGGGGGCAGAGAACGGTATTTAATTAAATGTCCTGCATCAACATATGCGAAAAAAAAAAAAAGTAAATAATCAAACTTCAGCAGACTATTGCCAAAAAGTGGAATTTGTATCCCATAATCTGATTTCATGTGGATGGCCGATTTTTCGGTAGCGTCCAAAAATTACATACACCATGTACCAAGTTCGCTTTCCATGCTTCCGCATTCCTACACCAACCACAAACAACTTGTAATTAAACTTAAGAACTGCACTTAAAAATCCTGACTAAAGCGAAAATACTAATATAAACAGGTAACCATAGCTCTCCGATATGTGGATGGCAGGCAAAGAGCTTCGTCACAACACATCAACCACACAAAATTTCAAAATAAACTCCATAAGAAAGACTTCTTGTACTTCCTAGATACTTTTACTTACCTTCCCACGAAGACACAGCTCGACACAGACTTGAAAAGACCAAACGAAGCCGTAAGTCACGTAAAATCCAGCCCATCACACACGCACAAGGCGCCACGATGCTAAAGCCTGTGATTCGTTGATTATCGTACATACTCCCTAATATTATTGTACTTCACCTCAAATTATTGTTATGGACTCCATAAACAAATAAATTTCTATGAACATATGAATATATCTGTGTTTTACCAGTACATAATTTTTCTATTTAGCTTAATAACACTTTAAATGCAGAAAAATATAATTGATATCCAAGGCAAATGAAATTATCGTTGTATGCCCATTATCCTCTATCGTACACTTTACCGAAGTACCGGTATCCACTCTCATACGATAAATATCAAAATTCCATTTGTCATAATCTGACTGGTAGCACAAACAAGGCTCACATATTGCACTAAACTCACCAACAAAGTCAAGGATTCGAACCCTCGGGAAGACCGAACCTTTGACCTTAACAAAATATTCCCAAAATTAATTTAATTTATCCTTGCCCGACCCTTAACCCTTACAACAATTTTAGTCCATTTTGGACTATGACTGTTTGAGCTGACTTTGCTCTATGACCTTAACCTCTGACCTATTAAAGAAAAAAGTTAGAATATGTTCATCCTTGGCTGACCTTTGGCCCTTTCACTAAGTTTGGTTCAAAGTGAATCAAAACTCTGTAAGCTATGAGGCATAAAATGACCAGAAAAACACCATACAGGAATAAACTGCAACATGCTAAAGCATAATGAACTGCTACTTACAAAAGAAACTGATAAAAAAATACAAAGAATACTCAGCTCAAACAGCACCAATACAAATCTGGCCAAGCTGCCCAGGCATGCCTTAATATAAGGTAGTGTCAGGAAAAGCAAATACAGTAAATAAATACACAAGAGACCTACCTGTGCTATTTTCAGACCAACCACTTTGGATTTTTTTTTTTTTTTAAGGTTTTTGACATCATCTACAAACAAAGACAAGAAAACAGTCTATAAAATGGGACAAGCACTATTAACTGCATGCTCAGTAAAATGGGTCACAATCAAATCACATAATCTTCCAGCACCCAAGATCCTTCACCTCAAAATTCTAAACATCTGCACATGTAAATTATTTTGGCATATTTCTTTAAGAGATGCATATTACTTATTAAGAAACACAAAATGATAACAATAAGAATAAACTGGTGAAGCAGCACTCTTTTATGTTGCAGGCAAGGCAGAATTCATCATAAACCATAGTCTTTCAGAGGGTAACATTAGGGCATGTGGATAACTACAAGAAATGTATTCTGCAAAGCTGTGAAACCTTTATATATGTGCTCCCACTGACTTAATTTAACAATGTAATGGCCTTAAACTCGTGTCCAAAAGTGTCATAAGACATTATAATCTACCGTATTTGTATAAAATGTATTTTCAGTTGAGTTAAAAAAAAAATTTGTTAAATTATTTCCATATACATCTTTCTCGTGTAGTAGTTGTTTCCGAGGCAGCCTGGCCAAACAGTCCCAACTTTTCTCATGTATTTTGTGATCGTTTACTACCTCCCTATTTATTGCCAGATGCCTTAATCCTATAATGGGTGGGCACAAACGAACCATCTCCAAGTCATTTGGTCCTCTGACATCTGGCTCCCACCCTCCTACTCACACACTCCCTCATATACTCCACCCCATGTCCCATCTCACCCTCTGGCTTCCCCAGCCCCTCCTCCTCCACCTTACCCACATACACCCTCCTTGCCAATCTCTTATTTGCCATCCTTTCCATGTAGCCAAATCATCTCACAGTACAGTATTTCTCCTATATGCTCTCTAGCACATCCACTTACTAGCACTCACCCACGAAAAAATGAAGATGGCAAAGTTGAGTATTGTGAAAGATGAGGGCTTATTGCACAGTAATACTGAACATCATACAAAAAATTCTTAGAAACCTCAAAACTATGTTACCTTACTTTAATTCTAATTTTTATTTTCTTTCATCAGTTTGGTTATTTACCACATCAATTTCAAAATACCCAACAAGTTCACAATCTTTCATTTAACATTTGGCAATGGGTGCTGCTGTCCACTGATTGTCACTGCCTTCAACTCAAGAACAAGACCATGATGATTATCTCTGATAAGACATTCATCAGTCCAAGATGACCTGTGTAGTTATCTGAAGATTTACAGAGCTTCATGTAAACTGTTCATCCTAAAAGAACAGGAAGGCAATTGCTGTTCATTTGGTAAATTTTTGGATCTGCACCAATAAGAGTTTCAGCTTCTGTTAGGAATATGGAAATCTGAAATAATACCATTTACAGTGCACGGGAGGACTAGTTGAGTGACTGCCTGTCTTACCTTCATTATGAAAATTCAGGCAAAATTGTTTACATCACTGTCTTGCTATAATGTCTTCAACACTGGCAAACACTTCAGCATTAATCCAACCCTACCTTACATATAACCCACTGAGCCAGGGGATGTCTTCTTCATTTTTCCTTGCCATCCCCTGACGATTTTATTCACTTTAAGACTTCTTTTGAACTGTAGGTTACATATAGCCTTAACAGACCCCTTCAATACAAGACCTTTTCCAAACTGGACAAAATCATTTGGTAGCAGCAAGAGCAAACAAGAATTGGCATCACCCAGATTTAAAGGATTAAGAGCCATAGCAGACTCCTTGCTCACATGCACCAAGATATGTCACAGCATCACAGCACTAGCCACCTAAGTGGCACATGTACATGTTTTGAATGTATGTGTTAGGACTCCATATTATAAATACAATTAATTATAGAAAACATGATAGATAGATAGATAAATAGATAGATAGACAGAGCACCAGGCAAGCCTGGGAATGGGAAATGAGCTTGCAAGTGTAACTGAGGAAATGTTGACAATACACTGGAACCAGCAAGTCAGGGGATGATATAGGTAGTGTGTCAGCGAGATAGCATACGAACAATGCCTAGTGACCATACACACACATACACACATACTCACACACAGGTTTCTAGAACATTCCAACAACGGTGTAACACACGTGACACCACCCCTGCTACACCAGAATTTAGGAAGCAGAGCTCAGAAGGAGGCTAGCTATAGAACCGACAGGTAGTGGAGAGAGTGAACAAGAAGAAGGGTCCAACTAGACTTACTTAGTATAATAAGTCTCTGTAAGACATACCCTGCTCAACTTAGATTTTCTCTGAAGATAATAAATTAAGATCAACTCCCTACATTCATTTTTAACTCCTACTACAAGAATCGAGAGTCACATATGGAAGTGGGTAATATGGAGCATTACTAGATTACAACAACATACTTTAAGCTATTATTGCTGTTACTCTGTAACATATAACTGAATAAGGTCAACAAGACATTACATTTTGTGAACAAAATGTCATAGTATTTACATGTGCTACTGGGTGGGGAAAAAATGTCCACTTGAAACCATCAAAATCTAAATTCATTCATTCATCATCTAATCCAGTGCTGCCCCATGAGGAACATAAGATTTTATTAAATATTTTACACCTGTGTAATGTCTATATTAGGGAAATCAAACTGACAATGATTAGTTTGATTCATGGAACAGTACAGGTGGATTAAAAGTAACTGGCAACAGGTTCATGAATTTTTTCCCTTGTTTTTATTCAAAGTTCATTTACACTAAGGGACTTAAAAAATTAATTCATTAAGAACAAGATTTTTTGTACACTGCACCTGTCAAAAAGACTGGCGTAAAAGTAATTATCCTACAGTGACTTCAGTTACAATACAAAAATGGAAGTTGTCTCCAAAATTTAATTTCTCAACAAAGTTCTTATATACTGTACAATGCCTTCTTCTTCTTCTTTTTTAGCTACTGGAAAAAAAAAAAAAAGTTACTAGCATCAGTATCAATATGATACTGCTGCATAATAACAAAATTATCTAAAGTCTACACTACAGTATTTACCTATCATCCAGTACTTTTTTGACCCATCAGAAGCATGGGGGCTGGGGCTAGGCTACTCAGTCTCAACATTTAAGACGAAAGTGATCAGCCTCACTTGGCCCTTCGTGGCATTATGTCATCAATAAACCCTAGCCACCCTTCAGCTGGAAGCCTTAACAGATGTGACCACCTGGAGCACCTTTACCTACAAGACCACCAGATGTCAAAGGCCACCCACATTAACTAAATGGCTGGCAGGTAAGAACTTGACACCTTCAACCTGATGAGGTATTTTTCCAACCACCAGATGATTCTGTTTGATTAAGAGAGACTTTATGAAGTGGAGGGGTTGCATACAGCTGCAATATAATAAATCCCATCAACATAAAAGGTTTCCAGGGTTGAATGTCATCTAGAGGGAGTCAGAATAGGATGAATTAAACATAATTTTACTGATGATTAAGCTTTTGACTGTTGCTCGC
Organism: Coenobita brevimanus; assembly: GCF_032717465.1. Classification (NCBI taxonomy): domain Eukaryota; kingdom Metazoa; phylum Arthropoda; class Malacostraca; order Decapoda; family Coenobitidae; genus Coenobita; species Coenobita brevimanus. The sequence goes on from NC_136961.1 coordinate 44,260,024, forward strand.
TACTAAACAGTATTACCTGGTGTTAGCCTAAATAAAATTTCTAGGTGTACCAACACCATAGAAAGTGATAACTTCAGTCTGGGAGACATTCGTTTTAGTTATTCTTACTGCTATATTCTTTTTAGCTTGGCCCAGATTTTTGTCCTTTTGCAGCTTACTTCATAGCTTAGTGGCAGAATACGACAGTGTCGTAGCTCCATATCCTTTCCATAGCCCTTCTTCATGACTAGCATCATATTCTAGTGTTAGTCTATCGCTACAACTCAGCATTCAAGATGGAAGAATTTTAGATAAGCTAAAAAGGTAAACCAGACAATTTTATCCAACTTAAGAAGGAACTTTACTAGCGAAGGGATTAATTAAAGGCTATATTTAACCTCTCCAGTCCAGGAAGTCTCTCCTAAACTGAGTTTAGCTGTCTGGTATATGCATGAATGAGAAACTACTGGCACTGAACACTTCATGGTGATGTAATGAGCTATCCAGTCAAAGGGGATGATACTGGCAGGGCAATGGAGGATAAAACTAATAAAATGAAAATGACGTAATTTTATGCTGCAAAAACTACCCCTGCTGGACACTTCATGGGAGGATACTTGTAATACACTGGTGATCTAACTGTTGATGGTGAAACTTCATGGTTACGTAAGAAGGAAGATACTGGCATCACACTGATGATAAAGTAACTGTCACAAGTGCTGGGAAGGGTGTCCTAGGCATATCAAGAGCAGAGAATGGATTAAGAGTCATCATACTCCAACAGATACCTCCACTGGACACTTCATGGGGATGTAAAGAGCTGTCCAGTCAGAGGGGATGATATTGGCGAGACATTGGTGAAGTAGCTATTAATGGTGGCGTTGGCAAGGCTGTGGTGGTGATGGAGGTGGTGTTGAGGGGCCTGGGAGATGGAGGTGTTAAAAGAAGAAGTGTTGTGGAAGGATGTGGCAGCTACTTGGTCCTGGGAGGAGTACCGCATTGGGAGATGGGTCACACGGCCACTGCTCCACACCTGAATAACAATGATATTTGTTACGTTACTTACAGTCGTTACATTTCTTACCCAATGGCTGTTCACCCTAATACTGAAGGATCATACTTGGAAAGTATGTCATATCTTCATCATCGTAATCACTTTTCTTCCTCCCATCTATGGATTTAATGAGACAAGATCCAGAAACAAGAAAAAAGACACAATTCATTCCATTTGTCCACTATCTATCATCCCATCCTTTTTGGTACTACTCTGCCAAGAGCAAAGGGGCCTAGAGCCAGGCATGTCAACTCAGACATTTAAGGTAAGAATGACCACTCACTCTTCCTTGAGTGGCATTATGTGAGCAGTAAAATACTTGTTAAATCTTTTATGGACCATATCCAGATGTGGCACCTTAACCTTCAGTTATAAAATGTTTAGTCAATGCTGTGTCATCCTTATAGCGAAGGATAAAATTAAAAACATGAGAGAGATACCTAATAAAAAACTTAGGAAGGCTCTCTTATAGTATGAACAAAATTAACTATCTATCTATCTATCTAAAGACTGATGCCTTCATTCCATAAGGAAGCAAGGAGTGGACACGAACAAACTACCTCCATGTCACCCTGTCCTCTGCCATTTAGCTGCTGCCAGTCCAACTCACACTCCCTCTCACATATATCTCTCTACCCCTTCCCTCCATCTCATCTTTGGTCTCCCCCTTTTCCTCCACCTCACTCGTACACATCCTCCTAATTGGTGTCCCATTCCCCATCATCTCCATGTGGCCAAACCATCTTAGGGCATTTCTCCTAATGCTATTAATCACATTCACATCAACACTACAAAGCTCTTTCACTAACTACGGTTCCCAAATTTCCTCTAAGCTGAATAAGGAGTTGATACATACAGAATACTAGAGTGCACATACAACCCACCACAGATAAGACTGCTCCTGAGGTCAGGTTCTGTTGGAAGTTCACACTAACAGGTACATGGCCAGGTTCACCACGAATGAATCCACTGAAAAAATAGGTCATCCCACATTGCTTAAATACATTTAACTCAAGCATAACAAAGTGTCTACATGGAAGCCATGGTCATCAAGATGCAACAGAAATTGCTTGAGGGATGAACAGAGTGCATGTAAGTGACACTTAAAACAGACAGTATCCCAAATCTGGGAACTACGAATCAAGTCTAAGATGCTGTTCTGAGACCCATGGAATACTGCCCTCCCATCCTTGGACTGTTCTTGGAATACCAAACTCTTAGGACCAATCAGAGAGATATTTTAATGCCTTAGGTAAAGTCATAAGGTGAATACAGTTGCATAATTAGAGGTTCAGAGACATCAACTAAGGATCTTTCACAAGCAAAGCAACTCACTGAATGGAATACATACATACATAAATTTGGAATAAGGTGACATAAAATTAAGAGTAACACCTAGATCTTGCAGGAATGACTTTTTAACTAGCTTAACCAGCAAGTACATGCAAGACAAACCAAACAGTTGTCCAAATTATTATGATAATTTTGGAGAGAAAACCTGGCCACAGGAAAAATGCGTTTGGGTGACAGTAATGATCTGGTCCTGTGACAAAGTACACCTCTCCTTATATGTATTAACTTTCTCAGGCTCTTCTGACTCACTCTCAATTGGATAACATTTGCTGTTATGTGCAGTACCGTACAATACTAAAGTTGTCACAATGATGAAAAGGGTAAAAGGCAGAGAATCCATAAGATATTCAATGTGAAACATTCAAAATTATGCCCGTATGAGCTGGCTCAATCCTTAACATTCACTGCACATTTTGGCTACATAACATATACAGTATTTTATATATATATATATATATATATATATCCATCATCCAATCCTAGACTGCCCCATGAGAAGTGTAGGTGCCCGAGGCTAGGCAGTTGGTCCCGACATTTAAGATGAATGAATATATACATATATATATATATATATATATATATATATATATATATATATACCTGTACTGTATATATATATATATATATATATATATATATATATATATATATATATTTATAAAACTTGTTCTGTTACATATTTTCAAATTTTCTAATAGCATTACTGTGAAAAATTAATCCAATGAATACATAAAAACTGAGGAAATATTTTACCCTGAAAAGCTCTCACCAAGTTAAAATTCCTACTTCAGAAGTCTGAATGGGTCTTCTCTCAATTTTTACAATATGGTAGGGTTTACAGTATTTACCAGTACTTTATAATTCCTGAAATTCAAGTGCCATGGCATAAAATCTTACCCAGGAGCAAGGTGAAGTGAAGGGTGTGTATGTGTGTGGAAAAGAGCAATGCATTCAGTGTCCCTGAACACCACTGCAAGACGCTCACTGCGTGGGTCCCATGCCAGCTGCTTCACTGCACCACCCACCCTGCTCACCACACATACAATTAATTAAATGACTGAAGAAACTCTTACTCTTATGAATTGTATTCTAAGTGGTACAGGAGACTTTATAGTGTTTTTTCCTCATTAAAATATTTTATTTGTCTCATTACATCTTTTTATCTCCCAAATGATGTAAAAATTAACCTACCCAATCTGTTCACCATCGTGCATAGTTACTGCAGTGTAAGTGAGGTCAGCCACCTGTGCTGCCACCTGTGTGCCACCAACACCCTCACCAGGCAGGAAGGCTAGGTGGTATAGTACTGGGTCCTCTTGAGTGACAAACAGCAGCAAGTGACCCCTGCTGGACCATACAGCTGACACCACTGGGTAGTCCACACGCCACTCCTCATACCTCCAACTTCGCGTCTCAAACACTCTGCAATAACACAATGGTCTACTCAAAATGTCCTAAAGTTGAAATTCACTAACTGCTGAGGTCAAATTTATACTAAAATAATATGTACCAAAGTGCCAAATTAAACAGACTGATATTGTGATCAGAGTGCCACTGGCTTTCAACAAGGGGTGCCGTGTCATGTTACCTAACTGACCTGATTATCTTGGAGGTGTATGAGACTAAGACCCGGGAGGAGTCTGGTGACCAGAGTGCCGTAGTGATGGTGCCGCCAGAGCCACTGTGTACTATCACTGAGGCCTCCCTCCACACGTCCCACACCACAACCTGGCTACCAGCAGATCCACCGCACACTAACATTTTACCCTGAAACCATAACAAAGAAGTAAATAGTTTAAAAAGGATCTCTCATTCTTTTCTCAACATAAGAATGCTAAGTTAATTATAAACAAATCACTTACTGCAAATGCCTAATATACCTGCCTAAAACCTCTCTAGAGTTCAGATTGCTTTACATTACCACTGAGAGAACTAGTTACTCCTTGAACATGATGACATTCATTTTAGTTTAATCTTGCTACCTCTATACAATATCATTAAGCTTTGGAGAGACTTTTTAAAATGGAAAGATTTGATTCAGCCTTCATCATCTCCTCACAACTAAGATGCTCTCTTGAAGCTGAATAAAATCATCTAGTAACAGCAAACACAAAATAACTGTTTCTTCAGGCTCAAGGAGTTGATAAATTACGGTAGAGCACTTGGTAATCTATGACAATATAAGGAGGTTATGACAGGAATGCAGGGCATGAAAAATATTATTTTGCTTTCTCATATGGGGTGGTGTGTGACAATAATATGGAACCAAGGCTACATAATTTTGCAACATTTCTTGAAGGTTACCAACTACATATTAAAAATGGAAATGTCAGGCTGGGTGCAATATGGTCCATGTCAATAACACAGTGGGCTTTCATTAAAAAATGAATATGCTGCCTAAGGTACCGGTAATTAAATAAAAAATAAAATGCAACATGCAAATACAGATAATGTTTAAACATCTTCAGTTACAAGCCCATATCCAAGGTGGCACAGGTGATTTCATGTAAACTCTTACGGTACGTAATGACTTACTATGCACATCAAACATTAACACTCTCTTGTATACTATTAATATTATTTCAATATCATAACACAGTTGTTGTTGTTAATGCTTCATGTCAGAGTGGCTGGCCGAGCAGATTCATCAACCGCAGGTAAGCAACAGCTTCTGTGGAACCATCCTACAGGTACAGTACATACACTGTGTATGAATCCAGCATCTCCATGTGGTAGACAGTGCCTCAACAAAATCAGATACAGGGAAATATGAAATCTGGCTCCCAGGTAGATGCCATGGCTGCTCCACCCAGGATGCACAGTGCCATTGCAAGCAGGCTCTTTATCAGCATTAGTATCATCATAATTTGCATTAATTACATTCATCATCTAATCCTATGTTGCCTCATTAGGAGCGTAGAAGCCTAGGGCTAGGCAAGTTGGTCCTGACATTTAAGATGAGAGTGACCAGCCTCACTCATCCTAGAGTGGCATTACGTGAGCAATAAACCTCAACCACCCCCTGGATATAAACCTGCACCGGCTCAATCCGATTGGAGCACCTTAACTGCCCAATAAACCACCAGGTGCCATAATCTGGCTATATGGTTAACACCCAGCATAGTAAATGGTTTCCTAGTGTACAGGAAACCATTTGGCTTGTCACTCAGTGTAGCATCACCCGCAGACAGAAGGAAGAAGAGGACAATCAGTGTACTGTGCAGAAAAAGCACTGAGGAACAGTGACTCATGAAATCTCCAAAACCAATTAGAATACAACCTATAAATACCAACCTTAGGGTGCCATGACAGTGTGGTTACTGGAGATGTGGCATAGTGTGAGAGAAGAGTGGCACAGGAACCTGAGGGTCGCACCATGACACTGATGGGGTCCAGGTGCCACAACAGCACACCACTCTCACACCCTACTCCCAAAACCAAGGCAGAATAGGGCCTGAGGCAAGGAAAAACAACATGGAGATGAAAAATAGAACTGAATACTTTTTGTGCAATCCAAACCTCACTTTCCACTGACAAAAAGCAAGTTTTGGAGGCATTCTACAAGAAACTTAAAGTCACCCATGACACCACTCAGGCATTAGAATTGGTGATGGGAGAAAAATTTAGATAGTTGAAGAGTAGCTGCACTGCTTCTTGTCTCCAGACATTTAATGCAAGGTGGCAAACCTTCTGATGAATGTAGCTGTTCATATGATTAGCTGAGCTAAACTTTTCATGTTATGACTGGCTAGAATCAGGAACAATTTCTCTATATCCACATACCAGTATTTACATTGTGACTGGATGAATGAAAGCAGGCAACAGCTGATACAAGAATTAAAAATTCAGTTTACAATTACTTCATATGGAAATACAATAAGTTCTGAGTGTTAGCTGGAAGTAAGCTTGGAGCCACACTCATGATCTCAACATTTAAGGTACGTTACAAGGTCTTGAAGCATGTATCGGTAAATTATCTGCTGCTGCTCTGAGTTTCTGATCCTAGGAAAATCAATAAGAAAAAAAAAAAAAAAAGAGCAAAAAGCTCATTATAATTCACACCATGAAGAATGGACATGCATCCTCGACACACACCCTAGCTAGGCACCAAGTGAGCTGTGTAATCCCCAGGAGGACAGGATAATGGAAAGCTACTGTCTCACAAAAACTTTAAAAAACATATTAACTATACATGCCACCATTAAGCTAGATGGCAGTCATATGCAAGATGAACAGGCCAAATTTTAGATGCTTTAACTGTCAAAAGGTAGATGAAAAAAAACTACTACTAGTACTGGTAACTGTGTTCCCTATGATTCTGCCTATTCTCTTACTCACATCCAGGCTATGCTGGTTATTGAATTCTGGAGGCGGTGCTTGAGGAGTGGCTTGTTTGGCTGTCCTGCTGTGAAGACCCGGACTGTATCATCACATATGACTGCTGCCAGGGTGTTGGTGTGAGGGTGCCAAGACACACTCATAATGCTTCCACCACATCCTTCCCATCCTGATGTATAAACCACAACGACCAACATAAGCTTTCGCACCACACAATTTGCATGAAGACTTTCAGCTGTCTATAATACAACATACAAAGTTGCACCACAAAACTGAATGAACAGTAACACAGAAAGGTACTGTGCTTTCTCAAACCATTTTGCTGAATCTCTAAACTACTATATAATTTCAAGTTAAACTGGTTTATTACGGATACAAATACAATATCTAAGCTACAGTACTGTAATTAATGACTGAAAACATCCATAATATATGATCTGATCTTCTATGAGCAAAGACAGCATTAAAAGCAGAATACTGATGTAATGTGAGTTGTGCTTTATTGTAATTTCACTGCGATGATTAAATATTTTAACATTAATCATCTTAGAATACTATAACATAATTCTTACTCACTTAAATGTGTGTCTGTTGGGGATTTGGTCCTCTTTGGAGAAGGCAGGAAATTCTGAGCCTTAGCAATAAAGCCAGACATCTTCAGAATGACTGCAGCAATAGTGGAGGCCAGGTCATGCAGGCCTCCCTTCCCTCTACATCTGATCATTTCCTGAAGAGCAGCTTCCCATCCCTCCTCATGACTGGTAAGGATTAATGGCTGTCTCATTTACTGCACTCAACTGCTGGTGACATAGTTTTCAACTACTGTAATCTTTAACTGCCTATGCAGCATTAAAGAAGAAATACGGCAGTGAACAATATTATTCCTGAGAGAAAGTGAGTCACAGTGTGATATTCAAGTGAATGGAGGGAGAGACTTGAATTCTGGAAGATTTTACATATCTTGGTGCAGAGTCAGAAGGCAAAAGCAACTGTATTGCAAATGTGTAGGGTGGCTCATGGAAGAAAAGTGAATGGTGTTATGGAAGTCTGGATATACAGCAGATGACTGGATGCAGAGACTGCAAGAGGACTGCATGATGGTGTATAGGTATCCACATTAACATAAAGTGTGAGACTCCGGTATGGCACAAGTTCAACATGTCAAGAGCATAAGCAATGGGAATGGGAATACTCATGAGTGTTCTGCAGGTAAGATGGGAAACAAACATACCAATGAAAGATGTGGGATAAGAAAGTCCGTTAATTAAAGGATGCAACAAACAGTACATGCACGGTCACCTAGCACTGACAGAATGGAGAGAAAGAGAATGCTGAAAAAGATAGAGAGTACCGTAAAGTATAAGACTGAGTTTAAAACTTAAGTGTGGCAGGAGGCAGGAAGGTCAAAATGAGGATGTGAGAAAATGAAGTACAGAAACTGAGGAAGAAAATGAACTGACAAAAGATAGAATGGATAGATGATGTATGTATGAAGATGCACAAAATGAGGATTTGCTCTCCCTCTTTTTCTTTCCTCTCTCTCTCTCTTTTTCAGGCCACAGAATGGACTCTATCTCACACATCATTATGTATTTCAAAAATTCAAGTGGTCCAAAAAACATATGTGTCTCTGGCAAATCATAGTTCGAATGCTGAAATATGCAATATGATCAATTTATCTGGCATTTTGTTTATAGGTCTCCTACCACACTTTATTCTTTCTTTTCTTATTTTTCTTGACCCTGTCTATTCCACTTATTACCATATAAAAAAACCTAGAACTTGAATATGGCAATGACAGTTGAAATGGCCATTACATACAAAAGAAAGAATCACTGTATTTAACATACTACACTATACTGTACTGACATCTATGACATAAACTTATTTCATTTTCATGAAACTATCCTCACAGCAAAATTGGCAACAAAAAAGGTTGATTATAGTATACAGTAGCATCCTGTGAATTATATAATACTGTACTACACAATGTACTCCACCACCCATGTGGCATACAAAGTAGGTGGTGGCGACCATCATCCACTCACTTGATGTAGTGCTGCCTACTTCTTCCTTAGCCTTTATCATTCTTTTTCTGTGCCTGCCCTCCTCTCTTCCTATTTCTCCCATCTTTCCTGTCACTACTTATTGCTTTTCTTTCCATTACAGGTGGCTTTACATTGAGTGACAAGCCAAATGGTTTCCTGTAAGCCAAGAAACCATTTACAATGCTGGGTGGTAACCATATAACCAAACCATATGTGCTCCCTACGTGTCAAGTGGGTTGGTGGAGGGTTAGTGCCCCTCCCTGTAAATCAAATAAGTCAGTGTCAAATGGCCACCCCGTACGGGATTATGGCATCTGGCAATAGATAGATAGATAGATGATGCATGAGTCATCCTATTTATGTGTGCTTTAAGTTTATGAACTCTAGCTATGCGTATTCCATGAGGTGGCTTCTGATGTGACTTTTCTCAGTGCATAAACTTCACTACAACTTGAAGATACTGTACATAACAAACATACATAGTATGGCTAATGCATCTTTTGGTGTGAGTAGACTCTCAAGTCTATTGCTAAATATGAAAAAAAATGTGTGGTGTAGTGCTTACTAAGCAAACATGACCCTCTGCCACGGAGTCTCTGTGTGGGCATAAAAGGCATCTCGAGCTTCCTGTTTGCTGCGAGCTGTACGTACTGGCTCCTGACCCACCTCTACCTCGATATACATCCCATCACCAAGCTGTCAAAATAAGATTTATGAAATAACATACTGGTACCCTTCCTTTATCCACAGAAACCTGTACAACACCAAATAATGCTGTACACGTCTAATTCTACATACGTACTAACAGTGCAATAAAATGAGGATACCTTGCAAACCAGTTTACTGATAGAAGAGAAACAATGACAGGCAATTTTCAGATGCTGAAGCATCTTCTTGCAGTGGCCCTGTTTGTAAGCTGATCCCTCAGGTTTATTGGATGCAAAAGTTTCACATCCCTAGACTTTAGCAAAGCCCTATATTAATACCTTGATGGTTCTGCACCTATCTTGTACTGTTGTACGTACTAGTTCTACAGTGTAATTTACTATACAGAAGATTTAATCACTAAAAGAACATAAAAATTTCATCTTGTGAAACTGTCTTCCTGTAAAGTATTTTAACTGTTTGTCATATTAAGGCACAATATGAGTTCTGATATCTTTATGGTTAGCCACCCAACTGGTCCAATGCAGTTCCCTCACTCTAAAAGCAATGGCCATAATAATTACAACAGTGTACAGCAATAACAAATTAGCAAACGTTCAGCCCAACTAACCAGCTTCTTGGTGGTGTTTAAGGCATCACCTCCTTCCAGTGCCTGAAGTACTCCATCATTTTCAAATGCTGTCACGTGGCCAAAATGTGGAGGTGGAGGCAGATGCTCTAACGTGATCATTTTTTCTGAAAAGTAAATACCTGTAAATATATAATACAGTATATACACTGCGCTTAGCCTATACCGTTTCATTTTTCTGGAAATATCAAAATACAGCCCTATCAACTATGGCTATCATACAAGGAAAACATCTGCCTGTGGTGCAACAATGTAAATTTACAATACATTCAGGGACTGGCATGCACATTACCAAGATGCTAGATTAATGATGCAAAAAGATACGTACTTGTATATTACAAAAGCTGGTCAATGTATGCTTGACCTGAAGCTGCAGAAAGATCTTACCAATTCAATTCATATTGCACCAGTTTGTTTTCTGTATTTTTCTGACTTTTCAGGGTAGTAAATTACCTTTTCCTGCTGAAAAATTACCCCCATTATCATAATGTTCCTTACGCCATACCTACAACTGTTTCTTTCCGGTGTAATGGAATGATCTTACTCAACTTACTGAAAGGTGACTTTCGTTTCGTAAGTTCCCAAATGGGGCATCAGTTACAGTAGGTAAAATTATTAGGTACAGTTATGGTAGGATACGATAGGTTTCATTAAACACTTAGGTTAGGACAGTCCCTTCTGCCATGACAATGATGAATCAAATGAGAGTTGTCACAGCGCAACAGCTAAAAACAGAGAACAAATTTATTTACCATCCCAGATATTCCGTACCCTGTATCAGAAAAATATAACAGACTATCAGGAAGAACTGATTTGGTAAGGTGCTTCTACTGCCTCAAATAAAGCTTATGTTTACCCAACACTTAATAAATGCATAATAAACTACAGGTATCCACTGGCTTTTTTTTTTTTTTTTTTTTTTTAAAGTTAGCCTATACAGGATTAACCTTGCTATTTGAGAATAAATTATGACGAGTTTAATGTGTACGGTAAAGTACAGAAATGTCCAGTATATACTTTATTTAACAAGTACACTAAGGTAAATTCCATTTAACTTTGCAAGTAGCCATTGCACAAAGTACCCTTCCAACCGTACCTAATACTGCAAAAAGCAAAGCATATTCTGGGATTAAACTCAGGTGGTTTGCAAGAGAACCTTTCCTCGTACCTGCTAACACGGGTCAGTATCCTAATGCCGTTCCCGCTCTTGTCAAAGGCTTGCAATTCTAACTTCTTGATGGAATAGAACCAACTTGAATCACGATGGTAGAAGTGTTCGCCTCTCACAACGTGCAGCATATCATTGAAATCAGAGAAAAGGAACTCTTTGCCAATCAAAAATTAAAAATAATTTCTTTTAGCAGCATTATGCCAACTTGCGACATTAACAGTTTGTGTTATTAACTTATTGTGCATCATTCATAGTTCCAATTAAAAGAAATCAAGGGATTCGAACACATTATTTACATTTCCTTGAACTATCGGCCCTTGTCAAATTCGACATGGGACTGTGAACGTTACCGTTGCAAAGAAACGGTAAAACAAAGTGGAAAATATAATTAACCGCATCAACTAATAAAGCAGAGAAATATGCCACTAAACAATGCAAGTAGGTGAACAACACCCACAGAATAAATTCGACTTCGTAGGGTGCCGAATAGTAAACGTCAGTCGTCAACATTGTTATTGTTTTTATTAAAGGGTTACGACATGGATAAGGCAGGGGATAATAAAGGGTATCTGCAATTATCTGAAAATCCTATACGGTTTGAACCAGTTAGCACAGTGACTAATGTCTTCTTCGATGATACTAGTAAAGAGGTAAGTTGAGTGAAATGTAGACTTTGACAGATTTAACTCAGCACCACATAGGCAAAACTTGTTTAGTAGTGGTATAGGAAACTAATTACATTTGAATCTTGTATGTTTTTTGTGCAGCAGAGTATTTCTCATTTTCACATAATTTATTTTATTTGCAAGAGGTTCATTAAATGAGAACTTGGAGGTGTAATGAGGGTAAAAGAATATGCAGTTCTAATTAGAGGGGATATAGTTTGAGGTTATCATTCATTTCCTGGTGCAGTGCCTATACCTGGTATATGAGGACTTCAGGGAGAAAGTAGACAAGAGAATGAGAGAAAAGGAAGAGATAAACATGGAAGAGGAGAGATAATTTGCAGTTCTGAGATGATTGCACATCTACTGAAGGCTACTTTCACAAAATTACTGTATTTCAAGTTTAAAAATTTTGTAATTGTATCATTTGCTTATTAATGTTGTTGTACCACAGTTAGTACCTGCTGTTAGGTAAATCAGGATATAAAATTATATGTAATAGTATCTAGCACTTCATGATACACAATCACGTACAAGCTTCCCTGAATACTGATCAGTCCAGTGATGTAGGTTGTGTTTATTCTTACAGTCTCCCAATAATTTTACTTCAGAAAGATATACTGGATGTTAATTAAAGGACATAACTAGCTCCTCCACTCTGAAAACACTTTCCAGCCGAATTAAATTGTCTGAAGTTATTAGGATCAAACTAATCATGCCATAGGATGCAAGGTCTTAAGGTGTTGCTTTTTTGCAGGTTCTCAGTGTGCGAGGTGGAGGGACACTGGGGGTGGTGGTGAGGGGGGTGGGGCGTGACCGTACATTTAGGATGGAGGACCGAGGCACCATATCTTCACTGAAATTCTCCCCAGACCACTTGGTGTTGTCAGTTCAGCGCAGTAAGAACTCAGTGGTAAGTGCCAGGTATCTTATGACTTACATCCTAACATGCTATCATCAGTACCTTGTTAGAGGCGAGATGTGGCACTGAAAATCTGGTTCATCTCTTAGCCATACATCCGGTATGATCAGGTTGTGGTGGCTACAGTTAATGTGATTTTCTGCCTGTGTTGTACCATTTAACCATCAGGACAATCAGAATGGTCCATTGTGTTCCTAGCTGACCTTATTCCAATGGCCAGTTTGTGATTGAAGGTAATTTCACTGAGGTCAGTCCAATTCCATCCAAGTTCATTTACATTAATTTAGGTTAATTCTGGCCACGCCAAGTCGTATTATATCTGTGTTAGTTTGAAAGCATAATTTCCTGCATTACTGTATTTCCTAATTTTCACCTTACAGTGCTGATGACCAGGCATTATTTATGTGTTATCTTATGTGGGGTTGATAAGTTACTGTGATGGAGCATGTATCTCTGTGTTGTCATTTTGTACAGGAGCTGCTGAGTTACAATGAGGGTGAGGTGGGTCCAGGCGTGGTGCAGGAGTGCCGAGCCAAATCTGCTAACTTACTGGGCTTTATTTGGACCAACAAGGATGATTTGGTCTTGGTTACTGATCATGGCATTGAACTGTATCAGGTGATGTAACTTGCCTTTGCATTTTTATTAAGTTTATACTGTTTCTTAGCTGTGCAGTACTGTACTGTAGGAGCATACTCATATCCTACAAAGCACTGCATGTAACTGTATTATGATTCATGTATAATGGTTTAAATGCAATAAATGTTTTTATCATGGGAGAGGGGTGTATATAAATACTGTTTGAATTCAACTTAACTATACAGTATAGTGAATCATCAGCAGGTTTAAATGAAAAGGGAGTTAATTCATCACCAACTTACAGATAGAGCTATATATCAGTCTTGATTTAAACTAAGAAGAGTTACAAGCAGCTCTCCAAAATATTTGCCAGCAGTAATAAGCAGTGTATCAATAGTGACGTTTTACCAGCAGGTTACAAAGGAGCGTCTGAGTGTGCGTCATGTTCGTAGCTATAGCCTTACCTGTTCGTGGTTTGTGTGGAGTGCTGAATGTGGCCTCCTCCTGTTATGTGTGGCCACCACCCCAACCACCACCACACTCCAGCCTTTCACATTCAAGCCAGGACAATCCAACAAACTCTCAAAGTTTGAAGGTGAGGCTGAGGTTGATGGTCATTATTGGCAGGGTGTGAATGTTACCTGTGAGATGAGAGAGAGAAATTTTTGGTGAAGAGAATATAGGGCTGACATGTTGTCATGGAGTTACTTGTTGTACTTATGTTGATGTTATTTGTATTAATATATTGTATTTGTTTTTCTAATTATGGTAGTGGAAGTGAGTGGGTCATGTGGTGCTCACTCCCCTGGTGTGACTCTCGGAGAACGTGATGTTTGTGTAGGCACTGTGTATAACCAAGTGTCTGTGTGTGTACTCAGACACCCAGCCACACCAACAGTTGCTGCCAATCTTGATGTATACTCACAGAACAAGTAAGTCATGCTTTGAGTTACTGTCACTTTGTACATCATAGATAAATAGGTAGATGGCAGATGTGTATATAGATTGATAAATTGATAGATGGAGACAAGGTAATGAAGAGCATGAATATAGCTGAAGCCATTGTAGTTGACTGAGTAGAAATATAAGAGAATGGTGCTGGTGGAATGTCTGTGGCTTCTTCTTAAACATGTTATGATAATTATAATTTAAAATACTGAAAAATAGCTTCCTCTGAATTTACTGAACAAGTCTTTTCTTCTGTCAGAGATGGTGTATTTAAAAAGACCCACATATGTCGGCTGGAGTTAACAGGACGGTTTGCAGTAAATATCATTGACAGCCTTATAATTGTCCACCATCAAGCATCAAAGGTAAGTACAAGTCTTTTAAATATATGACACAGTATTCAAATATTATTATTCGGCCATCATTATAAATAATATTCTCTTCTTTTGTTCTCACACAATTTTGGCAGATCTTCAGTGTAATTAGTTTTATCCCAGCAGATAACCTCTTTATGAACTAATAGGCTGTTGTTAAATATGTTGCCTCTGTACTTCCAGTGATAAGAGGAAAAGATAAGTGTGTTCATTATACTAAACCAGTTGCAAACTGATGCCATTAAGAAAGGGATGCCATTATACACTGCCCTGGTTAGCATACGTCCACACATGTTCTCCCTCTCTATTCTGTAGACGTCCCTGCTGTTTGACATCCTTCTGGGCAGTGAAGTGAGTGGTGGTGTGACTGTGGTGTATCCCATCACGGTGCCACGCTCGGTTCAACCCTTTGCTTTGATGGAGCCTGATGTGGTCCCATCCCCTACTCCACACCCCATTGCTGTCCCATGTGAACTTTATGCAGCAACTTGGGTTGTCTTTCAGGTAGGTTGGAGAGACTGCCCTCGATTTAAACCAGCAGAAATTAGGTAAAAGTTTCAAATTTTTGCTGCTGATTGTTGTGTATTAATTCTGAATTAAATTTTCCGGTATGTTATTGAACAGCTAGGTATCTGATATGCTGTTGTGTAATATGTTCATTACCTAACATGTTAATATGAATAAGTAAGATAAGAAAATACAAAGTTCTGTTTGTTTCAGTGCCCTGTGCCCATTGGTTTAGCACAGCTCAATTACTATCAGGTAACCTCTTTTGTTTTAATCTGTAGCCAGATATTGTGATTGACGCTCGTCTGGGCTGCATGTGGCACCTTCAGCTGCGCTTGGACTGTCTGGCTGAGGCCGTGGAAGACAAGAGTCAACTGGTTGACTGTTTGCTCAGGAGAAAACAAGGTAAGGCTGATCAAGAACACAGTAAGGCCTGAGAGGTAGAAAGTGGCTTGGGGCTGACCTTGGACATGAACCCAATAACAACCAATATGCTAAAACATGACTTGAGCCTTTCACAGACAATGCCAAGACTCCCAAGCCCAAGCCATCTGTACATAGGCTTCATATGGACTTTAGTTCTGTGGAACTTGACCAGACCCTTGTAGTTCACAGTTCCATCAGTCTTACATGGATACTTCCTCATAGCATAATTGCTAGACAATGCCCAATACATTTCTTTTGTAACTGACACTGGCTGCACAGTGTGTGATATAGTACTGAATATAGTATGTGATATACAGTATACTATACCCATACTTTTATGCTACCCTTTCCTTGAATAAACAATCCATCTATCTGTCTGTCTTTATCTATGTACAAGATGCTTCATATCCCCTCTTACCAATTCTTGTATGTTGCAGGGATGGCTCAGTCAATACTGCCATTGTCTGCTGTGGAAATTAAAAATAAATAAATAAATAAAAAATATTTATCATTACTTCTTTTATAATACTGGTAAGTAAACATAAAACTTAGCAGCAGGGCCTAATATATGGAGCACCTTCTACAGTAGGCTATATACAGTAAATAAAACTGTCCTGCCAATGGTATTCCCTAATAAGCCTGACTGGTCCCCCACAGCAAAGCCATTGGTTCTGTCTGTGGTGAAGCAGGTGGTGGAGTCAAGGCAGCTGGCATGTTTAGGACAGATCTTTGACAAAATAAACTTGGCATATCGACAACACCTTAACAGCATCCTACAATCTCAGGTAAGACTGTTTTAACCCCTTCAGTCTCAGGATGTATTTTTTAATGTTTTTTTCCTACATATGGATGATTTTATTCTGTTCAGGGGAGGCTTTTTTAACTGGAAGGGTTAGATGCACCCTTCATTAGTCCTTTTATCACATGAAGTCTCCCTTAAGCTAAAGAAAATCATCCATTGGAAGAAAAAGTAACTTTGAAAAATATGTCATTAGTTTGAAGGGGTTATCATCATTGTTCACATCGTATGCTTGAAAAACTGTCATCAGTGCACATTATATAGATGCAGGTTTAGGAGGCAAAGTTGGGGACATAAATAACAATCCACTACATTACAATAAATAACAAGATAGTGGGCAATGACTTTCTAAACCTTGTGGTGTAATCCATGGAGACTAACAAATTTTAAAATATTATGTAGGAGTTTCATAAATGTTCATCTAAAAAGTGGATTGTTATTTTTGTTCATGATTGTTCAGTGGACATTCACTTGATTTTTAGCTGCACTGCAAGATGCCAGATTTACGGTCAGTTGGCACTTAAAGTCTGGATATGTGCAGAGAAAACAAATCAACACCCAGCTGGAGGGGTCATGAAGTCACAAGAGATATCATACCATAAAAGGAGACAAGAGCCCATATTCTCATTCGTTAAGAAAGTTTCCCATACCTTGTACTTACCAGTTGTTCTTGTATGCCAATAAATTTTTGTATGTTATTTATATAACCTGTATAAGTATGACAAGTCATGAGTAACATACAAGACAGTGGTAAGGTATAGAAGATAAGATAAATCACAAAGAAAAATATGCTGGAAAGACTCCTAAGGTTATGAGAATACAGACCAAACAGAAGTGCACCACTCTTCATATCTCCAAGTTAGGAATGAATCCTCCTGTTACTATTTTTAATGCCCGAGTGGTGACAGATCGGCTTGAAACCTCTTTCTAGGGTGCCTCCCAAAGGAGGGAGCATAGAGTGAATGAACAGCATATTTGCAATGTAAAATATATATATATATATATATATATATATATATATATATATATATATATAATCAGAGGGCAGGTATCGAAGCCACTTAGTCTCCTTCATCTAGCCACGATTCTTTGGATCACTTCCTCCATACACTTCTGGTCACTGGAATTCTTTGTCAGTCCTTCATGCTAGAGTTGAGGTAGGTGGCACTACTTGTAAACATCACAAGGCTCCTTTGACAATGGGACTACAATGAAGAGTGTTGAAAATTAACTTTTGGGGAACAGTCTCTGACATTTTCTGGTAGCCTATCCTAGGGTCAGTGACACCCAGTACCTCAGCCTGCCAAGGACTGAGATGTTTTTCTCATCCATTGTTTTGCCATGGTGCTAGTTGCCATGAGTTAGGTCTCACTTCCTGTGGGAGGCATCGCTTTATTCTCTTCAATATATAAATTTTTTTTTTTTTTTTTTTTTTTTTTTTTTTTTTTTTTTACCACAGTATTTATTCTCCCTTGACCATAAGCCACAAACGTTCATCATGTAACTGTATCAGTCTTTTGCATTTGGTCTCTGTCACACTAATTTATTAAACATGGAAGAGGATCCTTATTGTGAAGACAGTAGCTACCGTACACATCAGTGTTGCTTCTGCCAAATGATCATTTGTAGTGAAAAGGTTTTATTCTAAGTGCTCTTGTGGCTGCACACTTCCAAACTTTAAGAGTGACTGCCTGTACACTTTGACCATAAGAACAGAAAATACTGTAAAATCATGTATGGTAGTGTTTTCTTTCTTGATGGTCCAGTATTTTTCATATTTTGAGGGCACTGCAGTAATATCACTGATCTTAGCTCTTGCTGTATATTACCCTCAGTGCATGCAAATACAACTTTTTTCTCTGCTAATAAATGCTGTATCTCTTCTTTCACTGTGCCAGAAGACAACCCAGACATTGGTGAGTGTTAAGATAGTTAAATTAGTGACACTGAATATCCTGTACCCCTGTAGTTCGATACTGTATACAGTTGTTATATTTGCCTTTTACATGGTGCCTTATCATCACTTAAAAAGTGGAATGTAGTACTGAATTTCATAAGTATAAAACAGGGCTTTGTTTGGGGGTGAGGGGGAAATGTTATACAGTATTTCACCATTGCTCAAAAATTCCTACTGATCACTTGAAGACACCTGACAGCATAGCACACAGGCTTGCATCACCTGACAGTTAATAACATAGGGTGATTGTCCTGACAGTTGACAACATCTGGGCAATGGGTGATAGGTACCAAAATATTGTTGTCAAGTTCTCCGAGTGATAATTGATAAATATTGAGATGGATAAGAAATTCAGTTTGAAGCTTGACTTCCTTTTCGTATGGTATAGTAAGTGACTGTATGCAAGGATGTTAGTCCCATGTAACTTTAATGGTGAGGAAAGGTTTCATGAGCTGAACATAAGGGTCTGTCTATCCCTTGTGGATTACTGTAGACAGTCAAAACATTTTGTGGTAACGAATTGCACATCCTTTGATCTAAAGTCACTAGGAATTTCATGGTGGCCTTAATCTTCATTATGAAACATTTTTCTAAGTTGAAAAATGCAAAATGACTGCCATGGGATAAAGGGCTAGTCCCACTCTGTGGTGTTACCCTACAATCCTGGCATTTGCTCATAGATTTTTCCCCAATTTCTGTGATAACACATTCTCCATAATTCTGTGTACCAAGGCCAGACCCAGTACAGCAAGTCCTCGTTATAAGTAGCCTCTTTTTTTTATTTTTAAATTTTATTTATTTATTTATTTATTATCAAGTTTACAATTAAGTGCAAAAAAAATTGCCCATGGAAGTCCCATTTGTACATGTAAAGCTGAGTTGCAAGTTTCCCCCAGTTTACATTGTCAGTTATATGGAAAAAGTTATATTTTAGTATACATCTCCAAGTTAAAACAAGGAATGCCCCTTTATGTCTCCAACCAAACCTAACTGTGTATTCTTCACTTTCAGATGGGTGAGAGTGTGAGTGCCCCTACCCCATCCACTGCTGGTGGAAGCTCAGAGAGGAAAGGGGTTGTGATTGAGCAAGCTGAAATGTATAGCACTGTCCTGGCACCTCTTATGGAAGATGCAGAGAAGCAGGAGAGTGAAGGTGTGCAAAACATATGATATGGGCCAAAAGGAGTATGAATTAATTCAAACACTTAAGCTAGGCATAATACTGAGCAGCCAGGCATCTGATTTTATCAGTGCCATAGTTTGAAGGCATTCCTCTCCATCGTTGATTCAGGGGGTTAAATATACACTCTGGTTATTGTAGGTGAGGTTAAATATTCCATACTGTATTTTCTGTTTCTTTGTAGGTGATGGTGGTGCATGTAGCCGCATAGTGGTGGGCGTGGTGGTGGAGTACACAAGGTCCTTGGGCAGTGTAGGTGTGACAGTCCAACATTTCCTCCACCAGCTGGTCATCAACGCACTGGTTCGGGCACGCCAGTTCTACCAACTCCATCAGTTGTTGCAGTACCACGTCCTTGCTGATTCAAAGCCTTTGGTCAGTTAACCTCTTTAGTCTGGATTGTGGTATATCCTTCTGAAGTTATTCTTGCTGATACCAAATGATTTTATGCTGCCAAAAAATATTACCTCATAGTTAACCTCATGATTTTGATTGACCTCCTTTTCAGTTATTTCATGGTGTTACCTGACAATTTTATGAAAATTAGAAAGGCATCTTGTATTTTAAGGGGTTTATTATGATTGTATTTAACCCCTCCAATTTGAACTCTCTCCTAAACTGAATAAAATCAAGAAATAGCCAGAATAACACAGTACTGAAAAGACATCCTTGGTTTCATTGGATTAAGGAGCATCTGGCACACATTCAAAAACCTCCCATTTTGTACAGGTGGTCCTCATTATATTTCAGGAATGTGTTCAAAATTATCACAATTTTTTCTATACCTTTAGTGCTGCAGATTAAGGAAATTGGCAGATCAGTTTTATAGACAGTAATGAAACTTAAAAAAAAAAATAAAAAAAAAAAAAATACTGAAAGTTAACAAAAACAAAACAGAAAGGCTACATATAATGAGGATTGCTGACAGGACATTTAGTACTGATATTGGTTTTCTAATTAACTTTCCTATCACTCCCAGTACTTGTCTCGTATACTAATCAGATGACAGGATAGATCATTGTGTACAGTACTGAACATACATCCAGTACCCACCTTGTTTTGGAAATGAATAGAGCAGGATACAGAAAAGGGGTTGCTGCCAATCATCCTAATACATCTGGGACTTGGTAAGGAAGGGAAGGTGAAGCTCTGAAGGGAAGTGATGTTTCTGTGAGAGGAAATTAAAAGAATGGCTGCAAAAACAATGCAAAATGAGTCTGGTAGTACTCCACAATATCATTTGGCCCTTACCAGGATAGGGGCAACATAAGAGATATTTATGGTCCATTTCTTATGGCATCCAAGGTATGGTTACTTTCTGATGAGTCATTTTGAATTTTGGATAGTGTGTAACACATTAACTATTGTTTTTGATATGGTATAGAATTATAAAAGCAGATGTTTTATGAACGCATGCTGACCAACTCTCAGTATACTGTACTTGAAATACAGGAAATGATCAGTAGTTATGACAGCCAGATTATATCCTGTTGACTGGTTAAACAAGTCTAGCATTCCTGATTACCAGTATTAGTTTTCTGTTCACCAGTGAATTCGTGTCTTTTTCGGCTGGTGTTTACCAACTCCTTCCTCTAATTTAATCTCTCACACTAATAGGAAGATGAGGATGAAGGATGTAGTGTTTGTGACAAAAACTATAAGCTTTTGAGTCTGAAAGATCTTTGCAGAGCCTAACCCCTGCATTGAAAGTATGTATTGGTTTAGTTTTTTATTCTTGGTCCCTACAGACAATTTCTGGTTTAGGGGATATGTTTCAAAGTGGAAAGGCTCAACACAACTTCAATAAATCTCTTCACAATTATTAGAGGCCCTTCTTAACTTGAATAAAAGTGTCTGGTAGTAGGAAGAATTAAGTTCAGCACTGAATGGATGTCCTCGGGCTGCAGGGGCTAATAAAATCATTAGTTACAGTACGTTAGTTGCTAAAAATATATATAAATATTATCTTGGTACAGTAATTAATGTAAATAGTTTCGTAACCCAATAAGCAGGTCCAAAAATAGGTTTGCCATACTTACTGTAGTTTCAATTTTGTAGGCTTGCCTGCTGTTGTCTCTGGTGGGAGTCTACTCAGCAGGTCAGCAGCTGAGTTTGGATATGCTACGTCGTTTGAACACAGCACACGATGAGATCATTGAGGTCCTTCTCTCTCAACACCAGGTCACTCCAGCACTCAGGTAAGATCACCACATAGATCTCTTTCCCATATACATCTGTGTTATTGCCATTCCCGATTGGTTTGTGATAATGTACTGTACAGTATAGTAAGGTAAAGAATTGAACCTCATCATCCAGTACCAGTACAGCTTTACTAATAATGCATAGGTGATATTCAGTGTTACACAGTTCACTTCACAAATTCAGATAGACCCCTCGTACTGTGATATGTCATAGTATCTTCACCAGCATCCAAGATTTATAGACCGATAGGACAAATCTTCCATTCTCAGTCAGTGAGATTAGTATTGCCTTATAGTGGGGGCGCTCACCATCCACTCACTCGATGTAGTGCTTCTCTCGGGTGTCTGCCTTTTCCTCTCCTCCATCCTTATTTCCTTCCATCCTCTTCTGTCTTTCTTTCCTTCAGTCTTTCCTCATCCTTCTGCCTACGGGTTACTTTACACTCCCTCTTCTGTCTTTCCTTCATTCTTTCCTCTTCCTTCTGCCTGTGGGTAACTATACACTGAGTGATAAGTCAAATGGTTTCCTGTACACCAGGAAACCATTTACTATGCTGAGTGGTAACCATATAACCAAATTTTGGAGACTGGTGGTTTAGTGGGTAATTATTGGACTCCAGTCAGATTGAGCAGGTGAGGGTTTATATCCAAGGGATGGTTGGGGTTTATTGCTCACATAATGCCACTCAGGGATGAGTGAGGCTGGTCACTTTCATCTTAAATGTCAGGACCAACTGCCTAGCCCCGGGCTTCTATGCTCCTCATGGGGCAACGTAGGATTGGATGATGGATGGATAGATAAAAGCAATGGAGGAGCTCAAGCAGAAATAACACTTTTGGTAAAGTATGAGAGACTCATTTTTCTTTACCTGAGCTAAAGGAAAAGTGTGTGTGTGTGTTGAGATAAGCACTGTATATAGTTTGTTTGTTGCTACAGATATGCACGAAGTGTTGGTCTGGCTGAGTCTGTGTCAGCAAGGAAATTCCTGGAGGCAGCTATGGTGAGCGAGGATTTGCAAGTGTTTTACTCCACTTTCACTTTCTTTGCCCTACGCAACACCAGGCTAAGAGGCAGCCCTGCATTTGCCAAAGGTATAAATTACAGTACTGATCAGTCTTACTGTAATTAATTTTCTTTTTTGTGGTAGTTGGGGATGTTTAACATCCAAAATCCTGGTTCAGATGGCATATCTCACCTTTTGTACACCTTTGCTTGAAAGGGTAGTGGAGGAGGGCCTACCATCACCCTTTCCAACTGCATGTCAGGGTGATTGGTCTTATAGCAATGGGCAACAGTAAGGACACATGGTCAAGTAACTGCCATAACATCTGGCCTGGTAGGGGAAGGAGCATGGGTCCCTTTACCTTACACATTGTAGATATCTACTTTGCAATATGGTGAGCAGGGTGGCTCAGTGGTACAGCGCTTGCCTTGAAACTGCGAGGTCAAGAGTTCGTGCCCTGCCTAGGTAGCTGCCTTCCAAGGAGAACTAGTGCTCTCCTGTCACCATGTCAGGGCTATATGATCTATCAAGGTCTAGCTGGGGGGAATAATCCCTTACTTTGCATTTCAGTATCATAATTATCACAACCAAGCTTAAGGTCAGGATTTAACAATAACGATGAATAGTGGTGAACTACAGCAGGATGCAGGGGAACAGTAAGATCAGAGTGACAAGCAAGGGAATAGGACTGAGTGACAAGGTGGTTGGAGAAAAAGGCAGATGGTTAGTGTGGGAGTTTTAGCAAATGGCTCAGAGGCAGAAATGGGGCTCTGTGCATGGCAGCCATAATGGACAGATAATTGAGGCTTGAGATGCACAACTAGCAGACAAAAACATATTTCTGCCTGAGGTATCATGAAAATAAAAAGTGGCTGTTGTTGGCTGAAAAATGATGTTAAAAATTTAAATGATTAAAGCAACATAACTAGAGTATCAGAAAAAAAAAAAAAAAAAAAAAAAAAAAAAGGCTGTATTGGATATATGCAGATATATTTTGTATGATAGTGTATTTATAACCTTCATTGTCAAAGGGAATGTATCATTATATGAACTGTATTTTATTCATTGTTCATCTCAAAGAATAAGCTTCATTATACATTGTTTCAACAGGAGAACACTGTGAAATGTATGTGGAACACTACAAGAAACACTTTGGGGAGCTTCCAGACTATAGCAGCCAGCAGTTGTAGCCAGATGTGGTCAAGAATGCTACATGGATGGTTATTTAGCATTGAGACTGGTATGGCATGAATACCATAGCTGCAGCCAGCAGAGAGGAGAGCAAAGTAGTAGAGGTGTGTGTTGCTCTGCTGTATGACTTACTATCTATCTATCTATTGCCAGATGCCTCAGTCCCGTTCGGGGTGGCCACAAACAAATCGCCCTGTCCCCCGCCATTTCACTGCCCTGCTCCCAACTCACACACCCCTCTCTCATATACCTCTCCAGCCCATCCCTGCTTATTGGATATCAGCTGTGGAAACTTTTGGTGCAATGATGCTGGATGGATAAATGGTAAGACCAGAGGTGTAACTTGAATTATAGTGCTGTGATGTGTTGGGATGAATCATTATGAACCCTCTCAAACACTTCTGATGCAACCTGCATCCACCTGCTTCCGAGTACTGCATTACCTCCACCAGCTGGTCCAGACCTTACACGCTACACACCCCTCACTCAGCAATGTGTGCGACATCAGAAAATGTTTCCATTCAACTTTCTCCCCTGCCCTTATTTATAGCTGTGTTGTTATGAAATTGCTACATGTTATGATTGAATAAATGATCTTCCTAATGAACAAAATTACCAT
This sequence comes from Coenobita brevimanus, assembly GCF_032717465.1. Lineage (NCBI taxonomy): Eukaryota > Metazoa > Arthropoda > Malacostraca > Decapoda > Coenobitidae > Coenobita > Coenobita brevimanus. Next base: position 44,284,633 of record NC_136961.1, read on the forward strand.
ATTTTATCATTCACTCATTTCTTCTACACTGATTTCTCACAGGTATGTAAACATTTTTTCAATGCTTGTTGAGAAAGTTGTAGAGCATTTATTTGCAATGATTTTCGTAAAAAAATGACACTTCAAGCTCTATTAGAAAGATTTTTATGGCATTCAAAACAGAAATATCTTACCGGTACAGTCTTTGGCCACACCCAGCCACTCTAGTAGCAGCTGGCTCAACATCATAAAATGTTCCCAATCATTTCATTCCCCTTCCCTTATTTGTAACTGTATTGTTATATAATTACTACATGTTATAAATGAATAAATGATCTTCCTAATGAAAGAAGAAAAAAGAAAAAAGAAATTACTGTACAGTACCATATTTTTTCATTCACTTATTTATTCAATGCCTTTGTTTTACATATACAGTATAAACATTTTGTTAATGCTTACTGAATGCTCTACAACTTTCAACAAGCACTGACAAAATGTCTATATATCTGTGAGAAATCAGTGTTGAATAAATGAGTGAACAATATAATATGGTAATTTATTTTCTCTCTTTTTCTGCTCATTAGGAAGATCATTTATTCATTTATAACATGTAGTTATTTCATAACAATACAGTTATAAATGAGGGCAGGGGAGAAAGTTGAATCATTCATCCATCCATCATACAATCCTACGTTGTCCCATGACAGGCGTAGGACCCCGGGGCTGGGCAAGTTGATCCTGACATTGAAGGTAAGAGTGACCAGCCTCACTCATCCCTGAGTGGCATTATGTGAGCAATAACCCCAACCATCCCATGGATATAAACTTTCACCAGCTCAATCCGATTGGAGTGCCGCAATTACGCAACCGAAAATTGTGGCGAAAAAATAACACAACCTATGTTGTTGGACGCAACCTGCGTTGAAAAAGTGCAAGTGGTTGGATTTCACTTGGTTGCAACCTGCATCGAAAAAGTGCGAGCAGTTTTTTTTTTTTTTTTTTTTTAACGAAGCCCTCCTGTATGAGAGGGTTAATGACCAATCCTGAATATATGTACACTTTCAGCTAAATGCAGCACTGTTTAAAGGGTTAAAGTACCATTTATTAACAGCAGACCATCGACAGCAGAATATAATTTGATGAGAGAGAGAGAAAAGATAAGCATATCATACTGTCTGTAAATATATTATACAGAGTGGCTTTTAAACAACTGTACCAAACAGAAATTTGCATTCCGCAATACCTGGATGATAAAAAACTAGTCAAAGAACACTGAAGTACTGTACTGTATTTTTATCTGTTTATTAATATATAAGGTTATTAATAAAATTTTATTTTAATCTGTACTGTTGTCTTGCTCTAAAATCCTGTCCTATGTGTTCTTGTAACTTTTGTTGTAGCCAGTGCTACACTGAACATGGGTGGCTGTCATTATGATAAATGTTCATGAACAGTAAAGGGAAGGCTCATTCCAAAGAAGCAGATTTTTTTCTACATGCTTTGCATTCTAGACAGTAATTTGTTTATCTAGAATATTCCATCTTAAATGTCGGGACCAACTGCCTAGCCCCAGGCTCCCACGCTCCTCATGGGGCAATGTAGGATTGGATGATGGATGGATGAATAGAATATTCCATGGGGTATGTAAACTGTCCACACAGTCTTCCCTACAATTAGTTACAATTAAATACAGTATGGTACATGTACCATAAACAATAATACAGTACTCACTGTGCTCCAGTGTAGTAACTACTTATATTATGGCTCATGTCATTATTACAACATAATGAGAGAGAGAGAGAGAAAAAAAAAAATCAGTACCAAACTCTGACATTAACAAAAACATGATCGAAATCAAATACGAAGAACTTTCTTACCCTACCTTGCACACTATGACTAGACATAATTCTCTTTCTGTAAACCGCTGGTCAGAAAAACATAGTTATAAAAACGTGAATACATATGGAATGCTTATTATGCCTCACTTACCACCTAGCTGACAGATGATGTTATGAACTTTCATGACCTTATGAATATTAACCTTTGCTTAAGTTCCCACTTTACCAAACATACAAGTAGTACAGTAACAATGCTGACGGCAATACAAATTTTTAAATCCTCAACTCATAGTTCTGGACGACTTCTGCCATCATCATCATCATCATTATATCACCCTAATGCCCACCTCAATGACAGGGTGAGGTGAGATCCAAACAAAGAGGGGAGAACAGAAGTATATGAATACTAAAACTTAACTTTAAATTACTGTGCAAAAAAAAAAAAAAAAAAAAAAAAAAAAAAAAAATTACCTCTGTGGTTGGTGAGAATGCCTAACATCCATTCACTTTATGTAATGATACTTTCAAGTGACTGTTCACTGAATGACAAGGCAAATAATTTACTTAATCCATTGGCTAGTGACTATAAAACCAACAAACAAATGCCTGGTGGTCTAGTGGGTTAAGGTGCTCCAACCAGATATGGCCCATCAGGGTTTCAATTGAAGGGGTGATCAGGGTTTATTTGAATTCATTCATCATCTAATGCCAGTTTGCCTCGTATAAACAACTGTAGGTCCCCAAGGCTAGGCAACTCAGTTCCGACATTTAAAGCAAGGGTGACCAGCCTCATTTGTGGGGTTTTCATTCATCAAATACCACTCCAAGGCAAGCAGGTGGCACTCTCACATTAATTATTTGTACTGAATTGCCTAGTCCAGGACTCCTATGATCCTAATTAGGCAATACAGGATTGTATGATGGATAGGTGAATCACACAAAATCCAGGGATCACAACCATTAACTGCAGTACACACAGTTAAGTGGCAGTATGCCATACACAACACCATCTGTGGCCGCCCAGTAAACGTGTGGGAGTTGCAAGAATTTCAATTTTAGCTGCAACAGATGTCAGACCATTAGTTGCTGGAAAACTGATGGTGTGCCTGTATTAACACTGTTGACTGCTGAACAGCTGCCATCTTACACTACATACCACAGTGAACCAATGAATGTTTATCTAATTTTTACTAGAGAATAAAATTCTGTTTGACTAGTGACAGACTGTTCTTAGTATTATGAACACTCATTAAAAAATCATTCTGCCCCATTGAAGTCTGACACCATTTGACACACACCAAGAATTCCAACTAACCATCACTAAAAAATTAACAAGATTTCACTTCTATGACACACTCCAAGACTCATTATGCCCAGGGGTACAAAATAATTTTTTTGTGGGTGTACAATAACTTATATACAAATATATAATAACAATAAATATATACTCCTGTCCCTGATTCTATGGCACACAAATAAACATGAACATTATCTTATCTTCTATGCTTCATGAACCTTAAACATTTTACATAATACAGTAGTTCTGTATACTATACGAAGATATGTTGACCTTCCACATAAGCATGCATGCTTACTCTATCTGAAAAATGTTTTGAGAACTGGAAAAAAATAAATAAATAAATCTATGAATGAAATAAATATGGAGCCCACAATCTTAACCATAAAATTAACCATGAGGGGTTGCTAAGGATGAACATTCTTCACTCAGTTCCAGAGGTGGTACTGAAATGCCACAAATATGATGAACACAATTACAAAGAAACTACAGGAAGAAATCTACTGGACTACTTATACATAAATACCTAAACTTAATGACAAGGGTCTTGAGGCTTTTTGCCACTACTACACTGCTGTCTGCCTAGAGCAGTGCATCTTCTACAGCTCCCAAAATATTATTCCATCACCAGATATTTAAAAATATTCTTCACTCATCTGTTTATCAACCAATCCTTTTTTTCACCAGCAAGAGCATAGGGCCCCGGGCTGATGTTCTATTTACTGTTATTCTGCTAGACATACATGCAAGTCATTATAAAGGCAGGGACAAAAGATCACCTAATTTTTCACCTCCTCTACCTCTCACTTACCTAAGCTGAGAAAGACTTGGTATGTTCTCTGTCCTACAAATGATTTTCTCTGCTATGCTGTATCAAGAAGGAAAGTGACAAACAGGCCTATCTGTGAAATGGACACGGTGGACTGTACGTGAACTTTTATCCCTGACTGTATATGCTGTACTTACACTTCTGAGTTTTACAGTCCCTTTCCCTCTACACTTTCTGATGTATGATTTTAGCTTATTATCTCACAGTCAGATGATCTTATTACACTTGGGAAAGTTCTCTCATGCTGAAGATATCTACGAAGGAAACATCTGATCCTTCCAACTGAAAATATCTCTCCCATGCAGAACAAAATCATTCAGAGATAAGAAGGATTTGCTAAAGGAGATGTCAGTCTAGAAATGTGGTTAATAATAAACATGTGAACATTTTATAAAATTACCAGATGGATATTATGCTGCATATTCTTCTATAAAATGTAAAGGCACAAAGGTCTAATGTACCTTATATAAGCTGCCTGGAAAATTTATTGATACTGTTGCACCGAAGTATTTTATTCTGGCTAAAACCCGACAATGTTATGAAAAAAAATCTTTGTAGTAAAAAGATTATTGAAAGTGAAAAAGAATATTTTGTGAACCAACACTTTGAACAATGTATCAAATATACCCAACTCCCATCATCATTTACATAATCATCCTCTGCAATGACTATACAGCGTATATCAAAATATTGCAATACAGTACAATATTTTCGAGGCTACAAAACTTTAATATTTACATTAATAAGCATAAAAAAATTACACTGGAAAGACTAGAGGAACCAGTATGACAAACCTATACTATGAAGTAATATGAAGGCCTAAATTCCAGGGAGTCATCTGAGCTGTACCAGGGATCCCATGACCTTGAGGTAAGCACTGTGAAGCTTGCCACAGTTGGTTGAAATAGTCTTAAGGAGGAAACGCTGCATGGGGTAGTACAGGTTCTGACGCAGATCCTGCCCAAGCTCATACTGTAAACAACAGCAAGTCTGGCTTACCAATCATTATCAATGAGAGTGATACAGGAAGAGGGTCACTTATGAGCACTTATGGGGGGAGTTCGTTTGATGAGTGATGTTTTTTGTAGGAAAAAATGAATGATTATTGATGTAACAAAACATGATGAATGGATGAAGAAGGTCACTTACGAGCATTTGTGGAGGGAGTTGATCTGATGAGTGATGATTTTTGTAAGGATGACTGGACAATTAGTGATGTAACAAAACACGATGAATGTACAAATTTAAACTGGTCAATATGATTAGCCAATTACCATTACATTTGCACATCATAATCATTAAGGCATGGTAAAGTAGGTTTTGGATGAACAAATGAGTATGGTTATAACACACAAACATGTATATTATATGAATATGCATGCATAAGTGCAAAAATATAAACTGAATAATAAGATTACCTCATTCCATGCCTGGTATACAGCTCTGAATGCTGGTTGCTTTTTGTTGTGGAAGGTGTCACGGCTGCCATGTAGCACAAAAATACCTCGCTTCTCTGCACCACTGCACACACTCATATACATACAATGGTCAGAGCGGAAGTTGTATTCACACCCAAACACATACAACTTGTCTGTGGGGAATAGGAGATAAGAAATAAAAGTACAATGCTATCATCAACCTGAGCTCAATTCCCATGTTTACATGAGTTGCAAAGATTAAGAGGAAGGCTAATCTATCTCTTGGGGAATATGGACTAAAGGAGAAGTGAAGATCCTGATGCAAGTTCCCTGACCCAATGTAAAAAAAAAAAAAAAAAAAAAAAAAAAAAAAAAAAAAACATCCACAAAAATCCTGCATTCCATCCTGGCCCACACTTCACCCAACATACCTAACCCTCCTCACTCTCAGGCCCTCACAATCACAAATTCCTAATTACTGTACAAATTACAATGTCACCAGAAAAATGTTTTTCTCCACTGTTTCACATTAACTGCCTTACACTGAGGAGGCTCTTGGTGGCTGGATTAATGTTTTTTGGACTGCCTCTTCCATTCCTGGTTTCTAATTTCTCTCACAATTCCCTATGTTCCAATTTCTATTCTTTGTTGACACTGCATTATGATTTGAACTTGGCAATAACCCTCTCACTATCTTTAGATCAACTACAGTACTCTATTTCTGGTCTCTAAAAGCACTTCATAAATTAAGCCTTTCACACTCATTCCAACCTATGCCACATAATATTCATTCCTGAGGACAATACAGAGGCACCTTAGGAAACAACATCTGTCATCCAATTATTTGTTTCTTCTTCTCACACAGAAGTGCAGTTGGGGGTGAGAGTTCTGTCTCAGCATAGTCACCGGGCTGAGGACTGCTGTCTCCCATAATATTTAGATAGCTTTACATTTCTGCTTAAAACCTGACTTGCTTATGAACAGTTCTCTTTGCTGATACACATCCTCAGCCAGTATACTTTATCAAAAAACTAGCTAAGGTACCATAACTCTAGCTTGTACGACTTTCAGTGATGATACAACAAATAACAACAATAATACAACTGAAAACCTGAACAATTTACTCACATGACAAATTAGTTGAAAAATATTTATCAGCTAGAACTATACAAAGGCTAGCCTACATGATTTGAAAAGTCTAACTAATCAGTTCACTGACAGTACAGAGGATAAGCAGTCATGAGACTGACCAGGATGAAAGTGGAAGATAATGTTGATGATGTCCTGGTCGCCCCACCTGATGGCCAAGCGGTAGTGCTGGTAAATAGGCACTACATATTCCTCCCAGCCAAACTGACGTAGGCGGGTCAGATTCATCAACATCACTCCAGAGTTCACACCTGTGGCAACATCACAGCATTAGAACTGAAGCAACTGGTTTATGGAGGGAGAAGTATGGTGTGAGAGACCACTCTAATTTCAGTATCAATTAATATTTATTCTCTTCATCCAAATATCTTCAACAACAGAAAAAAATAAAATAAATAAATAAAATAAAACGGATACAAGATGCTACGTGGAATGCCTGCTGAACCTCAAGAGATGGTTATATTTAACCATTGTTCACGCCAAATTCATATTACTGTTTCAAATACCGGAATTTCTAACAGACTTATAACAAATATTAATATGTATGGGAACATATTACTCCAATTGCCACAGAATCAATGCTTTACTGAAGCTTGTGGGATTATTGGACACAAACTGATGCCAGACTGAGCATAAGCCCCTTCATTTCACCCAAAAACAATTATTTTAATTTTGCCAGGTTTACACAAGACAATTTAAAGCAGCTTATGAATGACATACTTGGGATAGGCAGGTTGGCACTTTCGATATAACATATTTCATGTTTTATTTTTGCTAAGTCCAAATTATTTTATTCAGTTTAGGATGGACAATTCAAAATGGAGGGGTTACATACAGCCTGCACAACCCCTTTCACCACTAGGGTACTCTCCTGTGCTAAATAAAACTGTTTGGTAGTGGCAAAAATTAACTTAAAGTGGAGGGAAACACCTTCATGTAGTGGCACCAACATACCCAGCCATACACATGTTCTTGAATTTCTTCCCTATCCCCCAAAACAAGGATGATGGACAGCTGAAGGGTAACTTCAGCCTGCAGTTCATTGGTTCACATTCAGCTGAACCTTGTTACAACAATAATGCACTAAAAAAACACAGTACATCATCAGAGAGAAGGGTTTAAAACTAAGATATCTACAGGACCTTAATGTGGAGCAATTTTGAACACTAAAATACTATACAAATAAATCCATACCTAGCCTGCCATAGTAAGGGTGTTTGGCAAAGCGATTATACCATCCAGTGGCAAGGTCCTCACTCTCTGGTGCCACAGCTGCCATGTGTGACGAATTCATGGCATGGAAGTGGCGCCACACCTCCTCCACTGGACTCAGGAACACTACATCAGTGTCAACATACAGCAGTGCATCTTCATTCATCAACAATGACTGTGGGTGGTGAAACAGGTATGAGTGAGTGTGGGATGTGAAATGGGTGTATATAAGTGACTGGGTGGTGAAATGGGTGTACAGCAATCCCTACATTATCTGAACGTCCATTACCTGGACGATCCATTAGCTACCCGGGCACTGATCTGGCTGTTCAAAGCCATTATTCGTACATCTTTCCATTTTATCTGGACAAAATGCATGCATCTGGGTGGAAATTATGGCCATGTGAACATTTTCACCAAGCCGGGTGGGAATAGCCTGGTGGTGTCCCCCTGTCTGGCTGGGTGGTTCATCCAGCGTCCGCTAGAGACCCCTCCTCAGTCGTTCTAAGTTCCCATGCGGCGACATTGTAGTGAACAGCTCCTCTCAGTTGTTATGGTGGCGCAAGTGGTGGCTTTTGTGGTTGTTCCCTACCTACTTCCAGCCTTGCTACTCCTTGCAAGCCTCTTCCTAGGGTGTGTGATGATGGCTCATCCATCAGGGAAAGGGAAGTGGGTAGTGGTGACTCTGAAGAAGCAGGAGATCCTGGGTAAGACTGATGCGGGATGGTTGAATCACGAGTGCCGACAATTTTATTCTAGCTTACCGTACTGTGCCATGATTTTATTCTATTTTACTATGATTTTATTCCATTTTACCACTATACTTGGTGTGTCCACTGCATTTTTCTTGTGCAGCCATTTTTTTCATGTCACTCCAGGGTATGGCCCAGCAATGGTGACTGTTTGTCTGTGGTTGATGGGTCTGCCTGACCATGGTAATTGCTTGGCTGTGGCTTAGAGGTCTGCCTGACCAGACAGAGTAGTATTAAACAACAGGAACAAGTGTTGTACGATGTACTGTAGTGACATTTTACACTGATTTCAAAGTCTGGTTATGTACGAAGGGGGAACAGGGGAGAAGTCCATTATATGGACAGAGCTATTACCCAGACATGCCTTTGGCTCTATTACGTTGGATAATCGAGGGATTACTGTACATGAAAGAGGTGAGGGTGGAAGGAGGTGTGGTATACCGAGATGAAGGTGGATGAAGACAGAAGCTGATTGCATGAGAATGTAAGATATGGATGCTAAGCAGAATAAGGAAATGACAAGGGATGAAGTTGGTTGGATGAGATATGTTATATAATGAGACATGGCACCACATCTCTTCCACAAGACCCAAAAACACTACATCCATGTTACAGCAAAATACAGCACTGCATCCTCATTCACCAACAATGGCCAGTCAGAGTAAATAAATCAGTAACCCTCAATCTTCCATTCATGTCCATAACCAATTAGTAATTTCAAAAATTTCCTTGATCCCATGGAACCACTTTAAACTTATTTTATGCTTTATTCTTGCTAACTCCAAGTGATTCTTATCAGTTTAGAAAAGTAAAAATCATATATTTTGTAAGTTTTAATGCCAATGGTGAAAGGTGATGTTTGCAAATTGGTTCATACCTTTATGAATGTCTGAGTGGTAACATGAAAAAAAAAAAAAGCAACTGTGTGATGAGCAAGAAGATGGAGAGAAACTTGAATAGGTGAAGGGGTGATGGAATTTCATGATGAACTATCTATCTATCTATCTATAGCCCGACGCCCTAATCCCGCAAAGGGTGGCCGCAGACAAAACGCCTCCAAGTCACTCTGTCACCCACCATTTGACTACCCTCCCCCCAACTCACCCCCCCCTCCCTCATATACCTCTCAACTCCATCCCTTCACCTCATCCTCGGTCTACCCCTCCCTCTCCCTCCCTCCACCTCACCTACATACACCCTCTTAGTCAGTTTTTCATTCTCCATTCTCTCCACATGTCCAAACCACCTCAGTGTATTTCTCCTAATATTCTCAACCACATCCACATCTACCCCACAACGTTCCTTCACTTCTTCATTCGTCAACCTGTCCCTCCACGTCATTCCACATGCTCCTCTCAAGTAACTCATTTCCACTGCTCTCACTCTTGATTTGTTCCCCTCTTGCAAGGTCCATGCCTCGCTTCCATATGTCAGGGTAGGGATCACAATACCATCATGCAGTGACTTCTTAACTTCCATACTCACCTCCCTATTTCTCATCACTGCTTTCAGTGTACCAACAACCTTCCTTCCCTGCTGTACCCTTTCACGTACTTCATCCCCCAAAGTTCCATCCTTACTCATCACATTACCCAAGTACTTGAATGCACTCACATTCTCCATATCCTCACCATCCAACCTCACTGCACACTCTGTGACTTCATTCCTCTCAAACACCATAACTTTACTTTTGTTTACATTAACTTTCAGCTTCCTCCTCCTACACACTGTCCCAAATTCATTCACCAAACCTTGCAACTCCCATTCATCTTCACTCAACAATACTGTATCACCAGCAAACAGCAACACCGGAAGCTTCCAAATCTCACCCTCATTCATTAGGGCCAGCCCCACATCCACTGCCCTACCTTGCACCTCCTTTACAACCATCCATCCATCCATTGCCAGACGCCATGTATCCCAAACGGGGTGGCCAACGGCTCAGAGTTAATTGTTTTACAGGGAGCGGCACTAACCCTCCACCAACCCCACTTGACACGTAGGGATGCCAACAGCATCTGGTGTTCCCAGGCGGTCACCCATCCAAGTACTAACCAGACCCAACGTTGCTTAACCATATATATATTAAACAGCCATGGAGACATCACACATCCCTGTTTCAGTCCCACATTGAGATCAAAGAACTCACTCAGCTCACCATCCACTCGCACCGTAGCCCTAGCTCCCTCGTACATACTCTTCACAGCACTCAACAATTTCCCCTCCACTCCATATATTCTTAATACCTTCCACATACCTTGCCTATCTATTCTGTCATAAGCTTTCTCCAAGTCCATGAAGGCAGCATACACTTTCCTTCCCTTCTCTAGATACTTCTCCACTAAACATCTTAGAACAAATATCTGATCTACACACCCTTTTCCCTTCCTAAATCCCCCTTGTTCTTCTCCAACTAGCTCCTCTGTCATATGCCTAACCCTATCAATGAGTACTCTACCATATATTTTACCAGTCACACTAAGAAGGCAAATACCCCTATGGTTACCACATATATACTTCTCTTTCCCCTTTTCCTTTGTACAGAGGAACAATTATACCTGATTTCCAGTCCTCTGGAACCCTTCCCTCTTCCCAAGCCAATCTACACAACTTCCATATCCACTCCACAACAATCTCACCCCCATACCTAAGCATTTCACCACACACTCCATCAATTCCTGGGGCCTTTCCCAGCTTAATCTTCTTCATCGCTTCCACTACTTCCTCCCTCCTCTCATCTCTTCTTCTCCCAGCCATTCCCCAACCACTTATACTCACACTGCTCTCACTCTCTACATTCAACAAATCCTCAAAGTGCTCCTTCCATCTCCTCAATTTCTCTCTCTTCTCCACCAACAATCTATTATTCCTATCTTTCACTCCCCTACTATTTCCCCTTTCACACTGCCTTACTTTCTTTACCTCCTTCCAAAACAATTTCTTACTCTCCCTCCATTTCACACTCAGATTCCTCCCAAACTCTTCATCCACTTTCTTCTTACTCTCCTTCACCAGTCTCTTAACCTCCCTTCTCCTGCTCACATATACCTCTCTCTTCTCTCTCTCATCTTCTCCCCTACCTCTACTCGCCAACCATTCACCATATGCCTTCTTCTTTTGTTCCACAGCTCGTTTCACCTCATCATTCCACCATGCTGTCCCTTGCATCTCCTCCTCACTCCACAAACCGCCTCACACGCTGCGCCTATCTCTTCCATGAATATCTTACATACGTCTTCCACCCCTTCCATCTGCTCTAGCTCATGCCTTCCCAATCTTTCTTCCACTATGCTCTTATACTCTGCCATTTTCTCACTATCTTGCAATTTCTCCACTCTTCTCACAGGAGCTGCTTCCTCCTGTCTTCCCCTTCGTCTCCTCAACCACTTTCTTTGCAGCTCTACCTTGGCCATCACTAAGTGATGGTCCGAGACTCCATTCCCCCACCCTCTCCACACTCTTGCATCCAACACTTGTCTTCTCATTCGCTCATCCACACACACGTAGTCTATCATTGCCTTTTGTTCAACAAGTTCACCATCCATCCTCCTCATTACTCTCCATGTATACCGGTGGATCATCTTATGACGAAAGTAGGTGTTGGCTATTGCCAACCCCTTACAAGCACAGATGTCCACCAAAGCACTATCATTCCCATCTACTTCAGCTGGCACACCCCACTGACAAACCACTCCATCCACTCGTACATTCCCAACTTTGCCATTCATGTCTCCAATCAACAGCACTCTCTCGCTCCTCTCAAACTTGTCCATACATGCTTCTACTCTCGCCCAAAACTCATCTTTCACTCTTGCCACTCGATCCTCTGTTGGAGCATACACACATACAATCGCCCATGCTTGTATACCTACTTTCATCCTCACCCATACAATCCTTGCACCCACTGTTCCATACTCTCTTATATTCTCCTTCCACTTCTTGCTTATCATCAGACATACTTCCTCTCTTGCCCTCTCATTCTCACTGACTCCCGCACATATACCTACACCATATTCCCATTCTCTCACCCTTTCACCTTTCCATTTAGTTTCAGTCAATCCACATATATCCACTTTTGCATCCTCAAGCACCTGAACAATCTCTCTTTCACTTCATCGTTCACTCTTCTCACATTCCATGTTCCCACCCTAAGAATGTCCTTTGTCCGTTCCTTAGTCGTCAACGTATGGTCCGTCTGGGTACGAGGCGCTTTATTCGCTTTTTTAGTTAGTTCTTTTTACGGGGTGGGGCACTAACCCACCACCAACCCTTTTAGTCGCCTCGTACAACAAGCAGGGATACTGGGGAAGTATTCTTGAAACCCCCCTACCCCCAGGGGGGATGAACTAACTGACATTTATAATAACACAGATATTTCAAAATGATAAACAATATCAGCCACTACTTACTGGTATGAAAAGCCTCTGTGATGCACAAGGTTTGAAAAGTGTCCTCCAAGTGGCTGCATCTTGTCCCGGTGGGAAGGTTATGCTGTGGAGTTCCAGTGATATCCTCTCTTGTACTGCTGCCGGCCACGATAACACCTGCAGAAATAGCAACATACCGGTATTTAAGGTACTAACCATCATAATATTTTTTATATCTAATTTCACATTTTCACAGTAACTGCAGTAGTAGTACAACATAACAGTATTTTTTGCCATATATTACCGGTAAACAGTTTTTATTTCTTCCTTTAATCCTGGAAACACTATTTTAAATTGCATCAGAATTACCCAAAATAGTGTATCTTGTCACAACAGACACAATACGGTATACAACACACACATAAAAAAAGAAAATACATGCACCACAGAAAAAGCAAACACAGGAGCCAAATACAATCATGTGAAGTGACATCACACTTCGGCCTGCCATGAATGAATCACATGACCCTGCATAACGGCCCTGTTTTATTGCTTTTGTTGAAGCATGGAGACAATATCACATCTCATTCTAAGGAAAATCACACTACAAAATGATGCATTAACCAAGGGCAGACTGTATGCATGCTATCCAATTACTTACCATATTTTTGAATACAGGCTTCATATTATCTTCTGTGAATACAATAAACTTCAACAGTGACTGAGAGAGAGCTGCAGCAGACTTTAACATTATCTGGGTTTCATTCAAGCGATCTCCACAACACACAACTGCTATAACCATTCTGAAATCCAAATTCAGCTTATTAGCAAATGCTACACTGTGTAGCTACTGTAGCTGGCTATCCAATATTAATACTGTGAACTGCTCCCCCAAAAGTTAGAAACATCTGGTGTCTCTCACTTAGTAGGCTGTAATATATTTAACACTAATCTGGTAATACATGGGGAATTTCACAGCAACACAAAAAAATTACACTTAAGGTACCATATATCAATTTCAAATACTGTACTGTATACAGTATAACTTATATCCCTACTGAAATCTTCAAGATACAGCTGTCAGATTCTACTTGTGTATATCCCTAACTATCAAGTAATTTCTACAATACACAAACCCTCTACTTTAAAATGAAACACTCCAAGCATTTCATATCATGTACTGTACATGGTGTGGGGCTCATTTTCAGGGTAAACGGAAATGGATTAATCTGTGCCTATGTACCGTACCATACAACCATGGAATCTGGTGACTATTTTGCCAGTTAAATACTGAATGGTACAATACCTACCGGCACTTTACTCTTTATGAAATAAACTTGCAAATGAATATTTACAACCATGAAATTTCAGACGACACATTACCCCAAAGTTCGTGGAGCTTGGTGATAAGGGAGGAGAAGGTAGACATTAATGTTAGCTTTAGTTTGACTTGGTTACAATATGGGATGTTATATTAGGTTAGGACATGTTTCATTAAACTGGTTTTGATAGGTTAGGTAAGGTTAGATTAGGTTAGGGTAGGGACATCATTCTCGTTTCAACCCCTAATGGATCCGGTTGTTTTACAAGTGTTGTATAGTTATATCTCATCTGTGCAAATACCTTCCCTTCTCTGACACTTATGTTGAAAGTACATTAAATAATAATTTTAATCTGGGTTGGGTCTGGTTAGTACTTGGATGGGTGACCGCCTGGGAACACCAGATGCTGTTGGCATCCCTACGTGTCAAGTGGGGTTGGTGGAGGATTAGTGCCCCTCCCTGTAAAACAATTAACTCTAAGCCCTTGGCCACCCCGTGTGGGATACATGGCGTCTGGCAATGGATGGATGGATAGTTACTGGTAAGGAGAAAGGGTCACATGATTTCTATCTACTGTATCAATCTATAGCCAGATGCCATACTCCCACAAGGGGTGGCCATTTGTCTTTTAATTGTTTTTTACAGAGAGGTGAACTAACCCTGCAACGTTGGGTCTGGTTAGTACTTGGATGGGTGACCGCCTGGGAATACCAGATGCTGTTGGCATCCCTACGTGTCAAGTGGGGTTGGTGGAGGATTAGTGCCCCTCCCTGTGAAACAATTAACTCTATGCCATTGGCCACCCCGTCTGGGATACATGGCGTCTGGCAATGAATGAAAAAAATGAATGAATGAACTAACCCTCCGCCAACCCACTTGCTGACATGTAGGTAACTTATGTGGGTTGGTTATATGGCTACCACCCAGCACTGAAAATGGTTTCCTGGCATATAGGACACCATTAGGCTTGTCATTCAATGTAAAGCCATCCTCCGCAATACACAGGAAGGTATAAAAACAAATTAATTTCAAAAGACAACACCCCAAGAGAATATTGCACAACTGATGATTCTATAAAAGCAGAAAATGACCCCCAAATGTGTACTTTACTGGTAAATATTGGAAGAAATTGAATATTTACCAATTAATCCATGCATACAAATGTTCAAAATTTTCAGCTAAATGTATACTAAAATATGGGAGAAAACAAACTTTCCCAATAGTTCCATGGTTACAAAATACTTAAAATTTTCCACCAAATGTGTACTTATATATGACAAAAAACTGAAAGTTTACTAGCTATATTATTCCATGCTTTTAAAACATTATAAATTTTCCATATAACGACAAATCTGGATATTGGCTTTCCTAGACTAGTGTTTGACCACAGAAATAGGAATGCAAACGGTTCTGATGTAGACTGGTTTTCATGGCTACCTATTTAAAAAAAAAAAAAAACACCAAAGGGGATCTTTTCATTACCTGTGTATGGGTTTTCCACTTGACATTTTCAGGTCACTACTGGCACTCCTCACCAACTGTTGTTCACGTACGATGTTGCTCCTCTCGGCTTTTATATAATTCTCCTGAACGTGTAGTTTAGACGTATTTTTATCACCATCATTCCTCATAATAGTCGTACTACTAATACTGGGTGAAAGGGGGCGTTGATCTGGCGTCAAGGGACTGGAGCCCAGTTTACCTTGGGCAGGCACCAAGTTCGTTCGAAAACCAAAATCAAATAGTCGAGAAACATCACCTACCGCCCCAATCATAATTAATACGAACAGTATTGCTACACTCAGTATTAACAATCGACATATACACTTCATTTTAACAGGCGTAATGTGTAAAGCGATATCATACTGCACACACTATGTTCTCTCCCCTGTGTTGTTGACTCCTTCCCGATGTTGTTGCTGTCACTTCTGCTTCCTCTTCTTCTTCTCTATCTGTTACGGTTGATAGTTTTTTTAAAAATACAATATTAATGTTTAAGGACTCAGTTTAAATACACCTGGAGTCATTTCGAAATTCAATTACATCGACTGAAACATGAAAATTTCAAATGGTATAGCATAGTCACTCAACATCCCTTGTATGGCATCCCTTAAGTCCATTGGCGTCATCCAAGATCTCAAGACCTGTGAATGATGTTATCGTTATCGTCCCGCTGCATTGCCTGTGGGAGAAAGGCGTCAACCAACATTTATGACAAAATGAACAAACTACATAATCATGTGCTCTGGTTTATCCTATACATTCTCTCTCTCTCTCTCTCTCTCTCTCTCTCTCTCTCTCCACTATAATAGATAGATAGATAGATAGACAGAAATAGACAGTTGGATAGATATACTGATATATGCATCTAGGCACATGTAAAAGACCTTTCGACGGTTCCCTGCTTTCAACAGCCACTTAACAAGGCACTGGACACAGATACATAATTACACTTGAAGAAGGGAGATTTAATAACATAATGGGGGGGGGGGAGAGTGTAGAGATGCAGAGGGTGTGGCTGGGTAAAGTATGGCAGTATGTCTTTCCCGGGGCCATGCAAGAAATATCAGCAGCTTGGAAATTTTCTTACGTGTTCTGAACAGTGTTGGGACCTCTCAGTCGTCAGCTGTGATTGCAGCTTGTCCCTGACAGACGGGTGTGGGCACTGGGGAAAAACGCCTTCCCGTGTTTAGCACCGGTATAAGCGGGGATTTTCGCTGCTCGGTCATGCAATGTAAAAACGTTCCTCAACTCCCTCCATAATGCACCAAAAGGAGGATGGTGGACTACGAATGGGCACTTTCAGCCTGCACTCCATCGGGTTCATAATGCGTACAGAGCCACAACAACAAGAAAAAAAAAAAAGTGTGATTTGTAACTTCCAAGCCGTCTCCACTGAAGATGGGGCTGGTGCCTGTTAACGTTACACTCAGATGACCGGCCTGCGACACTGATCGATACAGCTGAGCCTATGAGAAATCTATGACGAGAGACGAGAGCACAAACCGATCGATGTCTGCTGCCTCTTGCACACACACACACACACACACACACACACACATTACTACAATCAAAACATCCGTGCACCGAGCAAACACTCTTAAAAATGCAAGCCTACCAGTTCTGTTACTTCTGTCCTTTGCCGCTTTCTCCGTCCTCTCATCTCTTCTTGTCCCCTAAAGCTACATATGTATCTATATCTATTTATCTGTCTATATACTAAATAAAAACATCTGCTGGAGATCTATGACACTGCAACTTCCAAAGCTGTAAAAAGATTGAAAAAAATATGAAAAATGAAACGTGCTTCAGAGACTGCTGTAATTTGGACAGGTGCTGAGAGTTCCACACACCTGCCACAGAGCCAAAAGGATCTCTGGAAACGTTGGGTTGGCATCGCCCACACCGCGGCAGGTACAGTACAGAGTATTTCATGGAGGTAAGACACTGAAAACTTTTGGGCTCTGAACTTGGACACAGTAGGAAAGTCAACATTTTATATTGTGCATAGCAGTGGAGGCATTGATTAGATGTGTTCAAGTAGTGGAGCTGGATTGGATCACGTCTATACAGTAAGGTGATGGCTAAGATGATGGCATAAACATTTAATAGATTACACTTCTGAACCTGCCTAAATAGATTCAGTTCACTATTGAGAGTAGCATAGTACAGTCTGCATACACTGAAAGTAAAATACTCCATCCTTCACTGTTCATCACCACACTGACCAGTTTTGTTCTAATCATTCTTAACCTCACCGTTATATATTTACAGTATTACACACTTGTCACTAAAAAACTCACTGAAACATCCATCTACAGTACTTTTCCACACGCATCACTACAGCCATTACAGCTCTTTACAATATTCAACCATTTTCCAAACACACCATACATACATAATACCAGCAGCCCCTTCCTGTCCACCTTGTCATACTTTTTATTCCTGTTCTGTATGTCATTAGTATACCGCATCCTTTTTCATATGATCTCGTCACCACTGCATCTACCCATCTCAATATTCAATCCACGTATTTCCCTTTTCACGCCGGAAATATCCCTGTTCATCATTCACCACACTTCCTGATATCCTCCCTGCCCTCTGTAGTGTTAATTTTCCTCATGCTCAGTCACGATCCCTTATTTTTCATCCCCCTGGCGACAGTGATGTGGAGGATGAAGTTGGCGAAAAGGAAACAGATATTGGCGTTTCGTCCGATATATACACTCACATATACATACGAGTACACACACACACACACACACACACACACACACACACACTCTCTCTCTCTCTCACACACACACACACACACACACACACACACACACACACACACACACACACACACACACACACACACACACACATACATACACACACACACACACACGCACTCTCTTTCTCTCTCTCTCTCTCTCTCTCTCTCACACACACACACACACACACACACACACACACACTGTGTGTATGTGTGTGTGTGTGTGTGTGCGCACGTGCGTGTGTGTGCATGTACATAAACTTTAACATATTGCATAAACCAGTACCCAGTATTACTATCTCTGTTTTTCCCGCGTCATCCCGCCCTGGTAACCTTGTGCCCTACACGACACCCTATCTCGATAGCACATACAGCTTCTGAAAACCCCTCCTTGCTCCCCTTCCCTCTCACACTCACTCACTCACTCACTTGCTGGCCACACACACGCACACTCACTCAACTCTCGCACCTAGCACCAGCAGGGTAACCAACACTCCCTCAACAACCCACTTAGATATCTGAAGGTTAGTAAGAGTAAGCCAGTACGCTCGTGTTGATATTCCTTATACTGAACTCTGGGACGCCTTTTTCATTTTTTGGTCCAATTTTCTGGCGTTTTTATTTAGTTTGGGCCAATTTTTCGAACTGCGAAGGTAAGATGCATCCTTAATAAACCTTTTCAATACGAGAGGGCCTTCTCAAGTTGAACAGGATCGTCTCAAGCAGCAGAAATAACATTAGAAAAGGGGAGTCAATCGGATACAAGAAGCTTAAATGATTTGACTTGACTCTTCACTTACGCCATGCCTCTGTTGGGTTTTAATCCATTGGGGCCCAGGATAAAAAAATAAAACTAATATAAAAGAACGCATGGATTTCGACATTTTTATACGTTAGTCAAAGGGGTTACACCAATCTCTGAACCTAGGATCTTCTCCTCCTCCTCCTTCTTTTCTCTTGTTGTTGCTACTGTTGTTGTTGTTGTTGTTCGTCTTCTTCTCCTCCTCCTCCTCCTCTTTCTTATCTTCATCCTTATATTCTTTTTCTACTTTTCCTCCCCCTCATCTCCCTCCTCTTTTCTTCACCTTCATTTCCTCCTCCTCCTCCTCCCCCTCCTCGTCCTTTTCTTCCTCTTCCTCCTTTTTTGGCTTTCATGTTGTTTGTACTCTTCTCTCGCTAATTATCGTGATGCCTCAATTAAGTTCGTATTACTGAAGATGTGGATGTGAAGGTGTCAGTAAGTACCTGATATAAGTATTTACCGCTTATTTACAGAACACCTCTCATTATTAGCTAATTAACCTGCATCACACCGTGTATTATTATTATTATTATTATTATTATTATTATTATCATTATTATTACTGTCGTCATCATCATCACCACCACCACCACCACCACCACCACCATCATCATCACCACCACCACCACCACCACCACCACCACCACCACAACCACCACCACCACCACCATCATTATCCAGACTTCTCCCACCTATCAACTGTGTATGGTAAGGCTCAGAAGAAAAAAGAAAGAGGGAGAACTAGAAAAAAAAAAAAAAAACTACCCAACCCTATCATGAACAATGGTAAATTTGGGGGTCAGTGAATTTTTTGTACCTCATGCTCTCTCTCTCTCTCTCTCTTTCTCTTCGTCACATAAATTCCCTCATGAAGATGCGTTTTGACAGTAGAATCGCGTCATGGAACCCGAGATGAACGATTCTGAAAGAGAGAGAGAGAGAGAGAGAGAGAGAGAGAGAGAGAGAGAGAGAGAGAGAGAGAGAGAGAGAGAGACTGATAACACATAGAGATGCAGTCACAACATTTGCCCATAAAAGTAAAAAAAATGACACACTCCAGTAACGCGATGCCCAGTTTTCCTCGCAGTGAAAATGTCACCCACCCACATCAGTGTTTCACGCTGCTGGCTTCCACTGTAAATATTTATACAGCGGTGTTTCTCCACGGTCCCTCCCACGGTCTCTTCCACGGTCACCCCCAGCCCACCCTTGCTCTTCAATGCACAAGATACCGCCTGATCTCCCACAGTCTCCTACGGTCACCCCCAGCCCACCCTTGCTCTTCCATGCACAAGATACCGCCTGATCTCCTACGGTCTCCTACGGTCACCCCCAGCCCACCCTAGCTCTCTCATGTACAAGATACCGCCTGATCTCCTACGGTCACCCCCAGCCCATCCTAGCCCTCCTATGCACATGATACCGCCTGATCTCTTACGGTCTCCTACGGTCATCCCCAGCCCTCTCATGCAAAAGATACCGCCTGATCTCCCATGGTCCCTCCCACGGTCAGCCCATCTCTCCCATGCACAAGATACCGCCTATCTCCCACGGTCTCTCTCACAGTCTCCCCACGGTCTCCCCATGGTCTCTCCCACCCCAGCCCTCCCATGCACCAGATACCGCCTATGCTCTCGCCTTCCCCCGCACTCTTGTATTCTTTCCCGAACATCTAAATCACTTTAACATTCTTTCTAGCATGCGTATACCTAAACCATTTATTACTTAAGTTTCTAGTACATCTTCCTAAACCTCTCTAGTATTCTCTCTAGCACACATCTTCCTAAGCGATTTATTTCGAATACTACCCATTAATATTTCTAATTGTTATTCATTTATTTTTTTTTCGACATACATTTCATACATAGGAAAATATTAACTCAGATCATGCAGCAAGAATAAGGAATAACCGACGGAATAAGAGGCTGCCTGACTGGAGCCTAAAAGATTGCGAGTGTGGCAGAAAAATGCCAGACAGGAGGTGGCGAGATGATACAGAGAAGTTTGCAGGCAAAACCTGGCAGAGATTTGCTCAGTCAAGGAATTCGTGGAGAACGTTGGTTATATATATATACATAAAGATCAGGGTGGCCGAAAGAGAAGTCTGTTGCTATGGCACGCAGCACACAGACGGTTGTGGGTCGTGGTTCGGGGGAAGATGGAGGTTTTGCCATAATGACTCGTGCAGTCGATAGGCACTGATATAATCCATTCAATTTTATTTTCTGGCAGATCAGAGTGTCCAGAAAACATGTCGGCCATCATGGAGCCCAACACAGGTAAGTCGAGTGGAGGCGGCGGGGTGGGCACAAGCGGTGAGGCATGGCGGGTGGCGGACCTGCTGGAGAAGAAGTGTACCGGGGGTGAACTGACCGAGGACCAGGTGGCATTTCTGGTCCGATGCATCACTGACCACTCCATCGACGACTGCCAGCTCGGTAAGTACACATTTTATAATCTATATCTGACTAACCCCGCCTTTGTCTGGCAGAGTAGACCCATCAAACTCAGGGAAGCAAACGCCCCTGCAAAGCCGTCCCGTACAGTATAGCGATGTTTCCATACGGCAGACAACGCCTCGCCACAACTAAACGCGAGGAAGTGTGGAGGTTGGGTTTCTGGATGGACGCCGCATTTGATGCGTCTCTCCACCCAGTTAACAGTGGCACCATGGTAGGTTCCACATCACCCCATTATCAAGTTATATGGTTACTACCCAGCGTTGTAAATGGCTTCCTAGGAAAATAGTAAACCATTAGGCTTGTCACTTGGTGTGCCGAAAGCTGAAAGAAAAGTAATAAAAAGGAAAAGAAAGAAGGGAGAAATCGAAAGAGAGGATGGTAAACACAGAAAAAGAATGATAAAGGTGAAGGAAGATGTAGAGAGCACTCCATCATGTGAGTGGATGATGATCGCTAACGTCGTGTTTCTTGGGGCTGTAAGCTTAACTTCATTCCGGTGCCGTGCATTTTCACGCAGCATAGGGTAGACATTTTGAGGAGAGGGAGGCTTTATCTCACCTTTCAGTCTGTAAACCTCATCACGCGGTAAATACAGTATAATCGTCTGGGAAGAGCAGGAATAAAGTAAACAGGTAACGGAGCTAGATGTGGGAGAAGGAGGAGGAGGAGGAGGAGGAGGAGGAGGAGGAGGAGACGAAGAAGAAGAAGAAGAAGAAGAACGGAAAGGAGGAGGAGGAGGAAGAAAGAAAAACTCAGGAAATGCGAACGTTCACTGGACTTCCTGTGTCCTAATGCCACTCCTATCAGATTTACTAGCTACAGTCCTTTCGCCTTAACTTGGCCCAGATTTTTGTCTGCTGCTTATATCACGTAGTTCAACGGAAGAAGACACTACTATGGCTCTAAACCCCTTCCATAGCACTTCTTCGTGACTAGCATCATATTCAAGTGTTAATCTATTGCTACAACTCAGGATTCCAAGTGGAGAGATGGCAGTTTTAGCCCAAGTTAAATAGGGTACAATCGTATTCATAAAGCATCTTACTCTATATGATACTGTAAGAGTTGGCCGTACATAACCAGCATGGGGAAAAGTACACTACCATCACTCATCATCATCATTTTACCATAACTATCACCACTCCGGCATCACCACCACCACCGCTATCATCATCCCTCATTCCACCACCACCACCGCTATCATCATCCCTCATTCCACCACCACCACCGCTATCATCATCCCTCATTCCACCACCACCACCACTACCATTATTATAATATCATCCCTCATTCCACCATCACCACAATTCACCACAATTAACTCCACTAATCACCACCCACCACCTCTCACACCACCAGTCTTACACGTGTATCACTCCAAATGCAATGCTTTGTGCAAATTACCCCTCACGTCTCGTCTCTCCACTTAACCTCGACCTGAAATTGCCGTCACTATATTGAAGCTGAACTGTAATAATACTCGTAACACTAGGATATGGTGCTAGTCACGAAAAAGTGCTATGGAAAGATGCGGAGCCGTAGTACTGTACTGTCTATTGATTAATACATGAAAAAAGTATTACCTGGTATACTTTTTCGCTTCTTCGTGACTAGCATCGTCTACTCTAGCTCAGTGGCATAAAAAAACAATACTACGGCTCTACATCCTTCCATAGCACTTCCTCGTGACTAGCATCAAATTCCAGTTTTAGTCTACTGCTAGAACTAAGCATTCAAGGTGGAAAGATGACAATTTTAGTGCAATTTAATGTGAACAGAGTACAGAACAGCAGGAGAGAACAGATAAGACAGCATAAACGAGAGAGAGAGAGAGAGAGAGAGAGAGAGAGAGAGAGAATAGATGAGAGATAATAAACGAGAGAACAGGTTAACAGTAGCACGTTTGTGGGATGATAAGTACTGATAATGGCTGATAATTAACCATAATAGACCATAATACACGATAATAAATTATCTATCTATTGCCAGACACCTCAATCCCGTTCGGGGTGGCCACAAACAAATCGCCTCCACGTCGCCCTGTCCCCCGCCATTTCACTGCCCTGCTCCCAACTCACACCCCCTTCTCTCATATACCTCTCCACCCCATCCCTCCATCTCATCCTCGGCCTCCCCCTCCCTCTCCCCCCTTCCACCTCACTCACATATCCTACACTCTCTTCGTCAGTCTTTCACTCTCCATCCTCTCCACATGGCCAAACCACCTCAGTGTATTCCTCCTAACGCTTCCTATCACATCCACATCAACACCCTTCTTTATATCCTCATTTGTCAGCCTGTCTCTTCATGTGACTCCACAGGCTCCTCTTAAATAACTCATTTCCAGTACTCTCACTCTTGACTTGTGTCCTTCCAACAACTCCAAGCATCACTTCCATACGTTAGAGTTGGTATCACAATAACAGATAATAACAGGTGATAAAAAACGGTAACAGATGATAACAACTGGGTATAAGCGCATTACATCACACCTCATCCTCATCTTCACGTAATAAGGAAGTAACTACCGTAATCACCAGCATCCTTATCTCCGCCGGGATGCGCAAACACACTTACGATCCATTTCCCGTCGTAAATATGCATCGTAGTAAAAAAAAAAAAAAAAGCCTCCGGTATTTACGATTTATTCTCTACCGTACGAATGCAAAAGTCCCTCAGATAGTTTACGATTAATTTCCCATCGTAACTATACTTCCCCGTTATAATAAATTCTTACGATAAATTTCCTTTCGTAAGTCTACTTCCCCGTTATAATAAATTCTTACGATAAATTTCCTTTCGTAACTCTACTTCCCCGTTATAATAAATTCCCTCAGATGCTTACGATTTATTTCCTCTCGTAACACTATTGCCTGGTTATACAGAAGTCCCTCAGGTCCCTCCCTATCCCTCGAAGGAAGGATGATGGACTGAGGGGGAAGGGCAACTTCAGCCTGCAGTCCATAGGTTTCATGATCAAATATGCCTGAAACCACAACCACAATCACCACCACCACAAATACAATCACCATCACCACAAATACAATCACCACCACCACCACCGCCACAACTACAACCACCACCACCATCACCACCACAACTACAATCACCACCACCGCCACCACAACAACAACAACAAAATGATGGAAATGAAGTATAATGACCAGCTGCCCGGAAATTAAACTCTCCAATTTTTTTTAGAATGTCAGGTAGCCCATGTAATAACGTTTGCCATCATCCACTCAGCCTTTGGTTCCTTCTTCCATCCATAAAGTAACATAAAATGCTTGTCTCTCATCAATTAACGTAACAGCAGCCATTTTCAGATACACATTATGCCACTGCATTTTTCTTTTTTTTTTGACATCCTGCGTATAACCAAAGGGTATGATAAGGTTTGTGTTATTCCGTGGCCTTTTTACTCTTCCTTTTCTCCTCCTCCTCCTCTTCTTCCATCTCCTCCTCTTCTTCTTCCTCGCTTTATAGTACCTGTGATAGCGGCCAGGATGTATTGCGCAACACACTCAGAGTACAAATACATTACAGCATACTGTTCGGTTCCCATGTCTATTGCATTTTTCTTCTTCTTCCTCCTCCTCCTCTCCCTTCTTCTTCTTATTCTTCCTCCCCTTCTTTTTCTTCTTCTCCTCCTCCTCCTCATCGTCTCTTCAGCAACTGTGACTGCGACGACGATGCATTGTCCAGCACTCGCTGACATCAAGGCCAGATAAATACAGCGTCTCGCTCACTTCCCACGCCCACACTCCCGCCATAATATTGTTTCGTTCTTCCTCTTCTCCTCCTCCTCCTCCTCTTCTTCTTCTTCTTGTTCTTTTTCTTCTTCTCCTCCTCCTCTTTTTCTTCTTCCTTTTCTCCTCCTCCTCTTCAACGAGGATGAACAGTACTGCGCAACACCGCTGACACCAAGCACACACACACACCTAAGCATCTCGTTTCCTCCCACACCGTGGCATAATAATACAGTACTCGTCTTTTCTCTTCCACTTCACACTTATCAAAGAGAATCATCCACGGCCTCAGAAACATACCAAGTCTCTCTCAGCTCTGGAATATTAGCCAGCTGAGGAAATTGGGAATTAGGAGAGGTGAAATATTAGACAAACTTAGAAATATTAGCCAGCAGAGGGAAGTGAGAATTAGGAGACATGAACTTAAATATACTAGCAACCAAAGGAAAACGAGAAGTAGAGGAGGTGATATATTAGGAAAACTTAAAATTTTAGCCAGCAGAGGGACGTGAGAAGTAGGTGAGGTGAAATATTACGTGAACTTAGAATATTAACTTCAGAGGGACGTGAGAAGCAGGTGAGGTGAAATATTACGTGAACTTAGAAATATCAGCTAGATGAAGGGCAGTAAGAGGCAGAACCCAGTGGACTGCAGGCTGAAATTATCCTTCTCCTGCGGTCCATCGTCCTTCTTTTGGGGGATAGGGAGGGAACTGAGGGACGCGTGTATGACCAGGCAGTAGAGCCACCCAGTCATATCAGTGCCACCACGTGAAGTATCCATCTCTAGCATCCGATAAAAAAAAGAAAAAAAAAAAGAACCTGGTGAGAGCAAGAATAGATAAACACAGCATCTGACTGTAGGTGTTTTAGTGAAGTTATGCTTAAGTAGTGACTCAGGTGTTATACGCTCTTAATCAAGGGTAATTGCTCTGATTTACACCTTCATTATCTTGAAATTTCTTGGGTTCACTCCTGCCCTGGCGTCAAGAGTCTGCAATCTCAGTTTTTATTTATTATATATATTTATTTTATTTATTTTGTAGTTATTCCCTTTGAGTGGTGTTCTTTTTAGGTTTATTTTTTCGACTACTTCATACTTGCTTGTACTTCCTTATACTTGCTTATAGTTCCTTATACTTGCTTGTACTTCCTTGTACTTCCTCATACTTGCTTGTACTTCCTTATACTTGCTTATACTTTATTATATTTTCTTATTCTTCCTTATATTTGCTTGTTCTTCATTATACTTGCTTATATTTCCTTATACGTGCTGATACTTCCTTACATTTGCTTATATTTCCTTATACTTTCTTAGTCCACCTTATACTTCCTTGTTTTCCCTCTATCAATTCGATCCTGCTCACTTAAAGGGTCGTATTATCAGTGGTACTGGAAGCTTCGTAACACCTTTTCCTAAGCGACTTATTTTGCACATTACGCTTTAATATTCTCATGTGCGGTGTTTATGTCTTTTAAATATTGACATAAAAACATCATTAACATACAGTATGGTAAAAAAAAAAATCTGCCTAATATTTCACCTGTTTCCTCCTCCCACTTTCCTGTGCTGGCTAATATTTCCAGGCTGAGAGAGACATGGGTTTGTATTCTCGTCGGGTAAGGAAGCTCCCTAACACCTTTTCCTTAACGATTTATTTTCCAAACTATCCATTAATATCGTCTTTTTTGCTTCTTGCATCTTTTTAATGTCGACATAGAGTGATGAATAACGTACAAGAATATCGTAACGGGGCAGAATCAGAAATAAACCGGTAAGGAAGAGGTGTTAGTAACCTTCCTATTCTCGTCGGTTAAGGAAGCACTCTAAACACCTTTTCCTAAGCGATTTAGTTTCATGAATACCGTTCTATTCTATATCAATCCTTCTGATGTCGCCAAACTCTGCATAAATAGCGTACAAAATGGATACTAACCAGCCCTATCCAAAAATAAATCGCTAAGGGAGGGATGCTAGGGAGCCTCCTTAACTCACGAGAATACGGGCTTTGGTATATATCTCTGGGGCATAATTTCTTCTCCTTGATATTATGCATCGCAGAGAGAGAGAGAGAGAGAGAGAGAGAGAGAGAGAGAGAGAGAGAGATTAACCCTCTCATAGTACAGATAAAGTTAACCCTGACTATCTGACATCGTAATCATTATCGTTATTGAAGATGATTAGTTTGTGATTTATCATGGTGGTGCAGTCGCTTTATTAAACAGTCCGTGTTTCCTCATAATAATAATAATAATAATAATAATAATGATGATGATGATAACAATTATAATGATGATGATGAGTTATATGGAGAGACAGACAGACAAATGAGGAAATGAAAGAGGGTCGCGGTGTTGATGTGGATGTGACTTAAAGCATTAGGAAAAATACTTTGACAATTTGGCGATCTGTTAAATAAAGAGAATGAGAGATTAACTAGGAGAGAAACAGGTGACTGAAAGCGTTAAGGGAGATCGTCTGAGATGGTCTAGCTACTTGGAAGACAGAAAATGAGAGACTGACTAGGAGAGAGGAAGTGATGTGACTCTTGTTGCTGTTGTTGTTTCAGGTGCACTTCTGATGGCGGTGAGGCTGCGTGGGATGACGGAGACTGAGACGGTGGCGCTGACGACGGCCATGAAGGGATCAGGTACGGTGGGTGTGTGTGTGTGTGTGTGTGTGTGTGTGTGTGTGTGTGTGTGTGTGTGTGTGTGTGTGTGTGTCGCCGCTTGCAATGACCCTGAGAGGATCAATTGGTGCCGCAGAGAAACCTGAGCTGAGTCACATTACTAACACTGATAATATTAACTCTCTCACGCTCAGAACAACTGTACCATCCAATCCCAATCGACATTATCAGGCTGAGAGAGCGTTAAAGAGAAGAAGCGACCACGACAAGGCTTATGTTATCGCCTTATCGTGCTAGAAGTCAATTTACTGATAAGAGAGGGGTCGGTTCCTTTGACAAACCCATTACACAACTTTTACCTCATCATGGCACTCTGAATATTATCTCACTCCCACGATCTTCACTCTAATGTTTATCTTTTGTGATGTGTTGTGGAATGCCTGGGTTTTTTTCCTGCAGGGTGGTGGTGATGAATATGATGATGATGATGATATTGAAGATGATGATGATAATGGTGGTGGTGGTGGTGGTGGTGGTGATGATGAATATGATGATGATGATGGTGGTGGTGGGGGGGATAATGATGAGGTCGTAATGATGATATTGATGATAATGATGGTCGTGGTGGGGGTGATAATGATGAGGTGGTAATGATGATGATGATGATGATAATGGTGGTGGTGGTGGATAATGGTGATGGTGATAATGATGATGATGATGATGATGATGTTCCATAAAATATTCCATAAAAATCTTAAGAGACAGCATTAACACTTGTAATTTCCCATGACTCACTTTCAGCTGACTAAAATCAACCTGTATTAACTAGACTATAAAACTAGACTTGCCAGTAGGAGAAAGTGCTACCTATCTATCTACCTATCTGTCTATCTATTGCATTTACCTTTCTATATACCCATTTATCTCTCTCTCTCCAGTATGTATTTATCTATGTATCTATCTCCCTACAGCCTTGATCTTGGAGGGGGTGGAAACAAACAAATCGCCTCCATGTCACCCTGTCCACCACTATCAAGCTGCCCTCCTTCCAACCCACACCACCCACATTCATATACTGTACACCTGTCCACTCCATCCTTCCACCTCATACTCGGCCTCCTCCTCCCTCTCTCCCCCTCACATTACTCACATACACTCTCCTAGCCAAGTATTGAGATATAGAGTACATTAAAGAGACGAGAAACTGAGAAATATGACGATAAATCGAATATACCCTTTTCACTTTAACTTGGCCTAAATTCCAGCTTTCTATATTAAGACAACAAAAGATTAACAACAGAATGATGATAGTCACGAAGATGTGCTATGGAAATGATGCAGTGACCTA
>NC_136961.1:44319047-44371547 GCF_032717465.1 Coenobita brevimanus
GAATGAAAAACCTGAAGGAATTTTATAGGATCGGCAGAAAGTAGAATAATATGGAAAAGGAAAATTTGGGCATACAGCCACATACTTACTCTATGCATGCAATTTTTTTGTTTTTTATCAAAAGATGAATAGAATGTTTATCTATTATATATATTCTAAAATACTGTCTGTGTCTAATAGACACATGAATGCAGACGCGAATATGCAATAATTGTTCCATCCTAACTAAACGATACCAATTGCGTCGAGATACATGTCCAGTCTCTTTTTAAATATATTTATGGTACCACTCTCAATCACATTCCCAGGGAGTTTATTCCATTCACTTACAACAGAGTAAGTGAAGAGAGAGAGAGAGAGAGAGAGAGAGAGAGAGAGAGAGAGAGAGAGAGAGAGAGAGAGAGAGAATTATTCTTTATCTTATACAGGGTGTTGAAGACGAGGTGGCCCGGGGGTTATGCAGCGACGAGCCGAAGTTCTCTCTCCTGCCCACCGCTGCCTCCGTCACACCAGTCCTCGCACACACCTCAGGTACACACACACACACACACACATACACACACACAGATATAAATGTTAGTGATTCACCATTACAAACTGCAGTATAAACACCGACAATTAACACTGATGTGATCTCCTTTCCCACCTGAGTAATCATTTGGTTTGGTTTTAATCCAAGTGTGTGTGTGTGTGTGTGTGTGTGTGTGTGTGTGTGTGTGTGTGTGTGTGTGTGATGTATATTTTGTGTGAGGACATGGAATCACAGTCTTACCTCTCTATGCCTTCGAGCTGTGACAAGGGCTTAAACTAGAATATGATGCGGGTCACGAAGAAATGCTATGGGAAGGATGTAGGGCCGTAGAACTCTTATTGTGTCACTGATCTACGGTAATTAAACTGCAAAATAACGAAAAATTTTACCAATTTAAGGTGAACGAAGTATAGTAACTTTGGTGATGATAAAAAGGATAATTTTCATCTGACGGAATTGGCCCACAAAATATCAAGCTGTAGTTACATGAAATTTGATGAGCCCTAGTTATGAGACAGAAATGAGTCTCCTTGGTTACTAGTCAAATCAGCCCTCCAGTCTGGCTACACCGGCCATCATCTAAGGTAAAAGGGGTTTAAACGCTATAATTGTTGTGCGTGTTGCGGGTTTAGTGGTGGTAACAGTGTGGTGGTGTGCTGGTGATGGTGGTGTGGTACTGTTAGTGTGGTGGTAGTAACTGTGTGGTGGTGGCAACTGCTAGGAGTATTACTGGTGTGCTTGTGGTATGGTAGTAACAATGTGGTGGTGATGTGGTACCGTACTGACAATGTGGTGGTGATGTGGTAGTAACAAGAGAATGCATTGATCATGGTTGTGTGGTAGTAACAGTATGGTGGTATGATCGTGGTAGTGTGGTAGTGGCTGTGATCATAACTGCTATGGGTGTTGCAGGTGTGGTGGTGGGTGTGGACGCCATGAGCCTAGCCACAGTCAGCCTGAGTTTGGGGGCCGGCAGAGCCCACGTCGGTGCCCCCATCAACTACGCCGTGGGAGTGGTGCTGCTCAAGGTGGGTGTGGGAGGGGGGAAGGAAGTGACGAGGAGACGGAGAAATAAACAGGAAGAGGATGGGAAGTGTCGGGGAGACGTAAAAATAAACAGGAAGAGGAAAGGAAGTGACGAAGAGACGTTAAACAAGAAGGGGGAAAGGTGTGACGAGGAGACGTAAAAATAAACAAGAAGGGGAAAGGAAGTGGCGAGGAGACGTAAAAATAAACAAGAGGGGGAAAAGAAATGGGGAGACGTAAAAATAAACAAGGGGAAAGGACGTGACGAGGAGATGTAAAAATAAACAGGAAGGAAAAAGGAAGTGACGAGGAGACGGAGAAATAGTTAACAGCAAAGGACAGTTATAATCTGAAGTACTCTAAGATTACACTGCCTTCAAGGTGGTGATGCTGGAAGGTGTAGGAGGGAGAGAGAACGTGACAGAGAGGCGGAGAAAACAATTATTAGAAGGAAAACACAAATCTATCGAGGTCACGCTGCTACGAGTGGATAGGCCACCGGTAGAGGATAGGGGGTGGGAGGGGGGTGATGGGGAGGATGAAAAACAATTAAGGGAAACCAAAGACCCAAATCCTTAGTGTTTTATGGTTCACAAGTGCTAATGGTGCTGGCTGCTGTGTTACGTTTGTGCTAATATTCCAAGCGTTGGTTGAAAGTTTGATGGTCAGAGGTAATGTGCTATACCGGTACTGTGGGTGTGTTAATGTGGTTTGTGTTTGTGGGTTTGTTACTGTAGTTTGTGTTAATATTATGGCTGTGTTAATACTGTGGGCATTAATATTATGAAAGTGTTAATACTGTCAGTGTTAACAATGCGGCTGTGTTAATATTTCATGTGTTTAGGGTGTGGGTGTGGATATTAATAATGTTTTTCTTTATGGCTGTGTTAAAATTTATAGTGTGGCTCTGTTAATATTGCTGGTGTTAATACTGCTGCCGTGTTAATATTCCAGGTTGTGGGTGAGAGTGTGGAGGAGGGTGAGGCGTGGGCTGAGCTGCACCATGACCATCCCTTGCCCAAGACCACCCTTTCAGACATGCAGCGAGCCCTCACACTTGGCCCATCCCAGCAGCACTTTACAGTCTCATCCCGTGTGGCGTCTCGTATTCCGTGATGGCTGTGCGTTTCCTTTTCATCACCGTATCTAACCTAACCAAACCTTGCCTATCTTAACCAAAACTAACCAGTCCTAACCTAATTAAAACACAATAAACCAAACCAACCCAAACCTAAACTAACCAAACCTAACCCAACCCAGTCTATGCAAACAAAACAATACCTAACCTTACATAACCTAACCCAACCGTGAACCGTGGACCGTGAAGCGATGTAGCTGACTTAACCTGTATTCTCGTCGGTTAAGGAAGCTCCCTAACACCTCTTCCTTAGCAATTTATTTCTGGCAACGGACGGCTAATGTAATTTTGCATGTACGTTAGATATGCAGTGTGGTGATATTAGAATTATTTAAATAACAGAGGATATCAAGGTGTAATAAGTAAAATAGATCGCTTAGTAAAAGGTGTTAGGGAGCTACCTCAGCCGACGAAAATACGGGCCTTGATGAAGATGGATATAGCGCGACCCTTCCATAAGTGAGGAAATACATCACGGTTAATAAATGAGTTTTTAATTTTAAGAGTTCACATAAATTTAACTCCACAGGGCAAAATGTTGACGCCAATAGGATCTCCATATCATACCTTTTCATATTATTATTACGGTATTATTTATTATTATTATTATTATTATTATTATTATTATTATCATTATCATCATTATTGTTTGTCCTCGAGCCCCAGGATTCATATTTACAGGGTTTCTTGAGCTGAAGTGTAAGACTGCGTGTTTATAAATTGTCTTCACTCAAAACTAAAAGAATCCTGGTTATGAGACAGGAGCGTGTTTCTGAATATTGCAACTTCCTCCCCCTCTCTCTTTTATATCCCACCGATTATATATCCCGTTTCATATAGTTATTCTTGTAAAATGGGTGAAACTGAGAACTCATATTTATGGGTAGGAATGAGAGTTTAGTAATTTATATGTAACTCTTTGTACACTCCATAGCAATAGACAGATAGATAAATAAATAAATAAAAATAAATAAACAAATAATGAATAAATTAATACCGGTAAATAAAGAGGCGATTTATAGCTATGGTCACATTACCAATGACTACAACTTTCTGAAAACAGGTATAATATTACTTGTTCTTTTTTTTTTTTTTACTTATACAACTATCAAACACTTCACAATCAAACACTTTTATACATTTACTTATTTATTTATTCATTGTTGAAACTGTACACTCTATATAACTAACTGTTTATACGTTAGTCATCAAACATATACAAATCACCAAACACTTCAGGACTGAGATTTCTTTAGCTAAAGCTGAATATTAAAGTGAAAAAAGAAACTAAGGCTGATAAAAACAAATTACAATGAAGACTCCTTTATCCTGCAAACAAGATAACATTCCTGATAAGTATGGACCTAGAAATTCCATTATAATCAACTTAGCATAATGTTTTTTTTTTTTTTTTTTTTTTATGTATCCGTCATCTTTATATATCATTTATATCTCATCGATGATATTATTATGTTTCATTTAGTTTGAAGAAGTGTTGAAGTTACTGTTGTGATGTTCTAGTTCTCTCTCTCTCTCTCTCTCTCTCTCTCTCTCACACACACACACACAAACACACACTCACATCCCATCAATCATATCTGTTTTATTAAGTTTTAAGAAGTTTTGATATTTTTGCAATGCTCTCTCTCTCTCTCTCTCATATCCCATCGATCATATCTGTTTTATTAAGTTTTAAGAAGTTTTGATATTTTTGTAATGTTCTACTTCTCTCTCTCTCTCTCTCTCGTTTCATTTAGTTTTAAGAAGTTTTGATGTTATTTTTGTAATGTTCAAGTCTCTCTCTCTCTCTCTCTTGACTGGCTTCATCCTCTCTTTTTAGGCCTGTACAGAGGGAAGGGGGATACAGTATCATGTTCCGGGTGGCAGTGGATATTTCGTAACATCTCTTCCTTGGCGATTTATTCTACACATTACACAAGTCACGTCTGCATTACAAAATATTAATAAGATACAAAAGAATGTCAACGTGTTATATGCAAAATAAATCGAAAGGGAAAAGGTGTTACAGAACTTGCCATGCCTCTTCTAGTAAGGGCCAAACATTTTATAAACTACTGTATTATGTTGTTAAAGGAAAAAAATACATAATAAAGAATACAAAAATTTTAAACAGGGTGTATTTCAAACCTTATTAGGACGGTATTGTTCTTTTTTTTTTTTTTTTTTTTTTTTTTTGGTTTACTGACACCTAGTCCATATCGGTTTGTTTCTGATTCTGCTCCGTTACTAGGCTATATTCTTGTCTGTTATTCATGCAATCTATGTCGATATCAGAAAGTTGTAAGAGGCACGTGAAAATTAATGGGTAGCTAGGAAAATAAATCACTAGGGACGAGCTGCTAGGGAACCTTAGCATTCATGAATACGGGCCAGTATATTTCTGTGCTGGTAAGATGCTGAAGGAAACCCAATAACTGTATATGGGAGGTTCCGCTGCTAGTCTCTACAAACGTCCCTCAGGTCCCTCCCCATCCTCCCCGACAGGAGGATGGTGGACTGCAGTAGAAGGGCAACTTTAACCTGCAGTCCACTAGGCTCACGTTCAGATGGGGCTACAACAACAACAACAACTCGTCCAGTAATCCTTGAGACGGAAAATAAAGAAACAACAGTTAGAAATGTTACTGTGCGGAAAATGGCACTATCCTCCCCCATCCTCCCTCCCTATACACACACACACACACACACACACACAATAACCTTATTCTAGTCAAACAGTCTTATGGTCAGATTACGATTAAGATTTGGAGATCGTGGTTATTTCAGGAGTCATGTCACTGTTTAAAATGTATATTCAGATTTCAGTTTCTGTTAGATCCCCCTTAAAGAAGAGTTCACCAGTACGTTAGGGGGTCAGTCCGATGGTGTACTTGCACGTTTTTTTTTTTTTTTATTTACTGTTGAATAACTTGGCGTGGGCCTTTGAAAGTCTCCTAAGGTCTCAAAGTAATCTTTTTTGTCAGTCGTCTCTCTCTCTCTCTCTCTCTCTCTCTCTCTCTCTCTCTCTCTCTCTCTCTCGTTTTGACTGCAGTCCATGCACATAACTTTTATCCTTGCCTGATTGCGAAACTACTGCAACCCATAGCACTAGATGGGATGAGAGTGGGTAGAATGAGTTGAAAGAGTGAGTGTGGAGAGAATGAGTAGAAACAATGATGGTGTACGTCGTCATGTTACCGAAAAGGATTGAAGACAGACATAATTATCAAACTGGTAGGAGTCAATGGGGTGTCGAAATATTTTAAAACTAAACCCAAGATTCAGAATTCCGCCACGACACGAAGCTTGATCATTATATCTTGCCATCATCCAAGGCATTTAAACATGATAAAAGATCCAACGTTCGGTGAGATACATCGAGGTGACAGGTGAAGAAACAAGAAAAAAAAAAAATCTAATAGATTAAAGACACGGTAGAGTAAGATAGCTAAGTATTCCTCTAGAACTCATTCTCCCCCTCTACCTTTTTTCCTCTTGTACTGCTCCCTACTCCCCTCCCTGACTTTTGCCTTCCCTCCCCCATCCCTCACGTAATTTCCTTTTCTTTCTTCCCCTTCTCTCTCTCTCTCTCTCTCTCTCTCTCCTTCCCTAACCTCATCACCTTTCCGTATCTCACTTCCCCCGATCATCACCCATTTTATCCCAGATCTAATTCCTCATTCCTTTCCTCCTTCTGTCACCGCAACCCTCTCATTCCCTAACAACGCCTTTCCCCACCTGTTTTTCCTTTGAATTCTCTCCCTTATCCTCTCATCCTATTACTCCTTTCATCCCTTCCTTCCCCTTTTCTTACCCTCATCCCTTGCCTATTTCATCCGCTTACCCACTCCCTCTTTTTCTTCCTCAGCTCCTCCTTACCTCCCCTCCAAAGTCATCCCATTGCCTCACCTCTCATCAGTTTCTCCCTCACTTGTTGCCAATCCATAGGTAGCAATATCACCGCCCTAAGTACGGTATTTTGACTTGGTTCAAAAATTTGAGTGGTGGGGTTGTGGGGATCGCCAAGGGTGGGGACCAAGGAGCTTTTTTTTTTTTTTCTTACTTCGGGTTCATATAGTCATCCAGTCATATTGACAACGTCGGAGCGAATTTAATAAACCAACTTATATATACCTAAAACCACTTAGGCCTAGCCCAAGCCCTAACCTTTTTTTTTTTTTTTTTTTGTGTCCGACTCTGGGCATAGGCTTCACAGCCTGCTATCAAGGCCCAGCAGTCCTCCTACATACCATACACCTCTACATGTCACCTAACGTTAACCTTCCGTAATGCATTATATATACTGTTTGGGGAGACGATGAAGGTGCGACGCACCCGTCTTTTCCCGATGCCAATATGACTGGATGACCAATTACGGGATACCTAAAAAAAAAAAAAAAAAAAAAAAAAATGCGGCCTGAGCACCCCAAGCCTCTACAAAAAGCTGGCACCTCCCCCCATCTCTGAAGACAGGCTAACCACTGCTATCTAAGTGTGCTACCACGCTGTTCAGCAGAAGAATGACTAGGGAACACTTAAGGATGAAATAAAAATAACAGCTTTACTTACCTGAGACCAAGTGAACTGAAGAGATCTTGATAATATTCAAAATTCTCCCGATCATCTCAAGCATTTCCTCTCGTGTTTTATTTTCTCCCTGATTTCGGACTACTCTCGGAACTGGTAGCACTATAAATTTTCTTCTCGATCCTTCCTATCATGACAATCGAGGACGCTGCTAAAATTCTTCATAGAATGAAAAGCAGCTACACTCCCGCACTGTTTTTCATGGCAGACATGAGTGATGTTATATGTAAACTCTATGGGACGATGTTCTTATGCTTATGACGATCACTGCTAAAACAGTCACGCAGTCTTTAATCAGTGCTTCGAGCTCCCTTACTTTGTTAACATTTACATTGTTATTTATATATTTGTTTTTCTTTTCTCAGTAGCCTTGTCAATAAACTAAGTCTCATTATTCTGCAAGATCATAAAAGTTCGGCTAACATTCTAAACATATTAGACATTTACCACTATTATATAACTAAACCAATATATTAAATCACATTATTTGAGACCTACAGCGGATGAAAATACCTGTAACGTTCAACATTTTTCGATAATGAGTACGAAGGTGTAGCTGACCGTTGACAACACGTGGTTCCCAGTGTTTACGTCTTTCTGTTTACCACTGTGTTGTACGTTGGTGTGCGTGTCTGTGTCGGACGAAAATTAAACTACAGATCTCATTTACGGATGTATTTGTGAGTGAATTGCAAACAGAAGCTTTACATCTTAAGAGGTAACTGTCTGCATTTGTATATTGATTGTAATTAAAGGGCATGTTTGTGAAAAGACGGTAAACATGCACTCCTGGTGGTGAGAAGCAGGATATACCCAGTCCGAAAAATGTTAATAAAGCAAGCGTCGATTCATTTTTGGAGCAAAATCCAAAATCATTTTTCTGTAAAATTACATTTCTGTGAAAATTTATTGATACAAAGTTACATTTTACAAATCAGTTTATTTTCTTCCCTACAGTATGGCTCATTAAGCTTACCTACTGGTTAGTGGGGAAATAAGAATATTTTCTTGTCGAGTCCCCACCTGTAATATAGTGTGCCAGCCTTCCATTGCTCATAACCTTTTATGTTTGTCGTACCTAAATTTGAAGCTATGATAACACCACAAAATTTTCACCAAGTGACCATTTGATGAGAGTCTAAAAATAGGTGCCATTCACTAATTTAAAAAATATTTTATGAAGACTAAGTTACATTCATGTATGACAGCCAAATTCCGGGGAAGTGATGCCAAGCATTGACAATAATATCACTTTCATGGTTAGGTTAGGTCCCATTAGGCTTGGATGGAATGTAGAATTGCAAAATTTCCATTTAGTAATATCAGAATTATGCATTTCTGCAACTTTAAAATCCAGGTGTTTTGCCCAGATAACCCTATTACATTGTCATATTGGTGAAATTACATTTGCCGTCCCTTGTATGAACTTTAGAATTACAAGCCTACAGATTCTGAGAAACAACCTTCTGAAAAGTGCTTACCAAGTTATTTTTACCATACAGTAACTTCTACTAATTAGTGGCTTATTGCAGTATAAGATTTGTGAATAGTCTCTTTAAAAAATTTTCTTGGAACATTTTGTACGGTAATAGAACCAGTATTTGTTTCTACCCGAGTTCATAATGTTCACCAGCAAATTTGTAGATGCATAGCTTTGTGCATTCATAAATTTTTAGTTATGAACTTTACAGGTTTGAAACCAGCAGCAGTATTTTAGTACTGTAGCTAGGTAAAGTTTTACCACTAGGGCACAACCATTCCATCAGTCTTCCTACATTATCACAATCTAAAGATAATCATGGTATAGTATGCTTTGTGATTTTAGATTACAGAAAGTGAAGAGGACAAATAAAATACAGTATACCTGTTATGGGATGGTTATGGATGTTGCCTGGCTGCCCATAGCAGCAGATTTACTGACAGTCTTGCTGACTGGGTGCGTCAGTGCATCATACGTGCTCAGAAGTATGGGACATAATTTAAAAGCCATAAATAAACCAGTGATGGCCATAGGAAACCTGATATTAAAACTTAACCTGATAGCAACAAGAAGAAAATGGAAATGGGTGTGTGGTAGTCAGGGTAATGGACATTGTTTCTAACTATGTAACTGCAGCACCCTAATGACAGTGGGCACTGTACCTTTGGCCTTCGAAATTTGGATTGTGAGTAGCCACAATTAGATGTTTTTAATAAGTTTGCATGTGTTGATAGCTATGTGGTAATCTTTTTTTATTCATCCTGTTCATGTTAGTCATATCCAGTATGCATGAAGCTATACTGGTGAGGGCAAGAATAAAATGAGACATCCTTGGGCTCAGTAAGTTAATTACAGTCATCTTTGTTACAGGTAGAAATGTCATGGCGTGGTGGTGGTGGTGGAGGTGGCGGTCGGGGTGGGTTTGGACGTGGTGGTGGTGGCGGGGGCTTTAGAGGCCGGGGAGGTGGTGGAGGTAAGTTGCACAATTTACTCAGCAAACACATCGATATACTTGTTTCATCTTAGTTCCCATGCAGAAAAACATTAGCACTTTCACCTTCAGGGGATGGAAGAAAAAAAAATTACTGTAGCTATGCCATACTGCCTCAAGGAATTCCCATATTGCAGTTGACCATGATACAACTGTTGTCCTATAGGGCTGGGAGCCAAACCAGCTGCCATTTACTTGCTTATTGGTTCCAAATAGTTTCTGGAAACTTAGGAAAAGAGAAATCTGAAATACAACAGTACAGTATGTAATAAGATAGTAATGATGTGTAGTCTTAGCTTGAACATTAATTGTTTACTTGTAGCTAAGCTCCATACATGGATTGTTACAAAGCTTGTAACTGCACTTTACTTATGATTGTACGGCCCAGGGTCAGTGGTAGTTAATCATCTGGGTAGTACATATGGGGAGGACTTAGCGGTAGACTAAGGACTTCTGAACAAGTTGCCTAGGCACCAGGTCTGGCTCTCGAGGTGAACTGCCAACCATGATTAATAAGTTCCACCTACCCAACTAGGATGCCAATTGAACCTGAAGTAATCTGCCCTCTGACAGGTTTCATCTGTCATCCTGTTGGGTATCTAATCACCCTTTTCCGTGGACAAAACCAGTAGAGATATCGGTTTAGTTGCCGGTGATTTGACCATGAAACAGATTGTACTGGTGCTGGATTATATGGTACCGGGAGCAGATCAGTAACTAACCTGACATAAGGTTTCTGGCTGTGGAAATGAATTTTTTCAGAACAGCTTCTAGCATAAATGGGGTGTATGGCATTGAGGTAAATTTATTAAAGCTTTTGAATGAAAGAACTTACAAAAAAATTTGGCATTGCTGAATTGATAAAAGAGATGCACTGTGTGCTGAGATGGCATGAACATTGAAATATTGTAATAGGAGTTCAGTCTTGGCCATCTTCTGTCTTGGGAATCCTAGGAGGGGACAAGGCATCTACTTTACCTGTATGTTTTATGATTTCTTTGTTTGCTGTTCGTATCTAGACAGTAGGCCTACTGTGTTTTAAATTTATGTTAATTTTTTCATTACATTTTAGATTGTTTGTACTTTGGTCATTTTGCACACTGGTAAGTTATATATATTATTTGCTGGGCCATCATAGTTATGCTGTATTTCAGGCTTTGAATTTGCTTTTCTATTTACTGTACTGTATATTATGAACAAGTATATTACTTTTTCTCTATTCACCAGCACATCACATTGGGAATCACCTGATCTTTCAGCAACTGTATCTTTGCTGTTGTATGTTCATGGTATTTTCATGCATTATGCTCACCAACATCCACAGAACTTTGCACCAATCATCAGTGCTCTTGTTTGCAATCAGGAAGCAACACAGTTTATTCTGCATACATCAGATAATGCTACCCATCACTATTCATTATCATCTACAGTGAAGCCCCGTGTTTTGCGCCTAATTGGCTCCGTGAAAAGTACTGCAAACCATGAAACTGCTAAAGTTGGGGCATTGATCCCATGGGAAATAGACTAATTGGTTTCGGGTCCCATGCCAACTCCCTCTTTACCCATTTATGGAATGTAAAATTTACTGATATCACCTGAAAAGAAACTAGTATTAATACAAAGTACATAAAAAGCAAGTAAACTCACTTGGTAGGCAGGAGTGAGGTGCCTAATAGAAGGGATGGGGGTGTAATTTCCGAGGCAGGTGGTGAGGCTGCTGTGCCTCGCCACCTCTGGCACCTCCACCCTCCTCTGCTTCTTTTGCTTCTGCCTCTCCATGCAACACATCCATCCTGTGCTGCATCTCTTCTGCAGCAGTGGTGGTGAACAAGTGACGATCGTTTTCCCCGTGCCTGGTTTGTTAACATTTTTCTTGCCGCAAATGGAGTGAAACCTGGTGTTTGGGAATATTTGCAGACCACTGCTAACCATGAAACCGTGAATGATGCTGCTGCAAACCACGGGGCTCCACTACATCCCTCTCTTCATTATTATTATTATTTTTTTTAATACCTCATAACCCCATTCATGAATGCCTACAGTATGGTATATACAGTATCAAACAGCCATGAGGACATCATTCATTTCTAAAGGCTCATCACATATTTGAAAATGGTGTGGGGATAATTCTTCTACAGTATTTGACAAAGTCACAGCACTGATATCAAGACACAGATATACATACCAGTATCTGTTTAATTGTGTTTGTACTTACACTTGGTTGTGTTGACAGGGTT
Source organism: Coenobita brevimanus (assembly GCF_032717465.1). Lineage (NCBI taxonomy): Eukaryota > Metazoa > Arthropoda > Malacostraca > Decapoda > Coenobitidae > Coenobita > Coenobita brevimanus. The sequence goes on from NC_136961.1 coordinate 44,331,039, forward strand.
CCGTGGTGGTCGTGGAGGAGGCTATGGAGGCTTTGACCAGGGACCACCAAGTCAGGTTAGTTAGACATTACAATGATTCATAAACATTTTTCCAAGATTTTTTACATGTTGGTAATGTGTTCTACTTACTTGTTGTGTTGCTGGTTTAAAGGAAGATAACAATTTGTCATGACCCTTTCAGTTTCGGTACATATTTTTGTCAGCTAGTATGAAATAGATTTTGTTAAGCTTTCCCCATGCTGTAGGGAATGAAGTAAATTTTTGTGTTTGCCTTCATACTATGATTCCTGGATGTCTAGTGGTGTGAACACAGTTGAAGTGACAGACTTGCATGGGTTTGATACCCAAGTGGTGGCTGGAGGTTTTCATCTTGTAATATGATTTGAGTGAATTGGGATGGTCATCTATGCTTAAATGTACTAGACTGCAGTACTTTATCCACGGGCTGTATGCTTCAAAGGGAGTAGATTTGGGTTGACAATAACTTTTTAATTTATTTTAATGTGATGATATTGCAGGTGCTTGAATTTGGGTACTTCATGCACACGGCTCAAGAGGACCTGGTGTGTAAAGTGACTCACAAAGATGTGCCGTATTTTAATGCACCAATCTTCTTGGAGAATAAAAGTCAGGTAAGGTTTATCTTCCAAGTCATTTACCCAATTCAATGGGTGTGCAGTTATGATAGTTCTCCCTCTTCCATGATTTTTCTTAAACAGACCCTACTTTACCCCTATCCTGTGGTGGAAAAGATCAGGTTGCTGATATCTTTTTAATGCAATTTTTTGTACTGCAAGACTCAAGTACAGTATTACCATCAGAAATTGAACTGTCAGCTAAGCCTCTTTATCATCAAACAGAACTTGTTGAACAGAAAGCACTTGTTGAAGGAGGAGCCTGTATTAACCTGTAGGCTACTGTTTATTTACAGCATGGTAATGAAAGATATAAAGAGCTGAAGATTTTTTCCCCTCTCTTTCTCTTGTAGGTAATATGCTCAAAGTATGAGTCATTCTGCATTTGTATTAAACTACCATACCACTGTTGAATGATCAGGTACCGGTAGTCTTCCTTCAGTTCCTTTGTTAACCCAAGTTACAGGGTCATTTCACACACAAGCTGAAAGTTGGTTGCATGATCAGGTACGTACTATCAGTACTGCATTTACTCTGTAATGCCAGTTTTGTGTATAATGCTCTTAATAAACTTAATTTCAGATTGGGAAGGTAGATGAAATATTTGGAACTCCATATGACAAGTATGTGTCAGTCAAGCTAGGTGAAAACTTCAAAGCATCATCTTTCAAGCCAGACTCAAAGGTATGATGCATGAAGTTATTTGCTTGTATTTATGTTTTCTGTAGTAAGACAAATAATTACCAACCAATCTATGAAGAAAAAGGAGTGGCTACTGCAGTGTATTGTATTTACAAAGCATTGCTAGTGTTAACTTCACTTTGATGATGTAGCTAATGTAAATTTTATTCATGCCACTCAGACTTTTTGTTCAGCTGAGATGCTTTCCAGACTGAAAGAGTTAGATATTCTGTAGCCTTCATTAACTCTATCAGGTTTCAGTTCCGGTCAGATTACGTCTGCCTGAGAGTCAGCTGCTCCTGCGCTGACCCGCATCTTCGTGCTGCGATATTTTTAATTGGTCTGTGTAAATGTACTTTTTCTTGATAGAATGCTGGTTTTGGTGTCATTTTAAAGCTGAATAGTTGTACTTTATTGGAGTAAGCTCAAAAAGGAAAACCAAGAAACTAAGCCAATATGATGAGTTGAAGTTATGATGCATGAACATGATTTGTGATGAATATATTACAAAAGTATCTTAAAATGATGCATGAATGCATCACTGGAATCTGAGCTTGGATTTGAAATGACGCGTGAAAGCGTCATTGGAATCTCAAAGGGTTAATCCCCTCACAGCCTGGACTTCGTCTTATGTTGAATGTAATTGTCTGATAGTAAAAGTAAAAAATATAAATGATGTCCTTGAGCAGATTCTGGTGTGACTACCAGTCTTTTATGTTGAAAAAGTTCATGTTGAGAAGATCTTCCCTTAAACAACTTTACTTTGTTTACATTCTTTCTCTGTGTAAACTAGCTCCCTCCATTTTCCTTCATTTTCCCCTCCCTTTCTCTGTGCTTTTCCCTTCCCTTGTCTGTGTTCTTCCTTCCATCTTTTCTCTCTGATTATTCTCCTTCCCTTGTTCTTCTCAGTTCCTCCCTTCTGTTTCACTTTGTCCCATTTCTTTTTATTTCCTTAGGTATCCACTTCAGTCTTGCCTGAGCTTGGTACTGTTGTGCATTACAGATCTACATAGACCCTGGGAAGCTGCTACCACTGGCCATGTTCCTACCAGGCAACAAACAACGAGGTGGCAGGGGCGGTGGCGGCCGAGGGGGCAGAGGAGGTCGTGGAGGCAGGGGTGGTGGCAGAGGTTAGGTTTTAGGTTTTCTGTTGATTTCACTACACCAGATTGTTCTTCAGTGTCACATTGCCTGTAGGAGTCCTAGGCTAGTAGTGGATGTGTAGATCAAATATTTACTGAAAGACATATATGAGAGAAACCATGTGAGGCAGACTAGTGTATATGTGGATCTGGAAAAAGCATATGACAAGGTGAATTGGGAAGGTTTTCTATGTGTGATGTTGATTGAAAGCAATTCAGTATGCTGTAAAAATTTTTATGATGATGAGATGAATATTGCAACAATGAGAAGCAGTTTGATATAAAATGTATTCACGCGATGATGAATGGTGTAATTGAGGTACTATGGATATGTGAAGAAAATGGCAGAGGCAGACCTTAAAAGAAAGGGGGAGGGGGGGGGCAGGACCTTGCCTTAGGAACTTGAGGTGAAAGGGCTGTCCTTGGAGCAGCGACTAGGTGACCAGGGTTTGTGTGTGCAAGCATTGCCAGGGTCTTTGGTAATACAAATGCAATGCAGTGAACAGTAGGTGCATGTCTGAGTGGTTCAGTATCAGTGCTGAAACAAGATTTAATGTTCCCATGGCAGTTCAATATACTGTATGGTTGAGGTTATGAGCAGTAAAAAATTTCATTTATGGAGAAAGAGGAGAGGATGGTAACTGATGAGGAAGGGTGAAGTACGATATATCAGATCTGACGTATGCAAGTTGGATGTAAACTCCCAAATGGAAAGTTGTATATTGCATATGTGAGAAATGTGATGCTTTATGGCAATGGAACTTGTGCATAGAGGAGGAGGATGTAGTTAGAGTTTATATGGACATAGAGGAGGTTGACTTGATGGATGTTTAGTCCTTTCCTGTATGACAGGACCTGCAAATAAGCAGCTGAGAGATTGGCCGGGAATTGAAGGATTGGTGTTGCGTTGCAGGAAGATTTTTGGTGATATGGACGTTTGGAGAGACTAGAGAATGAACAATGGGGGAAAAAAAGACCTAAAAGTCTGAATACAAGATGTAAACCTACCAAAGACGTAACATTAGATCCTACAAAATTACATCAGAAATTGTTTAGCATGGAAAACCACCAAGTGAATGAGACTAACACCTGCAAGCATGCAGTCCTAAAAAATAAAACAAACAAAATGCATCTGACACTACTCCGTGAGTTTGCCCATAGAACAACATCCTGGCCATATCTAAATACAGTGTATGAACATGATGTGTGAGTCTTTTTACTAACAGAAGGGAAATTGTCATAACCAAATAGAGGCAACTGATAGGAAAAGGTGTGTATCTAAAGACAAGTTGGCTGTTTTGGAATATAGTACAGTATAGCTTTAGTCATCTGTAGAACAATATTTTTTTTACTATGGTGAGATTGATATTCCATTCAAGAAGTAGTTATAATTTGTCATGCACTGTTTTTCAGCTGAAACATTCTGTTCTCTCACACAGGAGGAGGAGGAGGATTTGGTCGTGGTGGTGGTGGTGGTAGAGGGGGACGAGGTGGAGGAAGAGGCTTCGGCAGAGGATTTGGCAGGGGTGGAGGAGGAGGAGGAGGGTTTGGTCGTGGAGGTGGTGGTGGCTTTAAGAGGTATTGATGGTTAAATGTTAATAAAGTGAGTTACATTTGGTTTGTACTCTGTTATTTGCCTCTTCATGTACTTACTGAATTAGTTAATCATTCATCCTCATCATCATCTGGACCTCCTATCCCACCATAGGGCAGGGTGAGGAATAGCAATGTTCAGACAGCCCAAGTTTACCCAGTTCAATGGACCACACTTCCATTCACTCATCATACAAGCCCTTGGAATCCTGGCTTTATCTGATACACCAAAAACATTCACCACACTGCAGCTTCACGCACACGTATACGATAGAGTCAGTCTGGATGCTGTCACATTAAAATGGGGTGCCAAATCCCTGATAATCGCACTTCTCACAACATTCATCCAGTCAGCTCAATCTCTTGTCAGTCCCCTACCCTCACGAACTTCCATACTTCCTCACACACTCCTCCACCATATCCCTCTACCTTCTCCTTGGCATACCTCACCTCCTCCCTTCTTCAAATTCGCTCAGATATACCTTTTTCACCACTCTATCGTTATCCATTCTCTCCACATGACCATACCATCTCAGTACTCTCTCTCCTATTCTTGTGTCCACAGACTTCCCCACTCTGCATCTTTTGCAAATCACATTACAGTATTTCATATCCTATCCACTCTCTGTACTCCACATTCATTCCTCAACAGTACCATCTCCACTGCTTTCACTCTTGACTTTTCATGATCATGCCATGCCATAGGCTCACATCCATATGTTAAAGGTCTGTTTACCCTTACACATGCCTCACTACCATCATAAAAACTCTTGGCAGCACCTAGCAGCATACCATCTACACCGTACATGCGCAAAACCTTCCACAATCTTTGTCTGCTTTGTCACACGCTTTTTTCAGATCCATGAATTTGTGGAATGGAAAAGTAGCTCAGATTCCTCTTGACAGCCACATACAAACATTGGGAGTATAACTCCCCCCCTTCCCTTAAGCACATAAGCTCAAGGGATCTCTTCCACATTTAATAAAATTGCCTCGTATTTGCTATAATCCAATGTAACATATGGTTTGTTACTGAAGGAGTCATTACTCAGCAGGAACAAAATGACAGAAATCCTTCCGTTGAGACCATATAACTGTATACAGCAGTGGGCAGCAGATCAAGATATACGTCTTTGCAATAAAGGAGATTAAAATAGTCTTGACATTGAAAATATTGTTCCAAGATCTGACCACTGTTCAATACCACACAGTATCTTAAAGATTATATAAATGAAACATTCATTTAAGTTCATATAAAGGTAGATCCATAGTTTTAAAATTCAGATTGTTTATTAGTACTGCATAGTGAATTTGTGTGTAAGTTCATATTTGGCATGCCAAACAGAAGGCCATAAATTTATGAACGTAACCTCTACTATTCACTTACAGGATATGTGCAACATAAACAATGAATCCTCTATTCCATATCTGATAAAATGCCCAATCTATGAAGATGCAAGAATAACATGCTGTTAACCATGTTGTGCATCTGCGTAATCAGGAATAAAAATATTACTGCAGTTTAATAATCATAATAATAAAATAGGTCATATGTACCTCTGAATAATATCTCCCCCCCCCCTTTCTTTTTAATATCCTTACAGCTGTTAATCCCTTCAGCCTGAGGAAATACTGTATTTTGAATTTTATTCTAGCTAAAGCCACATCATTTAGGCTTTGGAAAGATGTTCTGAGGCTTAAGCTGGGGCTGAAGGGGCTAAGCACTCTCACTTTATTATGACATAAAGCTACAGGTGGCTGACAGAGCCTGAACAATGCAACAGGGAATTTTCAAAGTTTGATGAGTGAATGGAGGTATGGCTCATTTCACTTGGCACTTTGTCGATAGCTTATGTTTTCCTGCACTCATTTTACTACATCTGGATCCTACCCAACAGATTGTACTATGGGAAACCTGGGTAAGATGACGATAATGATACTGGAATGTTTGAATGGGAAACACGAACCTTGAAGTCACATAAAAGTAAATGATGGATAAATTATTCAAGTATCACACCTGGATTTGCACTTCTGATAAAATATTATACATTACCTACATATATTTAAAAAATAGATATAAAGTATGTACAAAATATATATATATTTTTAATATACAGTAATCGGAAACCCTCAAGTGTGATCTACAGCAGGATTATCTATTCCTTTTAGCTCCCTTGTACCCGTAGTCTTTGCTGAGGCAGCTGTGTGCTGATGCTCTGCAGGCGTTACAACAGCAGTATTACGGGCTGCAGAGCTGGATATGGAAGCAGGGTCTGGTGGCGCTGAGGGAGCTTTGTACAGCCACCAAGATATGAAGAACAATACGGTGGACAGAAATTTAAAGAGAATTGATGTGCCCATCATGTACCTGCAAAGACATACAATATGAAGAAAACTACAGTTGGTGATAAATGGAAATTACAGTATGTACTGTACAGATAACAATGAATCCAAATTGTACTTGCATATCACAAAGTCTTTGTACTGCCAAAAACCCTTTAATTTCTCACTCGTAGTGAGCAAATTTGGAGGCATCCTGAGGAAAATCTTTCAGCCATGTTACAGCACCATCCAGGCATTGTAAAGGAAACCTGAGAGATCACACTAGATTCAGCTGGGAATTGTATGCACTGTTGCTTGTCCCCAGTTAATGTGCTTCACATTACACATGCTTCACTTTACAGGCATACTCTCAGGACTATCTATAATTAGTCACTTATTCAGAGTGGATGAGATTCCTTTACTGAATGTAAAGGGAACCATACTCCTGTGATGTGTATTCTTGAAGAGTGACTTTCAAGGCATCTGATTTTCAAGTCTAAATGGCATCCCAAGTGCATCTGAGATTCTGGAAGCATTTGGCATTCCAAGGTAAGTTTTTGTCAGGGTCCACTATTTATCATCTATTGGTGAACCTTTTGGATTTATGTGGAACTGCAGAGGTTAGAGCTTCAAGTGTTTGTGCTGTTATGAGGAAGAGGTTGGCTTCCATCTTTGTACATCTGTGGCTTTGGACCTCTTTGCCTTATGAACTTCCATCACCCTGATGATAATGGGCTGCTCAATCCTTGCATCTGGATATTTTCTAGAGCACAGTTCAGTAAGAGCTATATGGCAATGTGAAAGGACCTTTCAGGCAACAGTAATCTGAGTGACTGCCTTCTCTTCGATAGCTCTGATGTCACTCTCAACATAAATTTTTTTCATCAATGTAAGCAGCTGGGTCATTGTGTTGAAGATACTCTCCAGTCTTGGCAGCCTAGCTGGTTCAGCAGTAAGATTATTCAAAAGTCCAATGCTTCTTGTGATAGGGCTCTGGTTAGGTTACCTATGATGTGAAAAGCAACCTTCAATGAAGGTGGCCAGGGAGTGACTTATTAGAGGTTCATGTATCTGTGTTGCAGCTTGGCCATAAATGCAGGTAGAGTACATCAATGGCCTTCACCATGATAGTTGATGCTGACACTTGTTGGACACCCATGTTCCTTGGATGCTGGTCCTTTTCCAAATACATGGTTTAATATTAAGTAACTGTTTGGAGTGTTCTGTCTAGTTTGAGCTTTTGTCTACCGTGAAGTACTTAAACCAGTCATAGAAACAGTCAGCCAACTCACTGACAGCCACTTCCCTTTCCTTGATTTATGAAAGCAACGAGACAGTCCCCTCATTAATAATAATTTTTGGTGCCAATCAGTGGCAGTGTTGCCATATTTTCTTAGGTGTCAGCAACCATCAACTATTGGTGATGGGTAACCAAATCACTTATGATCTAAAAACTTCTGAAACCTCCATGTTCACTGCTTTGTTCCATGACTGGTAGACATGATAAACTTCACAGATTTACACAGCACTATGCTGTTCTATGTACTGTATACAGTATGGTGCCTGGTGGTTCAGTGATTGCAGCAGTGTAGGTGAAGTGACAGCCTTGCATAAGTCCTATCCCCAAGGTGACGAGACTTTCCACTCATGCAGCGCTCCACAGGGAAGTACTATAGCCAGGTCATCTCATCTACGATAGCACTACCTCACACCCCTACACCTCCAAGTAGGTAAAATGGGAAAGGTTGTTACCATTACAGGTACTATTATATGTTCTTGTTTAACCCTGGTCTGGGTGGCTAGGCAGACCTATTGACCACAGGTATGTAGCTTCTTCTGTGGGGCTGTCCTACAGGTGCAGTACAGTGCATACACCATTTAGGGTACCAGCATCCCCTTGTAATACACAATGCCTTACCAGGGTCAGACCAGGATCCTTTCCATGGCAAGATGCAAGTACTGTAATTATGAGATTAGACTATCAGTTGGATACTGTAGCTGCACCACCCAAGTTGGCAATAATATAGTACAAGTATAGTGAGTCACCCCTGGCAGTCAAAGGGTTAAAAGAACTTGAAAACTTCATCCATCCATCCATCATCCAATCCTATGTTGCCCCATGAGAAGCGTAGAAGCCTGGGGCTAGGCAGTTGGTCCTGACATTTAAGATGAGAGTGACCAGCCTCACTCATCCCTGAGTGGCATTACGTGAGCAATAAACCCCAACCACCCCTTGGATATAAACCTTCACCGGCTCAATCCGACTGGAGCACAATAATTACCCACTAAACCACCAGGTGCCAAAATTTGGTTATATGGTTACCACCCAGTGTAGTAAATAGTTTCCAGGTGTACAGGAAACCATTTGGCTTGAAAACTTAAAAAGTAAATATATAAGTGATGTTATGCAGTATCTGCCAGACAAAAATTGAACATTTAATAGTTGCCTCTTGGCTGCTCATACTGTACCTGCTCATATACAAGTTGTCATAACTTCTACAAGCACCCTCTCGGCCACAAGTTGACTGCCAAAGAGTGCAGGTGTTGTCAAACAGTGCCCCAAAGAGAATTGGACCAGGAATGGTGCCCAACAGCCGCACCACAATCCACTGTAGTCCCAGTGCCAGAGAACGATGACTGTCCGGGACACACCTACAAAACATCATTCATTATATAATTATCTAATTATGTGGAAAAATAATTCAGCTTCTCATTACAGCAGCACACTGGTAACAATTACTACAGGGAAAAAGATTTTTAGCAAATGCTTGACCAGGTCAAATGATTATTTCAGTCATTCCCCACCGCACTTTTAGATTTTATCATCATCCAAGCCCTACATCCCACTCATACAGGAGGTGGGGAGGACTGAGAGAGAGACAGAAAGAGAAAGGGGGGGGGGAGTATGGGAAACATTAGCAGAGTAGTGCCCATTAGTGTGGGTCACATCCATTTACTCATAAACCATGACTTAACTTCTGACTCCACCAAACAGGCAGATGCCATTCACATGTGCTCAACACCACAGTGTGGACTACTGATGTATATTAATATATCTTGTCCATCCATCATCCAATCCTACATTGGCCCATGAGGAGTGTAGGAGCCCGGGGCTAGGCAGTTGGTCCCGACATTTAAGATGAGTGACCAGCCTCACTCATCCCTGAGTGGCATTACATGAGCAATCAACCCCAACCATCCCTTGGATATAAACCTTCACCGGCTCAATCCGATTGGAGCGCAATAATTACCCACTAAACCACCAGGTGCCAATATTTGGTTATATGGTTACCACCCAGCGTAGTAAATGGCTTCCTGGTGCACAGGAAACCATTTGGCTTGTCACTCAATGTAGAGTCACCCACAGGCTGAAGGAAGTGGAAAGAATGAAGGAAAGAAAGACAGAAGAGGGAGTGTAAAGTCACCCGTAGGGAGAAGGACAAGGAAAGAATGTTGGAAAGACAGAAGAGAATGGAAGGAAAGAAGGATGGAGAGGAAAGGGCAGACACCCGAGAGCAGCACTACATTGAGTGAATGGATGGTGAGTGCCCCCACCTGCCACAATATTAACAATAATAATAATGGACAATACAACTTACACATACCTGTCCAGGCTTGATGACTGGTACATGTAGCTAGCTCTATTAATTTTATCGCTGTTCAAGTTTCCCATTATTATTACAGTACATAAATGAGGCCTGTAATTATGCAGTATACTCTAAAAATAAACACATTATTATTTGTAACACTTGGGAAAGATTGTATGTATCATATTGCAGCATGCACTATGTTGCCAACAGAGTTTACAACATGGTTAAGCCCTCAACAGAAAATATAAACCTGAAATAAATTCTGGAAGAATGTGTTGTGAGGTATCTTACCGAAGGGTGCCAGACAGTGCAGGCAGGCTAATGGTGAAGGTGATGAGCATTGTTATGAAGAATATGACCAGGAATATTGGCATGAGAGAGCAAGTGGCAGGACACTTCTCCCTGAGGGCAGAATCCGGGGCCAGGCGAGGGTCTCCTACCTCAAGGCCAGGGGATAAGGGAAGGGAGTGAGGGGCAACACACCAGCACCCTGTGAACACCTGAGGAAGGGACAATCACACACACACACTGCATCAGACAACTTCCTTCAGTACATCACTTAAATACTCCTATGATAAAAGTTGAACCAACTAATAAGCAGTAGGCTACTAGTACTACACAACAGTTTAGTACACGGACTGTACATTTTCCACCCTGAGTGTGATGGGAATTATAAGTATCTAACAACATATAACTATATTCTCTAAATTATAAAACCTCCACAGTTATACTCTATTGTAAAACTATTGACATATGAAAAATGCTGTGATGATGGTGAAGAAAGGGAAGGCAGCAGGTGCTGAGGTGTATGCAAAGTAAGTAAAGAGGAGAGAGTGAAATGAAGTGTGGGTGAAATTGTACCACAGGAGTGAAAGAAGGCTGCTGTTTTGCCTTTGTACAAAAGCAAATGAAAATCTGTTAAGAAGTGCTGTCATTTTACTGCAAAAGTGAAAAGTAGAAATATACTGTATGGCAACTATCCACTACTCACCTTGACACCATCCTGGCCTATCTTCATGTCACTGCAGCCAGCATGACATGGTGAGAAGTATATGACATTATTGGTGCCACAGACAGGGTCATAAGGAACGTCCTCACACTGACAGGCCTGGTTGCATGCTGAAGTAAGGTTGGGCAGGCTAGGTGTAACAGACCTGTAAGGAATATGATTTTTAAGAATTTGTACAACAAATTTTCTCCCTACCTACTGTATACTGTTATGCCTTGCCCCTTCTAAAATTTCCCCACAGGAGAAGGTCATGAAAGAAGCACCCTCAAGCTTCTCTGTCCTTAAAGATTTTCCGTGCCTGTATTTTTCATTCCACATTCTCACACCCATATTGTAGTTCATTTCTGACGTGTACAATTAATGTGAGGTACTCTTCTTGCAACATCACCAATTTATGGGTACTCTACTGTGAATCCAACATCCTATAATCTGGTGAAACCACTAAACAGCGTCTTATTTATTTTTGTTTACCATTTTCATAAATATAAAATTTTACTTGCTCTATTCATATAGCTACCTTATCCATCACTTGCTTTGGGTGATTGGATCTGTCTCCTTCAATATATGCATTCTGTATTGTACCACAGTATCTCACGACATTGAACATTGGAGCATTTGTCTGTCACTGCGTAATGGAGATGGGACCTGCTATGAAAACTGGAGAGAATGGAAATGTACTACTGAACTAGGCAAAACCTGCTGCTACACAAGAGACAAAAGTTTAGACCAACTTTTCAGGTACATAAAGGGACTGGAATAGGAATATTTCCTAGAGGAGAATAAGTCCCTCATAAGATAGCATGAAGATTTCTGTAATGGCAACTACTTCATGAAGGTTTCACAACAGTAGACTGCATTTTTGCATGGTACCATGTAAATATTACCTGTACAGTCAAGAACAAATGTTCACCTACTGGTACCTTTGCACTATGCCTGCCATCATCTTAAAAGTCCTTCATTTTCCTCCCTGATGCATCATAAAAAGAAAAATAATCATCTATGAGCAGAAAAAACATACCATGCCTCTCTCAGGTTAAGAATACCAGTACAGGCTATTAGACACCAGAGGAGAATGAGAGGAGTTGCAATGTTCAGCAAATTTTGTCTGACTCTACACTGTACCAGTATACTGCATAATGTATAGGTGCAGACAATAACACACACTGCCTTATCCCAGGTGCACAAGAACTGGGTCAGTTCTGACTGATGATTTACTGGGGGAAGTAGGGGGAGGAGAGTAACATCTTCCCCTTACTTAACTGTATACCATTCCCTCATTCTCCCCACTGTGACGTATCAGCCAACAATGGCCTCTAGTGCACTTGGGCTATGGCAGCGTCTCAGTTCTTTTTGTATGCACCCGTACATAAGACATAGTACATAAATTTTCAAAAATACCTGTTGAAATAATCAGCATTGACTCCAGCAAAGTGGATGTTTGGGCAGGAGATAACAAAGGTGAAGCAAGAGATGAGGCATATGAAGGAGCCAAAGATGCACATCTTGAGGATACCCGAGCAGGAGAGATGGAGACGCTTAATGAGCCACCCACCAAGGAAGGTTCCGCCACCACCAGCAGGCACGGCAACAAACCCTGTAATGCACAACTCACAGGGTTATACTGTGACTGGCTTTTGAGAGATTTTGTTGCAACTCATTTGTGATTAACTATGTATACTGAATATTTTTATTCTTTTATATAATACTGAGAAAAGTAAGTCATCAAGTGTAGTAGTAGTTGTAGCTCTTGGTTCATCTGAATGTAAGCACAGTGGACTGCAGGCTTAAGCTGCCCATTTTCAGTCCATCATCATCCATTTAGGAAAAAAAAAGTCCAGGGACGCTGGTATGACAGTCAACAGAGATGCCTGGTTACGTATGTGCCATTACAGTTGAGCTTTTTCATCACCAACCTGTCAGTACCAGAAAATATAAGTAACAAATGAAAATATTCAGATATAATAGGCAAAAATGTTATGAAGCCTCCTATGCCACCCATATTACAGCCCACTGTCATAACCCATACACTACACAACTTATGGCTCAAAGCTCACATGGATGTGAACTGTGGGTAGTAAGAACTAGCCACTTCAGCCAGGTACTCCCAGCAATTTTTTGCTCTCACTATGTTGAAGGACTCTCTGTGCTGTGACAAGAGGGGAGGCGGCATTACAGTGTTTGTAAGTTGTATTTTGTGTTGGTATTGATGCAAGGAAAGACGATGGGCCATAGTGTAATATGAATAAGTGAACTTGTCTCTTTAGGCAAGGGCAATTTTATGGGATGAATGTCTATACAATGCACTGGCATTATACAGCAGTGCTGAAATGTGGTAACTCAGCACTAAGAAGGACTACAAAAGCAGATAACAAATATATTGTACTAAACATACTGCCTTCCCTTCAGATGTTTGGCATTTAGTAAATATTTCTATACAGCCATCACTATCCACAGTAAATAAGGACTGTGATAATGAGAGTAAATATTTGTAGACAGACATCACTTATCACAGATAAGTGATAAAAAGAGGACCATGTAAACACAGCTACAGTACAGTACTCTGTCAGCTTCAATTTGGCCTAAACTTGCCATCTCCATCCTGAATGCTGAGCCGTAACAAGGGAATAACAATTAAATAAGGTGCCAGTCATGAAGAAGTGTAATGGAAAGGATGTGGAGCCATAGTTTTGCCTTATGACACTGAGCTATGGGAAATAAGCTACAAAAGGACAAAAATCTAGGCCAAGCTAAGGTAGATGGATTACCATACAGAACAAGAAAAGGGATGTTGTAATTACCATGCTTGTTGAGTACTGCACAGCACAAACCAATTTATATTCCATCCTCATTATCTCTATACAATTTTATTCAGATTATGGGAGACTTGGGGTTAGAGGGGATATTTCTCTCTATATCCTTCAATATGATGATCTCCTTTCTGTTGTAATCTTGCTATCTCTAGATGGTTTTATTCAGCTAAAAAAAAAATTTTCACACTGCAGGGGGCACATAAGAGCCTTCATCATGAAGCCCTTCACTACTAGAGGCACTGGAGAGAGGCACCTCAGGTGGTACGAAAATAACCTTGCCTCTTACCTCCCTCCCTGTCTCCTGAGAGGATGGTGGTGGACTGCAGCAGGGCTGCTTAAGTCTGCTGTCCAACAGGTTCATGTTCACATGAGCCTGGCGACATGAAAACAACAGAAGTCTTTCTTAAAATGAATAAAGTTCCAGTAATCTTGAGGTTGTTGTTGTTGTTGTTGTTGCTGTTGTAACTGCTCAACCTCAGTCTGTTTGGCTGAGCAGACCCACCAATCACAGGTTAGCAACAGCTTCTCTGAGCCGAGCAGACCCACCAATCACAGGTTAGCAACAGCTTCTCTGAGCCGAGCAGACCCACCAATCACAGGTTAGCAACAGCTTCTCTGAGCCATTCTACAGGTACAGTACAGTACATGTTATGTGTTGGGATCTGGCACCCCCTTGTGGTGTACAGCACTTCATCCACTTCAGATCAGGGCCCTTCTCATGTTGAGGTGCAGAGAATACCACAGCAGCAGGTTGATGCCACAGATGCCCAACCCAGGGTATACTGTACAATGCCAGCACATGCAGGCTCCTTGTCAGCATTCAAAAAATGTTCTCACCAAGACTCAGGAAAGAGTTCAGACAGTGGGAACCTCACCTTCTTCCCTACCAAACTGCTGTGACATGGATTACAGTAATGTAAATTAAATTAAACTAAACTAAACTACCGGACGATGTCCTCAGACTGCATGATTCAAGAGGCACAGCAGGTACCTGTAACTCACCAACAATGACTGCTGCAAGGCTGGCAGGCATACTGAATTGGTTTTCTAGGAATTTTGGAGTGAAGGTAGCAAAGCCTGCCAGTAAGATACCCTCAGTGGCCCCAGCTAAAGAGAGTGATATGAAGGTGGGGTTGACCGCCAACACTTTTGTAGCCTGAGGCAAATCCTTCAACCGTCCAAAACTGCCGGCCCCTCCAGGAACTGCTTCACCAGCACTGTATGCCTCTGATACACGTGCTGCCTTCACTGCCTTTGTACCTGTACACAACAGTGACACAATGGTTACAACCCAGTCAATTTATAACCATACCAGATACAGTATGCCATTTACTTTGGGAGGTAAAAAAAATACAGAACTACATTATGATAAAAACCTGGTACACCTCCCATAAAACTGTATTTTCACTACATATTTATTCCTGTGCTAATAACTGACCTGGGAGTTGTGCTGGAAATGCCATAATAGGCCATGAGATCAGGAAAGACAGAGATCCTGATAACAGAAAACCAATCCACCAGGCCCCCAGCCATAGGTCACTTGCTGGGTCTACATCAAATCTGATGAAAATGAAAGTGCATCCAGTTAACTGCAGTACTGACATACATTTAGAAAACATATAACCCCCCTATGCAAAGTCAATCCAATACCTAAACAATACTGTATTAGACAGCAAGACAGTTAATCACAGTCCAATGAAAGGAAACCTACTGGTATCTACATAAGGGGGAGGAAAAATTGTATGCTGTTAAGTTTTATAATAATTTTCCCTTCTGTCCAACTAATGTTAGTAAAGAACTGATAATACAAATGAAAAAGAGTGCAGTGTTCCTTCTGCCTTCCAGGCTATGTGGGCTTTTATACCTCCACAGTTCATGACACGGTTAACACGGTCATCAAAATCTAAGGGTCGGAGACTGACCTATGCAGTAAGTAACATTTTACATGATATAAAAACCTGTGGCCACCTCTAGAAGTTGAACCACAGCATGAAAACCATAGCACTTTCCACTCCGAAAGCTCTATCACTCACCTTTCTGGATGGACGCTTGGGGAATCTACGTAGACCTTAAGGAACTGACCCCCTAGTACATACCCAGCAGCTGGACCCACAACTGCCATTGCATAAAAGATTCCTGGAAATGGTGAGAATTACAGCTACTGGTGTAAAGAATGGTATTCAGGGTGCCAAAGACAGCTTCACAGCACTTTTGCTTAGTCATTTATTATACTTATTACATCTTAACATTCTCTTGCATATTATATACATCACTTTAATATCAATGCAGTCTGCATCAATACCATTAACACGGATAATGAAGTGCCCCGTGCAGACTGATTTGCTATGGCAGAAGTTTTATAGAATCAAGATTCACTCAGCATCTGGAACCAAATTGCTTAGCCCACTCACTGTGAAGATATGCAACTTCAGTATATTCTTGCTACATCTGGAATTATGCCTAGCAGTGAAGGGGTTAATGGAGACTATAAAAAATCCTCTACTTCAGAAACTGTATGATACAATGGTAGCAAGAATAAAATAGAAAATACAGTAAGTCACTGAACTGAAAAAGTTAATGGGTCTACATAAAATTATTATCAAGCTGAAGTGTTGTGGTATTAATAACATGTTTGTAGTGGAAAAGTTTGTCGGCATTTTTCTCAACTGCAGTGTGAAAGTGATATTACATACCGTACAGCAATACTTAATCACCTGAATTCTGGTTAATGTTCTTCCTGGCTTACTGTAACTGCTACCAGATATTTTATCTAAGCTAGTCCCTCCAGTCTGAAAAGGCTACCCTAAGCTGAATAACACAGTAAAGAAATGGTAAAGATAAAATGAGAGAAGCTATCCCCTTGCTCAATGGGTTATACAGTACATGATAAAGAAAAAAAAAGGGGGGGTGGGGAAGGTAACTGTCAAATCTCATTTTGCCCTTTCAGTGTAGGGGACCAAAGCTAGGTAACCTTTCATCCAGAAAATTTAAGTGTAGGAGACTGACCTATACCTATGACAGCATCTACATGATGGAAAAACCTCTGGTAATTTCTTGGACTCAACTGTGTCCCCTAGACCACAATGTTCTCTGACCTAAGCACTCTACCAATTGTGCATCTACAAATACAGAGTCTTATTGTACTCACCAAGGTACATTGAGGACATTTTGACTGGAACAGACTCATCCAGGTAGGTGACCCCAAGCGTGTAGATGGGTGTGGCTCCTACGCCATGCAGAAACTGGCCCATCACAAAGATGTGGCGGAAGGATGACAACCAGTTTTCCACCAGTACCCTACACTGGGAATCTCGTGTACCCTGTGAATATTAACAAATAACTAGTAAATACTTTATTTTCCCATCATGTGCTCTGTCTCAGAGGCACCCATAGGAAGAGGGCTTGCAGCCATCCATGTCACCACCCAGGCATTGATCTAGTAATAATGGGAGGTATAATACATGACTCACAAAGATGAAGAAGGGATGCATTACTACTAATCTCTGTTTCAAAAGGCCATGGAAGGCATGGTGACCTTTTCCTATGGTTGCTGAATTCTTGTATGTCTGCTTTGAGTTAAAGGATGCTCCTCATACTGTACTTGCTCTATGCTATTCATCTCTGATCTTTCTGTGTGTTTGCCTGGCATTCCTTCTATTGCATGAATTTTATGCAAGTTTTTATATCAATTTCAGCATGTTTTTTTTTTTTCACATTATATAACTTACAGAATGTCCTTGAAACAGGAATATCCTCTCCCTCTCTTTTTGTCTAAGAAACTGTCAAGAGCTAAAGAGACTATCAGAGAGAAAACTTAGTTTATGATTAAAAAGAAAACAAAATTCTTTAGTTGTTTATGAATTCACTGCATTACGATAGTGTAGCTGTAAAAAGTACCATATTGCATGTGCAAAATTTCAGCATCCCTCTCTTTGTACAATCATATTAATCCTAACTCATTACACAACCTACGCTATGTATCACTAACCTCGAATATACTCCAAAAAACACAAAGAATAAAAAATTTGAAAAACACTATAGGCTTACCTGTTGCAAGCATAACAACACAGATGCAGTATCTGAGTTGCTGTTGGGGCTGTACATGGGTGCAATGAAGTGTGGCAGCGTAAACACAAACGATCCAATACCCATTATGAAGATGCCCCAGCCTAACCAGCGTGGCTTGGAACTGCCAGGCCGCGAACCAAGGTATGACACAGGCACCGAGCACAACACTGAGGCCATGTCATATGCTCCAGCGATTAACCCTATAATTGTACATCAGTGATTTAGTTAATACCTGTAAGGGGATATCCAGGTCTCCCTCTCCCCCCTTGCTCCTATCTGGCCATAATAACTTAGAATACTCTTGAAACTAAATGTTTTCACTTAAAAAGTATACCATACTCCCCCCCACACACACACAACTCCTCCAACATCCCCCCTCCCAGATGTATGCACACACGCATGCTCGCATGCCCCCTCCCTCTCCCACACACACACACATACACACACGTGTGCACACTGACGCACGCACAAATGCGGACAACCACACACACACACACACACACACACACACACACACACACACACACACACACACACACACACTCTCTCTCTCTCTCTCTCTCGTTTAGCATCTGCTAAGACGGGGGCTCGCGCCTTGCTCGGGATGCGAAAAATTTCACTGACGATGCGGGTGGTCACTGTCCTCCTCGAGCAAGAGGTTGGGGATGCGCGTGTATGAAGGTCAAGGCTTTGCCCTTAGGTCGGACTATATGAGCTCCCAGCTCTCTTCCGGGAGGGTAAAATGCTGATGATCACAACCATTACGTGATCCTGACCGACCCGGTGAATTATACACACACACAGAGCGTTGTAGTACTGTGAAGCACGAACCAATGCTACACAGTGTTGATAAAAATTATTCACCAAACGTTGCTCTAGAAAGCAGTTTAAATTATACTGACAATACAATACAGTATAGTCTTTTCAAAGGCCTGTACTTAAGCATAGAGTTGTAGGTGTGACTACAGTAAATTCAGCGCCTTACCTGTGTCAGTGGATCGTAAGTCAAACCTCTTCTCTATTGTCGTAATGCATACATTTACAAAACCGTTGACGACCATCCCTGGGAAAGAAGACAAAAGTGTTAGAAAGAAAAAAAAAAAGGCACAAATTTCAAAGGCGGTATTCAGAAAGCTTCTTGAGTTTGGTGCCTAAGTGATCATATAATATGCATTTATCTCGACTCAATAAAGCAATCAAAACACTTCAAAACCAGACCAACTATCAGAACAATGAGGTAAAGAAAAAAAGAAGATGAGAACTGATTCAGTGTTTGTGATCTGAAAAGCAAATATGAAATTGTATTCGACAGTACATAAAAAAAAAAAAAAAAAATGTAAGCTAGGCTAGGGTGAGATAGTAATAACATTCTCTTTACGACTCACTATGGATCCTATGTTGGTTATGATTTTACGTCCATGATATCAGCATCCTATCTTAGTGTTACTCTCTTGTTAGAGCTCAGCATTCAAGATGGAGACGACTAATTTTAGTCTAAGTTAAAAGTAAATGGGTATATTACTGAACATACCTTGCACTGCGGCGGCCCAACACAGCCAGAATAGAACCCATTTGGCTGTAGTGGCGCGCTGTAGGAAGTGTGGACGCAGACAAAGCCACCCACATTCCCCACCACCATCACCATCTTCATTACCTTCAGCCACCAGGTCTGCCCGCGACGACCCCATCCCGGTGTCATGGTCACTGAACGAACTCTGCAACACCGTAATAAACATCATCATCATCATCATCATCATCATCACCCTGACTCTTTTCCCACCTTAAAAAAAAAAAGGAGGTGAGGTAGGATCCAGACACTACCCACCAGATACCAGTAGCAAGAATGAGCCAATAAAATGCGTCACTAAGACTCCACAACTCACAATGGATCGGGTGTCCACTGGGGGCATGGCAGAAGGCAGAGCTAACGAAGCCACCTTCATGTGCTGGCTCTTGGTTGTGGGGATGGCGGACCCGTTGCTGTGAGAGTGCAGGAGGGAGACAGGGGCAAGTGGAGGGAGGGAATGTGTCAAAATATGTCCATTCTCCTTTGCACGCCAACCCTGCATTCGTCCACTGGGTAGTCTGGTGATATCTAGTTGAGTGAAGGTGTGAGAATCGGGGAGCATATTCCTTCTCGCGCTCCATCCCTGCGATCGGCCGCTGAGAGGTGGAGTGGGACTTGATTGGGTGAGGAGGGAGTGGGTAGAGAAACAGCTATCCTCCCTCCCACGCCGATCCTGCATTCGTTCGGTGGGCGCTCGGGTGGCATTTGATTGAACGGCTGAGGTACCCCTATAGCCCAAAGCAGAGCAGTTGACGTCACAGGGGGCGAGGTGTGGTAGTGCCTCATCTGTCGACCAGTCAAGGCTTGATTCCAGTGACGATACGTGAATCTGGTGAAGTGTTGATTTGGGAGGAGTGGAGACGGAAGCATGATTCTGACGTAGGGCAAAAACGTGTTTCAGCTGTGTCTTGGCTTCAGGGCTTGGTAAAGATGTGGACGCTTCTGGGTTTGGTAGAAATGTGGGCACAAAGCCAGGTGATGACACGTGGTTCAGGAGTAAGGGGGATAAGAGACACAGCTGCAGTGACTCGTGGCTCTGTCGCACTGCATTTACGAAGTTCTGGTGTGATGACGTCGATGTACTACGGTGGGATGAATAGCTGGGGTTGTGGTGAGGTGTGGAACTGTGGTTATAAAGAGACGAGGATATGGTGTCGCTACAGATGCTGAAGTTTTCTTGATCAGGTAAAGATCTAGGCATCCCTGTAACTCAGGTGGACTCCCTCCTCTGTTCTACAAAATTTCACACACAATCCGAGTTCCATCCAACATGCCGCCCAGATCTATTATAAGCTGTCTTTCTTTGCCTTGATCAAGTTTCCAGCTTCCTCACTCATGTGTACAGTGTTCCATTTTCATTGATTTCGTCTGTGGTTTTGTTTACTTCCAAGTTAATTCATACCTTTAGCATTTTCAGAGTTTCTGCTCTCTTCCCTTGTTATTTTCCTCTCGCTCTTTTCACTGCCTTGGTCATTCACACACTATCATATCATTAAACAATATTTTCAATAAGAGATAACTGTGGCTTTACACACACAAGAAACTTCCCTGCGAGAAGTTCTGTTCAGTTACAAAAAAAAAAAAAAAAAAAAAAAAAAAATATATATATATATATATATATATATATATATATATATATATATATATATATAAACAAGATCCGTGTATAATACTGTATCACACCACAAACGTGCATTTACTCTTGCTTGTGGTACAGTATGTTGCAGGTAATAATTCTTTCATGCGTCTGGGGATCTCGTTGAAGAGAGATTCCTAACATTCCAACTCTGACAGCTTCAATGCAACGTACAAGAACTACTGACAGCTGCTCTCCCCTTTACCTGGCCACCGTCTAGTTCTCTCCTTCTCCCCTCCACCCTTTCCCCCTTTTGCCCTTCTCCTCCCTTTCCCCCCCTTTGCCCTTCTACTTCTCCCCCCCCTTCCCTCCCTTGCCCTTCTCCTTCTCCCCCCCCCATTCCTCCCTCGCCCTTCTGCAGTCAACTTCCTGATCCGTGGGTGCGCTTCTCCCTCCCGATGATATTTACCGAGATCATGCATCAATTATACGCCCTCGAATCACAGCACCCAAACCCTTTACCACGACCTTGTTCACTCACCCATACACACATTACTTAACTCCCATCCACAGTTCATACCCACATCCACATCCCATAACCACGTCCACACCCCATTACCACATCCACATTCCACAGACATCCTCACCCACACCCCATTACCACACCCACATTACACAGACATCCACAGCCACACTCCTTAACCACACCCCCACTCCACAAACACATCCACGTCGACATTACCTAACCACATCCACACTCCATAACCACACCCACATCCCATAATCACATTTGCGCCGCCAATTGTTTTAATCAATCACTCAATCAATCAACCAAAATCATACCCAAACCCCACTGCCACATCCACCCTCACCCTCACCTTCACCCACACCTACATCCATTCCACATCCACATCCACCACTCTCACACCACATTACCACTATGAAAAAACGACAAAATATTACCTGTCGATTTTTTTTTTTTACTTAATTTACTTCTTATGGGCTTAGAATGATTCTGACAATTTCTAATACAAATAACTTTTTTTTTTTTTTTTTTTTTTTTTTTTTACTGGACGGCCATTCTTTCTCAACTATCTACTTAAGAGACAAAGAAAATGGGGATGGCTTTTAGGAGGTAAAGGAAAATGTGGGGATGAAGCACAACGTAGCAGAGTAATAATAATAATAATAATAATAAAAATAATAATAATAATAATAAAAATACATGTGGACAAGTATGAAAAGCCGAGAAATAAATAAGAAACGCAAATAAAATAAAGAGATAAAAAATAAATAAAAAATAGATATATAAATAAATCCGAAAAAACTTTGGCAAATTTTGACATGAAATTTCGGGATTTTTGGACTTAGGGTCGTATTCTTATGGCTGTAGATTCCGTAACACCTCTTCCTTAGCGATTAATTTTGAATATTACACCTGAATATCCTCTATGATACTGATATACACAATGTTGGTACTAAAACGACGTAAATAACCTAAGAGAACAAGGTGTACTACAGGCAGGATAAATAACTAAGGAAAAGGTGCTACGAAGCGACCTATTTCGGTTCTAACCTTGTCCTTTTCTTTTATTCTAGCCTGGGAATGTTTCAGGCCTAACCTTGACATTTATAAACCTACTATTTCATTTATACCGTCTACTACAATTACTACTACTACTACTACTGCTCTCCTACTACTGTTATTACTACCACTTATTACTACCACTATTACTACTGCTCCTCCTCCTCCTCCTCCAACTACTACTCTACTACTACTACTACTACTATATTTCAAGCTGGCCCTGATTCCCACCCACATATTCACTGATATCCTTAATCTGATTTATATACACATGTTGACTCTGATTTCAAGACAGAGAATTCCTTCACGTTAATTATCTTCCTTAAAATGAAAAATGAAACATGAATATACGTTAGAAGTTGCATGAGAGAAGCATTTTACATGGACTCTCTCTCTCTCTCTCTCTCTCTCTCACACAGATGAATAATGCCGAATGGAAGATTTTTTTTCAATATCTCTGGAATCGAAAAGAAATTAGTGAAAAAAAAAGGGAGATAAAGTACAAGGACTCTCTCACTCTCTCTCTCTCTCTCTCTCTCTCTCTCTCTCTCTCACCAACACGAGAACATCAATTTCGATTCTATTTTTATTTTTGACAAGACGATTTTTTTTTTTTTTTTTTGGGGGGGGGATTTTGACAGATGTTTCCCGATACAAGGATTAGATGTGGGATTAATTAAGGATTTTAAATACAGAGTTTTCCTAATCTGAATAAAACCGTCTGAAATTTGCATGAAAAGAGGTGGTTTGACTCAGGGGGTTGTCAGTAGAGATAAGTGGCTTCGTTTGTGTGTGTGTGTGTGTGTGTGTGTGTGTGTGTGTGTGTGTGTGTGTGTGTGTGTGTGTGTGTGTGTGTGTGTGTGTGTGTGTGAGATACAGCAGGGGACGAAGATCGATGCCTGGTACTGTTGAGTCACCTTATAACACCTTCACACTCACGCACACGCACACCTCCACACGCACACCCACACCTCCACACGCACACCCACACCTCCACACGCACCTCCACATACGCACACCTCCACACGAACATCGACATACGCACACCTCCACACACACATCCACATACGCACACCACACGCACATCCACATACGCACACCTCCACACACACATCCACATACGCACACCTCCACATGCACATCGACATACGCACACCTCCACACACACATCCACGTACGCACACCACACACACATCCACATACACACACCTCCACACACTCATACACATACGCACACCTCCACACACACATCCACAAGCACACACCTCCACACACACATCCACAAACGCACACCTCCACACACACATCCACATACGCACACCACACACACCTCCACATACCCACACCTCCACACACACATCCACATAATCACACCTCCACACACACACATCCACATACGCACACCACACACCTCCACATACGCACACGTCCACATACGTACACCTCCACACACACATCCACATACGCACACCACAACACACATCCACATACGCACACCACAACACACATCCACATACGCACACCACAACACACATTCACATACGCACACCACAACACACATCCACATACGCACTCCTCCACACTCACCAAACCACTGAAAGGACACTACAAACGAAGACAAATATGGCGAAGAAGAAAACAGTATCTCAATATAGGACAAGATAGACAGCCCCCCAGT
Source organism: Coenobita brevimanus (assembly GCF_032717465.1). Classification (NCBI taxonomy): domain Eukaryota; kingdom Metazoa; phylum Arthropoda; class Malacostraca; order Decapoda; family Coenobitidae; genus Coenobita; species Coenobita brevimanus. The sequence goes on from NC_136961.1 coordinate 44,355,295, forward strand.
CTTCTACTCTCTCTCTCTCTATCAATTTTTCCTTCCTGTCCTACTCCATCCACTCTCTACTCACTCGTAACCCCTTCAGTTCGATGACACACTTTACACTCTGTTACGGATACCTTTAACACGAATTTGGAAAAGTTGGATATTTTTTTTACCCCAAACTGGGAGGGATGAGAGAAAGCCTTCGTTGGTTGTCTCACTACGACTCCACTTTCCTACACAGAGAAAAATCGTCTGGAGGATGCAAGAAGCGAGTAAGAAAATGCGTTCTTGTACTGGATAAGCAATAAATACGCAAATTAATAAGTAAATATAAAGAAAATAAGCAGGAAAATAAATACATACATCATCTAATCCTGTGTTGCCCCACGAGGAGCGTAGAAGCCCGCGGTAGGCAAGTTGGTCCTGACATTTAAGATGAGATTGACCAGCCTCAAACATCCCTGAGTGGCATTACGTGAGCAATAAACCCCTACCACCCCCTGGATATAAACCTACACAGGCTCAGTCCGACTGGGGCGCCTTAATTACCCACTAAACCACCAGGGGATAAATAAATAAACAAATAACTGCTGTGTGATATAAATAAGTCAGCTGTAGGGAGGCATCACGAAAAGATAACAAATGGTGGAGGTGGACTCTATGCCCCTCTCCATCTACTTGTTACTTGAAACTTACCAATAACCAAACCCAAATAACCCAAAGATTCGTTTTCGCAGGATGAATGGGGAGGGGAATGTCCTTATCATTTCCACGTTCCTTGTTTAACCTGCAAATAATATATCCGAGTTAAGTGTAATGAAGCTCCCTGACACTTCTTCCTCAGCGATTTCTTTTTAGATGTGGCTGGTCTACGGTTTTCTGTGCGTTATTCATTCAGAGTATGAGGATATTGGGAGGATTTATATAACACAGTACGGGACAGTAAGGCGTGATAAGCCAAATAAATCGCTCAGGAAAAGATGTTAGGGAGCTCACAACTTTCTGGCTCCTTCATGGCTCTTCACCAAGGATGCTCGTAACCTGGATTTCTTTACGCAGGATGAACTGGAGATAGAGGGAGATTTTGCCTTCCCCCTTCCTCGTTCCTGCTGCAGAAAACACAATTAATTTACGTTAATTTTTCTCTCATGCCAAAGATTTTTTTTTTCTTTTACAGGAGGAACAAGAGTTACGGGAGACCTGCTTTTTTCTTTCCTCTAGGATCCTGGGAAAATAAATCAGTTACGACAGGGAGCTGAGAATACTGATTTATTATTATTATTATTATTATTATTATTATCATTATTACTATTATTATACTGATTTTATTCTCACGTGGCCTAAAACTGCCATCTCTCCAGCTTGTTATGTTGAGCTGTATAGAATATGATACTAGTCACAAAGAAGTGCTACAAGAATGCAGAGTTGTAGTACAGCCTTTTCCTACCATTGAGCGACGCAATATAAGCTGCAAAATGACGAAATTCGGGGCCAAATTAAGGTGAAAGTATTATAGCTGCCGATACGATGGAATACAGTGAGCCCGTGGATGGGTTATTATTATTATTATTATTATTACTCATTTATTATTATTATTATTATTATTATTATTATTACAGCCATCTCCTGACGATTTGGTTATGCATCGGACACACTTTTCAATCGTTCAGAAGGTCAGGTTTCAGTGGTCTGGGAGATGTCTTAAGTGCTCTTTATTAGCGATTTATCTCGACCACTGCAGGTTCTTATTATCAAAAACTGTCTGCACTAGCGAGCCTCGTGGAGTTGATAGGTGATGAGAGAGAGAGAGAGAGAGAGAGAGAGCACCAACGGTCCGACCTTCACACTTGACTTGGCACTACTGAGTCAACCCATCACGGCGCCACCATCGCCTGCCTCCCCTCCCCTCCCCTGCCTCCATATTTACTTCTAATTCTTCCTCTCCTCTCTGAATATAACAGAGAAAGAAAGAGAGAGAGAGAGAGAGAGAGAGAGAGAGATTTCACAGGTAAATTGTTAGAAAGACCCAGTATCTGTGGTAATCTAGAAAACACAGAAAATGACCTCTCAAAGACCCATATCAACAAAGACCGATTCCAACAAAGGCCCATTTCAAACAAAGACCCTATCAACAAAGACCCAGTCCAACAATGACCCCAAATCAACAAAGACCCTATCAAAAAAGACCCATTTCAACAGGACATTTGGAAGACCCGCGCCTCTGTGGTAAAATATTAGTAAAAGACAGCACTGCAGGTGCCAGGCGGACATTTTGGACAAGGGCAGAAAATGGTTAAAGAAATGTAAAGTATGCATAGGTAATAGGGATGGGACTCAGGTTAATAAATAAAGCGATAACAACAGAAAGGCAGGACAAGATGGACCGGCGATGGACGGTGCGCAAAGAGGAGACGGAGGCGCAAATGGACCAACTGGACAAGATGGCGATGGACGGTGCGCAAAGAGGAGACGGAGGCGCACATGGACCAACTGGACAAGATGGCGATGGACGGTGCGCAAAGAGGAGACGGAGGCGCACATGGACCAACTGGACAAGATGGCGACGTCCACAGTGTGGGACCCGTTCGCGGTTCAGGTCTACTCTTCGGACGAACCCCTTCAGTGAGAACAGGGATCAAGACGCGACAGTCGACCCGCTCACACTTCCTCCACAAAGGCAGGAGAGCGGCGCGGGGAGTGTCGGGGTGGGAGGGGCTGAACCGTCAACCTCACATCATGTGTGGGTAGCTTTAGCATGACCGTTCCCCCCCGGTGATTCTTCGCTAAATACCCGTCCAAACTCTGCAGTGAGTTCATTGCACTCGTAACATCTTCGTAAACCCACCAATTACATCTACACCACCGTCTTGGTGTCTCCAGCCACAATATGAACACGACCATACACAACCCTGGGACAACCAGCGTGATGTAGGGGACGAAGGCGGCCGTGTCGTGGCGTCCCTCATGCCTCAGGCGGCACACCAAGTGGTCCAGCTCCTTATCTAGGCCGTCTAGCGAGAAGCTCACCTTCGGGACCGGCCCACAGATCTCTTGGCGCAACGAGTTTAGCAATCTTACGTGCCATGGGTCCTCCTGGCGGCGCAGTACATCCAGACGAAGTAATCTATCACTCCAAGATTGGATGAACACCTGACACGCCACGAACGCCAGCACGGCCACGCACACACCCAAACACGTCCCGGTAATTATTTTCTTCATATTTACTCACTAATTTTTGTAGAATTTTAGATATTTGAGAAAGCATGCACCATCCAAGGTCAATTTTCGGGTACAGTAAGATGGTACACACTTGTTAATGTAGTAAAAAACAGTCCTATAGCGCGTTTCCCCTCCTTGCATGGTAAAGATCGGTCATTCCTTTTTTTTTAGCTTAGTTGATGGCCAGGTGCGGGATGCCAGCTAATACGGTTGGGTGTGGGATGGGAGTGTTGTTTGTAATGCTAACTACCCTTGTGTTTAGTGTTCTGGGTTGGGACTGATGAGAGTAGCATTTTAATACTGAGCCGCTGTAAAGGAATTTCTCCAACTCTGCATTACTACTACTACTACTACTTTCAGCATACTTGCAGCCTACTATGTCTATCTGTAGTCTTTTACGATCCATTCTCGGATTTGTGGAGAGTATGAGACACGGGTAGTTCCTCTGTTTGTTACTGCTGGAAATTAGTTACACGATTATTTTTCTCTCGTGACCAAGAGCAGTTTTGCAGGATACGAAAAATAAATAAATAAATAAATAAATAAATAAAAGGAGAGTGCAGAACCAGTACTTCTTTTTGTTTCTGCAAAAGCAAATCTGAGTTAAGGCAGTGAATTAATAGTACATGTGCTATTGTCTGTTTTCATCTGAGAGAACTGGGCGAATCTCACAACTTGCATATAAATCGTGACTGCATACAATCTAACGCGGCTTAGTTATGAAGCAGGAACGAGTCTCCTTGGTTACTAGTCAAATCCTCCCTTCAATCTGACTACACCTGACCATAAACTGAGCTAAAAAAGGTTAAGGGTCTTTCTCACAGGTAAATAAAGCAGGTGTAGTGAATCCTGGCTCTGTCTTGACGCACCTGTTGCTACGTTAATCATGGCCCTTCCTTCTTACTTCCGTGCACCTGTAATTTATTTATTTTTAATCTCTGCCACGTACCTGTTCTTTCTTACATTTTCTGTGATGTACGTGATTCTTTTATTAGGTCATTCTCTCTCTCTCTCTCTCTCCTTACTTCCGTGCAACTATAATTTACTTTATCCCACTGTCACGTGCCTGTTCTTTCTTACATTTACTGTGATGTGTACGTGATTCTTTTATTAGGTCATCCTCTCTCTCTCTCTCTCTCTCTCTCTCTCTCTCACGGTCGTAACCTTTTAAGTCAACCACCCCCCTCTTCCCCCTCCCTCACCTGTCAATCCTCCCTCCGCCTTACTGGAAACCACCCTTCTTTCCTCCCTCCCTTGCCAACAAGCAAGGACCTTAAGATTTGTGTGGTCTGTGTATCCGTAGCAGTACTTCGTGTTTTTATTTTTTTAAAGACCAGTCGAGACCAATCTAAGTTTTCTGGACCTACTAGATTCTCACGGGGATGGATTTCAGACCAGTACCAGACCAATCTAAGTTTTCTGGACCTATCAGACCAGTACCAGACCAATCTAAGTTTTCTGGGCCTACTAGATGCTCACAAAGATGTATTTTAGACCAGTTCTATCCTTAATGCTGCTTCCACTGGCTGGAGGATCGAGTGGGCAGAGGCGTGACGGAATCAGCTAGGTTACGTAAGCAGAAAGAATGGGATGATAAATCAGTCTGCCTGTAAATATCGACGTTATTAAGGTACTCAGTAGTTTGCTGTGTGTACGTTATATAAAGGAAAACATGTAACAACTCACCATTATGTCACCATCAGAATCATGACTACAGTTCTCGTTATGCCATGATGTGAAATAAATGTGCAGTTTACTTTGACAGCGATTTCAGAGCTGTAATAACCAGTGGCAAAGGTTGCAGTACACGTCCATAAAGAATTACTACTGGGAATTAGTTTTAAGTGTCCGTCATTACCTTATACTAATCCACAGAGATTCACAAACTTTGCATTTCTCTCCAGACATCATCATCTTACAAATTCTGCCATAAATGATTAACGTTTTTCAGCTCAAGTTTTAACAAGTATTCAAAGTAGCATCTACATTTACATCAACGTCCCGTGTCAGTGTTGGCTGTCGTTTGTGTGAAATTATATACATTTTTAAACATCTAGCCTTTACTTCTGTCCGCCATCTTTGCCCTATCACTTGTTTACCCCTGGGCACGGAACGCTCGTGGGTGTCCTTGTTGCTCAGTCCTAAAATCATCCTTATGTGCAGGATTAAGTAAACACAGTATCTACACACACCTTGCTCCGTATTCTCCTCGGGTATGGAAGCTCCCTAACACCTCTTCCTTAGCGATTTGTTTTTGCATGCGGCTAGTTAACCTTTTGCACGTTACATATACTGAGCACTGTGATATTAGGATGATTTATATGACACAACGCAGGGAAGCAAGGTGTAATAAGCAAAATAATCGCTTAGGAAAAGGTGTTAGGGAGATTTACCCGACGCGAATACGGAATCTTGGGTACACAGGCTCTGGGGTAAGACCGCTTTAGACCAGCCCGACCGGTGTAATTTGTATTGCCTTCCCAGTACAACCATGGGACTGGACAAAACTGGTCGGGACCGGTCTGAAAGCCTCACGAAAATGCGGCTTGTATAACTAACTTTCCTGTACTGCAAGACAGCCTTTCTAAACACACACACACACACACACACACACACACACACACACACACACACACACACACACACACATCCACATACGCATACCACACACATCCACATACGCACACCACAACACGCATCCACATACGCACTCCTCCACACTCACCAAACCACTGAAAGGACACCACAAACGAAGACAAATATGGCGAAGAAGAAAACAGTATCTCAAAATAGGACAAGATGGACAGCCCCCCAGTCTTCTACTCTCTCTCTCTCTCTCTCTATCAATTTTTCCTTCCTGTCCTACTCCATCCACTCTCTACTCACTCGTAACCCCTTCAGTTCGATGACACACTTTACACTCTGTTACGGATACCTTTAACACGAATTTGGAAAAGTTGGATATTTTTTTTACCCCAAACTGGGAGGGATGAGAGAAAGCCTTCGTTGGTTGTCTCACCACGACTCCATTTTCCTACACAGAGAAAAATCGTCTGGAGGATGCAAGAAGCGAGTAAGAAAATGCGTCCTTGTACTGGATAAGCAATAAATACGCAAATAAATAAGTAAATAAAAAGAAAATAAGCAGGAAAATAAATACATACATCATCTAATCCTGTGTTGCCCCACGAGGAGCGTAGAAGCCCGCGGTAGGCAAGTTGGTCCTGACATTTAAGATGAGATTGACCAGCCTCAAACATCCCTGAGTGGCATTACGTGAGCACTAAACCCCTACCACCCCCTGGATATAAACCTACACAGGCTCAGTCCGACTGGGGCGCCCTTAATTACCCACTAAACCACCAGGCGATAAATAAATAAATAAACAAATAACTGCTGTGTGATATAAATAAGTCAACTGTAGGGAGGCATCACGAAAAGACGACAAATGGTGGAGGTGGACTCTATGCCCCTCTCCATCTACTTGTTACTTGAAACTTACCAATAACCAAACCCAAATAACCCAAAGATTCGTTTTCGCAGGATGAATGGGGAGGGGAAAGTCCTTATCATTTCCACGTTCCTTGTTTAACCTGCAAATAATATATCCGAGTTACGTGTAATGAAGCTCCCTGACACCTCTTCCTCAGCGATTTATTTTTGGATAAGGCTGGTCTACGGTTTTCTGTGCGTTAGTCATTTAGAGTATGGGGATATTGGGAGGATTTATATAACACAGTACGGGACAGTAAGGCGTGATAAACCAAATAAATCGCTCAGGAAATGATGTTGGGGAGCTGACAACTTTCTGGCCCCTTCACAGTTCTTCACCAAGGATGCTCGTAACTTGGATTTCTTTATGCAGGATGAATTGGAGATATAGGGAGATTCTGCCTTCCCTCTTCCTTGTTCCTCCTGCAGAAAACACATTTACGGTAATTTTTCTCATGCCAAAGATTTTTTTTTCTTTTACTACAGGAGGAACAAAAGTCACGGAAAACCTGATTTTTTTATTTCCCCTAGCATCCTGGGAAAATAAATCAGTTACGACAGGGAGCTGAGAATACTGATTTATGATGATGATGATAATGATGATGATGATGATTATTATTATTATACTGATTTTATTCTCACGTGGCCTAAAACTGCCATCTCTCCAGCTTGTTATGTTGAGCTGTATGGAATATGATACTAGTCACAAAGAAGTGCTACAAGAATGCAGAGTTGTAGTACAGCCTTTTCCTACCATTGAGCGACGCGATATAAGCTGCAAAATGACGAAATTCGGGGCCAAATTAAGGTGAAAGTATTATAGCTGCCGATACGATGGAATCCAGTGAGCCCGTGGATGGGTTATTATTATTATTATTATTATTATTACTCATTTATTATTATTATTATTATTATTATTATTATTACAGCCATCTCCTGACGATTTGGTTATGCTTTGGACACACTTTTCAATCGTTCAGAAGGTCAGGTTTCAGTGGTCTGGGAGATATCTTAACTGCTCTTCATTAGCGATTTATCTCGACCACTGCAGGTTCTTATTATCAAAAACTGTCTGCACTAGCGAGCCTCGTGGAGTTGATAGGTGATGAGAGAGAGAGAGAGAGAGAGAGAGAGCACCAACAGTCCGATCTTCACACTTGACTTGGCACTACTGAGTCAACCCATCACGGCGCCACCATCGCCTGCCTCCCCTCCCCTCCCCTGCCTCCATATTTACTTCTAATTCTTCCTCTCCTCTCTGAATATAACAGAGAAAGAAAGAGAGAGAGAGAGAGAGAGAGATTTCACAGGTAAATTGTTAGAAAGACCCAGTATCTGTGGTAATCTAGGAAACACAGAAAATGACCTCTCAAAGACCCATATCAACAAAGACCGATTCCAACAAAGGCCCATTTCAAACAAAGACCCTATCAACAAAGACCCAGTCCAACAAAGACCCCAAATCAACAAAGACCCTATCAAAAAAGACCCATTTCAACAGGACATTTGGAAGACCCGCGCCTCTGTGGTAAAATATTAGTAAAAGACACCACTGCAGGTGCCAGGCGGACATTTTGGACAAGGGCAGAAAATGGTTAAAGAAATGTAAAGTATGCATAGGTAATAGGGATGGGACTCAGGTTAATAAATAAAGCGATAACAACAGAAAGGCAGGACAAAATGGACCGGCGATGGACGGTGCGCAAAGAGGAGACGGAGGCGCACATGGACCAACTGGACAAGATGGCGATGGACGGTGCGCAAAGAGGAGACGAAGGCGCACATGGACCAACTGGACAAGATGGCGACGTCCACAGTGTGGGACCCGTTCGCGGTTCAGGTCTACTCTTCGGACGAACCCCTTCAGTGAGAACAGGGATCAAGACGCGACAGTCGACCCGCTCACACTTCCTCCACAAAGGCAGGAGAGCGGCGCGGGGAGTGTCGGGGTGGGAGGGGCTGAACCGTCAACCTCACATCATGTGTGGGTAGCTTCAGCATGACGGTTCCCCCCCGGTGATTCTTCGCTAAATACCCGTCCAAACTCTGCAGTGAGTCCATTGCACTCGTAACATCTTCGTAAACCCACCAATTACATCTACACCACCGTCTTGGTGTCTCCAGCCACAATATGAACAGGACCATACACAACCCTGGGACAACCAGCGTGATGTAGGGGACGAAGGCGGCCGTGTCGTGGCGTCCCTCATGCCTCAGGCGGCACACCAAGTGGTCCAGCTCCTTATCTAGGCCGTCTAGCGAGAAGCTCACCTTCGGGACCGGCCCACAGATCTCTTGGCGCAACGAGTTTAGCAATCTTACGTGCCATGGGTCCTCCTGGCGGCGCAGTACATCCAGACGAAGTAATCTATCACTCCAAGACTGGATGAACACCTGACACGCCACGAACGCCAGCACGGCCACGCACACACCCAAACACGTCCCGGTAATTATTTTCTTCATATTTACTCACTAATTTTTGTAGAATTTTAGATATTTGAGAAAGCATGCACCATCCAAGGTCAATTTTCGGGTACAGTAAGATGGTACACACTTGTTAATGTAGTAAAAAACAGTCCTATAGCGCGTTTCCCCTCCTTGCATGGTAAAGATCGGTCATTCCTTTTTTTTTAGCTTAGTTGATGGCCAGGTGCGGGATGCCAGCTACTACGGTTGGGTGTGGGATGGGAGTGTTGTTTGTAATGCTAACTACCCTTGTGTTTAGTGTTCTGGGTTGGGACTGATGAGAGTAGCATTTTAATACTGAGCCGCTGTAAAGGAATTTCTCCAACTCTGCATTACTACTACTACTACTACTTTCAGCATACTTGCAGCCTACTATGTCTATCTGTAGTCTTTTACGATCCATTCTCGGATTTGTGGAGAGTATGAGACACGGGTAGCTCCTCTGTTTGTTACTGCTGGAAATTAGTTACACGATTATTTTTCTCTCGTGACCAAGAGCAGTTTTGCAGGATACGAAAAATAAATAAATAAATAAATAAATAAATAAAAGGAGAGTGCAGAACCAGTACTTCTTTTTGTTTCTGCAAAAGCAAATCTGAGTTAAGGCAGTGAATTAATAGTACATGTGCTATTGTCTGTTTTCATCTGAGAGAACTGGGCGAATCTCACAACTTTCATATAAATCGTGACTGCATACAATCTAACGCGGCTTAGTTATGAAGCAGGAACGAGTCTCCTTGGTTACTAGTCAAATCCTTCCTTCAATCTGACTACACCTGACCATAAACTGAGCTAAAAAAGGTTAAGGGTCTTTCTCACAGGTAAATAAAGCAGGTGTAGTGAATCCTGGCTCTGTCTTGACGCACCTGTTGCTACGTTAATCATGGCCCTTCCTTCTTACTTCCGTGCACCTGTAATTTATTTATTTTTAATCTCTGCCACGTACCTGTTCTTTCTTACATTTTCTGTGATGTACGTGATTCTTTTATTAGGTCATTCATTCTCTCTCTCTCTCTCCTTACTTCCGTGCAACTGTAATTTACTTTATCCCACTGTCACGTGCCTGTTCTTTCTTATATTTACTGTGATGTGTACGTGATTCTTTTATTAGGTCATCCTCTCTCTCTCTCTCTCTCTCTCTCTCTCTCTCTCACGGTCGTAACCTTTTAAGTCAACCACCCCCCTCTTCCCCCTCCCTCACCTGTCAATCCTCCCTTCGCCTTACTGGAAACCACCCTTCTTTCCTCCCTCCCTTGCCAACAAGCAAGGACCTTAAGATTTGTGTGGTCTGTGTATCCGTAGCAGTACTTCGTGTTTTTATTTTTTTAAAGACCAGTCGAGACCAATCTAAGTTTTCTGGACCTACTAGATTCTCACGGGGATGGATTTCAGACCAGTACCAGACCAATCTAAGTTTTCTGGACCTATCAGACCAGTACCAGACCAATCTAAGTTTTCTGGGCCTACTAGATGCTCACAAAGATGTATTTTAGACCAGTTCTATCCTTAATGCTGCTTCCACTGGCTGGAGGATCGAGTGGGCAGAGGCGTGACGGAATCAGCTAGGTTACGTAAGCAGAAAGAATGGGATGATAAATCAGTCTGCCTGTAAATATCGACGTTATTAAGGTACTCAGTAGTTTGCTGTGTGTACGTTATATAAAGGAAAACATGTAACAACTCACCATTATGTCACCATCAGAATCATGACTACAGTTCTCGTTATGCCATGATGTGAAATAAATGTGCAGTTTACTTTGACAGCGATTTCAGAGCTGTAATAACCAGTGGCAAAGGTTGCAGTACACGTCCATAAAGAATTACTACTGGGAATTAGTTTTAAGTGTCCGTCATTACCTTATACTAATCCACAGAGATTCACAAACTTTGCATTTCTCTCCAGACATCATCATCATCTTACAAATTCTGCCATAAATGATTAACTTTTTTCAGCTCAAGTTTTAACAAGTATTCAAATTAGCATCTACATTTACATCAACGTCCCGTGTCAGTGTTGGCTGTCGATTGTGTGAAATTATATACATTTTTAAACATCTAGCCTTTACTTCTGTCCCCCATCTTTGCCCTATCAGTTGTTTACCCCTGGGCACGAAACGCTCGTGGGTGTCCTTGTTGCTCAGTCCTAAAATCATCCTTGTATGCAGGATTAAGTAAACACAGTATCTACACACACCTTGCTCCGTATTCTCCTCGGGTATGGAAGCTCCCTAACACCTCTTCCTTTGCGATTTGTTCTTGCATGCGGCTAGTTAACCTTTTGCACGTTACATATACAGAGCACTGTGATATTAGGATGATTTATATGACACAACGCAGGGAAGCAAGGTGTAATAAGCAAAATAATCGCTTAGGAAAAGGTGTTAGGGAGATTTACCCGACGCGAATACGGAATCTTGGGTACACAGGCTCTGGGGTAAGACCGCTTTAGACCAGTCCCGACCGGTGTAATTTGTATTGCCTTCCCAGTACAACCATGGGACTGGACAAAACTGGTCGGGACCGGTCTGAAAGCCTCACGAAAATGCGGCTTGTATAACTCCCTCGCACTGCAACACAGCCTCTCTAAACACACACACACACACACACACACACACACATTCTCCTCTTCAACTTCACTGTCACCAATACATTTTTCTGAATTCACTCGCTACCATTCTTTCTCATTCATTCATTCACTCCCCACCATATACTGTATAACGTAGAGCATCCTGTAACGTGTGTAAGTATCTCGCTTTTATCATTTTTTTCTAATTTCCTGTGTTCTGGTTTATTTATTTATTTTTTATTATTATGCGGACCTGCAGGTATACATATGCATCCTGGACACGCGAGTAAATCTTAATCATCACTATTTCTTTTTTCTTTCTTTCTTCTTTTTTTGGCTTATTTTCATGCTATACCCCCCTCCCCCTTTCCTCAATTACTCTCATTATTTTTATACACACTATTTTCTGCCAACTACTCCTCCTCCTCTTTATCTACTCCTCCTCCTCTTTATCTACTCCTCCTCCTCTTTTTCATCTACCCCTACTCCTCCTCCTCCTCTTTTTTATCTACCCCTCCTCCTCCTCCTTTTTCATCTCTCTCTCCTCCTCCTCCTTTTTCATCTCTCTCTCCTCCTCCTCTTTTTCATCTACCCCTCCTCCTCCTCCTCCTTTTTTCATCTACCCCTCCTCCTCTTTTTCATCTATCCCTCCTCCTCCTCCTCCTCTTTTTCATCTATCCCTCCTCCTCCTCCTCCTTTTTTCATCTACCCCTCCTCCTCCTCCTCTTTTTCATCTACCCCTCCTCCTCCTCCTTTTTCATCTATCCCTCCTCCTCCTCTTTTTCATCTATCCCTCCTCCTCCTCCTCTTTTTCATCTATCCCTCCTCCTCCTCCTCCTCTTTTTCATCTATCCCTCCTCCTCCTCCTCCTCTTTTTCATCTACCCCTCCTCCTCCTCTTTTTCATCTACCCCTCCTCCTCCTCCTTTTTCATCTACCCCTCCTCCTCCTCCTTTTCTGCTTTTCATCTACCTCTCCTCCACCTTCTCCTCCTCCTCCTCCTCTTCCTCTTTTCCTATCCTTTACGCTTCCTTTTCTTTACCCTTTTTTTTTTTTTCTCAATTAACCTCGACTCTTCCCCTTCCCCGTCCTCTCTACCTCACTGGACCGGTCGATGGTGTGGTATTGATGTGTGTGTGTGTGTGTGTGTGTGTGTGTGTGTGTGTGTGTGTGTGTGTGTGTGTGTGTGTGTGTGTGTGTCCAGTGCCTGACAAGAGCTCACGTCATAGTAGCTAATGACAAGGGAGGGTGTGATGGAGGGGAGGAAGTAATTGGAAGGAAGGAAGGAAGGAAGGAAGGAAGGGAGGAAGGAAGGAAAGAAGAAAGGGAGGAAGGAAGGAAAGAAGAAAGGAAGGAACGAACGAAGGAACGAACGAACGAACGAACGAAGCATGCAGGGAAGGAAGGAAGGAAGGATGGAAGGAAGGAAGGAAGGAAGGAAGGAAAGAAGGAAGGAACGAACGAAAGAAGGAAGCAAGCAAGAAAGGAAAGAAGGAAGGAAGGAAGGATGAGGTATGGAAAAATGGAGGAAAGAATACGGAAGAGTCAAAGAGCAACAAATAAAAATATAACACGAATGAAACTGACGAGAAACAGAAATAATGGAAGGAAGGAAAGACGAGGAAGGGGTGGAATGAGAGGGTGTAGAGTCAGGGTGGGTGTGGGGTGGGCGGGGTGTGATGAGTAAGGATATAAGGGTGTGTGGGGTGGGGTATGGATGCGTAAGGTGGGATGGGGTGGAGTGGGATGGAGTGTGGGTGTGTAGGATGGGGTGGGATGGGGTGTGTTAAGGCCTTCCCCCACCTCCTGCACACACACACACACACACACACACACACACACACACACACACGCACACAACTAGTCCTCTCCCCTCACAATCACATTCACGCTAAGCCATCACAGCAAACTAGTACAATCAACACTAGAAAGTATTTTGGTTTACATGTTCATTTTACTATAGAAGAGTTTCCAATAGCACATTTCGAGGTTAAATAAATTCTTTTCTTTGTATTTACAGTACGAACACCGCTGGGGGCACAGTACCCTCCAAAACCACTTCCTCTTACCCCCTTATTTCCTCTTACCCTCCTAAATTACTTCCTTCCTTCCTCTTCCCTGTCGCATCACAATACCCGGCCTTGCTGTGGACCCGTGTACGTCAGTTATGGATTTTTATTTTTTATTTATTTATTTATTTTTTACTTTTTTACATACACGGTGGTCCATATATTGCACATCCTATTTCTCGTGCGTTGCGGGAACGGCTCAGTCTGCTGGTGTGGGGATGCAGGTATTTTGGTTCCTTCGTGAAATTTCAAGTCAACTGCACAATCAACAGGCGCGCTGAGGTTTAGATACATCATGAAAAGGGTTGTGAGAAGTGGTATATGATGCAGGTTAGACAGTGAGCAGTCCCCGCAAGACACGAAAACTGGGATGTGTAGCCTACAAGTATTTTCAAGGTCCATTCATTCACCGAGTACACAGCAAGAGAGAGGACGCCACCTGACACATCAACACTATATAAACGCCACATCTCGGTAACCAAACCACCTTTTGTTGTGCAATTTCACACCCAGAAGGGGTTTATGGTACACGTGAGGCCAAGAGATATATAAAGTCCTGCATAGAAGGATATAAACACACACGTAAACAAACAAACAGGCAGATAAAGACAGGTAGATAAACAGGCACAGCAAACAAGATCACCCCGACCTCTTTTCCCACCAAAGAATGGGGTGAGACAATCCTGACCGCATGGAAACAGGAAACACGATAAAGGAAGAATTAATAAACAGTATGCCTAATGAAACTGGCCACACACTCATTTACCAAGCAGACGTAAAGACTAATATTTCTCACCAGGCGTAACCCAGTGATGCATCCACTCGCCCACCTCCAAATACCTAAAAACTGAAGCCTTACATAAATAAATAAATAAATAAATAAAAAGATAAATATATAGTTTGGTAATACTTAAACGTAATCCAGTGACAGACAAATAAGTGGATGGGTAGAAAGACATACATTATATATTTTTTTTTTTTACCAACTGCAACTCCCCTATATCCACTCGGCCGCCGCCTCTCACCTGGGAACTGAAGCCGCTGTCGCTGTTACTCGTAGGCAGACAGCGTGGGTCCATTACCAGCTCCCCCATGGTGGTGAAAGGAGGGGGGGGTAGGAGGTGGGGGGATGGGGGGGAGGTGAAGAGGTCGCACACTCCTTAAGCCAGTCTCCTCTCTCTTAACATCCCCACTCCCACACACTGAGGAAGAGAGAAAACATCATTATTATCATCATCAACATCATTATCATCATCATCATCATCATAGGGGTGAATTGCATTAGTATCATCATTATCATCATTACCACCATCATCAGTCATTGTAATCATTATCGTCTATAGCATCACACTCGTCAACAAAATTATCAGTCATTGTAATCATTATCGTCTATAGCATCACACTCGTCAACAAAATTATTACATCACCGTTATACTGTAGAAAAAAAAACATCATCATCATCATCATCATTATCATCGACTCACACCACCTTGGAATGGGAAAGGTCTGGATGATGATGATGATGATGATGATGATGATGATGATGATGAGGAGGAGGATGGGGCGAGGTAGGATCCAAAAAGAGAGAGATAAAATATAAAAGAGGGAGAACTATCAAAAGCAAGCCCACTGAGACAGGCGACACTAATTTCCACATCAATCCAGCCCAAGGAATCCTCACTCCACCTCACAGACCTAAGCAGCTGCACATTTCTCTCTTTCTGTCTCTCTCCTTCATAGGTCAACTTCATCTACTTCTGCCCGACAGTGAATCCATCCCAAGTTAAAAAGGTGAGAGAGAGAGAGAGAGAGAGAGAGAGAGAGAGAGAGAGAGAAATATACAAGTCCGTGAGGCAGAGTCAAGGATCACACAGACCAAAACACAGAAGAGGTGACGGGCTTACATCTCTAGTGGCAATGCATAATCGAAAACCCCCAGCCTTGAAAGTGACCCAAATCAATGTGGAGAGCAAATGACCTTTTAGACTCGTTATATCACTTGATTTTACACCACCGGGAATGAGGCCGCCACTTGGAGAAAAACAAGATATCTAACCACAATATTTCAAAGGATATAGCGTAAAAAAAAATAAGTATATTAAGGCCACCACTTGGAGGAAAAAAAAAGTCATCTAACCACAATATTTCAGAGGATATACTTGTACGTAAAAAAAGTATATTAAGGCCACCACTTGGAGAAAAAAAACTTATCTAACTACATTATTTCTGAGGATATACGTAAAAAAAATATGTGAGAACTTTATCCTTCGCTCATTATGGAAGAAAATACGGGAATCAGATTACTGTACTAACTGGGATCGTATTTAATAAGGTGGGGGATCGTGGAGATGTGGCCCTAAAATTCCAAAAGATGCAGTTCACACAAGAAATAGTAGAAGTACGGTAGCAGTAGTAGTAGCAGTAGTGGTAGTGGTAGTAGTAGTGGTAGTGATAGTAGTAGTG
>NC_136961.1:44374047-44379047 GCF_032717465.1 Coenobita brevimanus
CGCTTATGTGAAGTTACGGAACGTGGTGAATGTTTTTGGCGTATCAGATAGAGCCAGGCTTCCGGGGCCTTGAATGGTGAGCGACTGGAAGCATAGCCCACTGGATTGGGCAAATTTGGGCTGCCTGGACGTTGCTACTCCTCACCCTGCCCTCGGGTGGGAAAGGAGGTCCGGATGATAATGATGATGAATTAATTTACCATCAGGAATTGTCAAAAACTGGGGCCTCTCTATACTAGCGCTTCGTTTCAGTAATACGACTCTCACAGCTAGCGCCAAAGGAGAATGGAGGGAAATAGTAAAAGGAAGATTTAAGGCCGAATGAAGAGTAAGGAAATCAGAAATGGAGTGGAAAGGAAAAAAGTGGGCCAACTCTTTCAGTCTGCTTATGTATTCTTTTTATTTATTCTTTCTCCTTCCAGACGATTTGGCTCATCTTAAACGGTTGAACAATTCTGAGAAAGTTGTGTTCAAGGAAGACACACATTTTCTACCATTCTTCATAGTCACAGAAAATGATGGCTCTTGGAGTAGCTAAAGAAATATACGATAAACACTACATAAAATAGAACGACCGTAGTAGCACATCCTCCTCAGCGACTTAGTTTTGACTATTACACCTTACAATAGCCAGTAAACCCACGTAGAACATCTTCCTTAGCGACTTATTTTGTCTACTATACCTTAACATTCCGCTGTATGGAACTGATATCACTTTAATTCCGACATGGTTTGCATCAATAGCAGACGAGAGAATACTGAGGTGTAATAAGCGGAATAAACTACTTAAGGGAGGTGTTACGGGGTCCCCTGTATCACGTAGGCTATAATTACAGGGGTTAAGGAAGTAGGGGGAGGGTGACAACATTCCGATTTCCTTAGCTCTTGACTCTGTTTCGGAAATTTTTTAATGTAGTAATTCCTCGTTAGACGTCGCCTCTTTAAAACTTGTCTATATTTTTCTTCTATTCTACTGATTACAATATACCGTATGTATTTATGTATATATACTGTATATATATACATTATATAATCCTTAAAGATGAAACGTAAACAGTGTCATTCATAATATTGTCGCATTCAACAGTGACAGGAAGAAGTCAGGCAATAATGTGGTGAAGAGAGACGAGGGGGAGTTAGTGAAAGGAAGCGGGTTTATTACGAGAGGTATGACTCCCATGAACCGAAAAACATAAAAACAGACAACTAAAAAGAATGCAATGCCAGATCTAACAGCGATAGAAAGGAGAGGGATGCAACATTGCCGTGAAGAGAGGGAGGCGGGAGTCAGCGAGAGGATGTGGGCTAAAACAAAGCTTCTGACTCCACCCGGTTTAAAAGAGCTGAATGTGAATGTGGTGCCCCCCCATCCCCCCACCACATGAGAGCTGTCACCTACTTCACACAAGGCTGAATACTTCCCCTGACTCAGCAGTTGTGCGGGGCC
This sequence comes from Coenobita brevimanus, assembly GCF_032717465.1. Lineage (NCBI taxonomy): Eukaryota > Metazoa > Arthropoda > Malacostraca > Decapoda > Coenobitidae > Coenobita > Coenobita brevimanus. The sequence goes on from NC_136961.1 coordinate 44,375,495, forward strand.
GAGGAAAGCACTGAGTCGGTTCAGTACACCCGGCCTGTGAGAAGCTGATTTTGCAAGAGAAGCAATGCTGTGGCCTGTAAAAAAAAAAAAAAAAAAAAAAAAAGAGAGAGAGAGAGAGAGAGAGAGAGAGAGGAAGAAACATCGAGAACAATCCAAGAAATATATACCACAAAAAAAAAAAAAAAATCGAGGACACTCCAAGAAATATATACCAAAAAAAAAAAAAATCGAGGACACTCCAAGAAATATATACCAAAAAAAAAAAAAAAAAAAAAATCGAGGACACTCCCAAAAAGACCACCAAAAAAAAACAAAAAAACATCGGACTCGAAAAAATACCTAGAAAAAAAAAGACGAGGACACTCCAAACAATTTCTAGAATAAAAAAATCTTGAGAATAAAAAAATCGTGTGTGTGTGTGTGTGTGTGTGTGTGTGTGTGTGTGTGTGTGTGTGTGTGAGAGAGAGAGAGAGAGAGAATCACTATGTATTCAGCATAGACGGTGTGTGGCATTTGGAGATGTGTAGCTCTGTATATGCTGCATGGAGGAGAACTGCTGCTGGACTAAAGGAACGGGCAATAGAGTACATGGCCAGAAAAGATACATAAAAGATAAGGAACGGGGTGAACAGTCTATGACCAGAAAAGACAAAATATAAATAAATAAGTAAAGTAGTAGTGGTAATAATAATAATAATAAAAATAATAATAATAATAATAATAGTAATAATAATAATAATAAAATAATATGTTTAGGCTCACTGACTGCCACCAAAAAGAAAAAAAACATATTAAGGTACAGGTAAACGTTCATTACAGGTGTCTGTTTTCACCTGAGGGAACTGGGTCTCTCTCCACACCTGAATATTAAGTCGTGGTTGGGTGGAATTTAATTAGTTTTGTTAATGAGGCAGGAATACACACACACACACACACACACACACACACACACACACACACACACTCTCTCTCTCTCTCTCTCTCTCCTTCTTTAATCGATTTCCTTCTCATTTCTTTCCTAGTCTCTTGTAGTCGCTGACCTCACCACTCACCCCCCCCCCTCTCCCCACCTCTCGCCCACGCTTGGCTGTCGTTTGTAGGTCTTAAAAGAATTCCTAACACCTCTTCCATAGCTACTTATCTTGCACATTACACCTCAGTCAGTATTCTCTTGTAAGTTACTGATGTAAACTCTGTCAATAAACTCTATATTAAAACGATATAAATAGCATAGACGAAAATGTTCTGGTGCAACAGGTAAAATAAATCACTAAAGCAGAGGTGCTACGTAACTACCCATGTCTTCTGTACCTCTTACAATTTTTTTTCGGTATCTGGTACATCAATAAAGTCTTGCATTTTTTTTTTCAATCTATGTCGATAAAAAAGGGTAAATTTCATATCTTATATCTATCTACTACCAAACGCCTTAGTCCTGTAAGGGGTGGCCACAAACAAATCGCCTCCACGTCGCACCGTCCTCTTCCATTTGGCTGCCCTCTCCCCAGCTCACACCCCTCTCTCATATTTATCTCTACTCCAACCCTCCATCTCATCCTTCGTCTCCCTCTTACCTTCTTCCCCTTACCGTCATTCACACGCACTCTTCTAGTCAGTTTCTCATTCCCCATCCTCTCTACGTCCGCAAACCATCTCAAACTACATCTCTTAACACTTCATCATATCCACATCAACACAAAAAAGATCCTTCACTTCAAACAATACAAGAGAATAATACGGAATGATGTACAAAATAAATCGGTAAGAAAGAGGTGTTAGGGAGCCTCCTCCACCCACGACAGGAAGGGTGTTTGGTGTGTGGTGTTGTGTTCGTGTGTGTTTCTATCAAGGAGGCACGCGACTTGGGAATTACTGAGAAATGCGTCAATCTAGCAACCAATCCCTCTTCTCCTCGACTCATTTCCTCAGTAGACGTTCACATCAATAAAGGTACTATACTCATTTTACTCTAACTTGGCCTAAAATTGACCTCTCTCCATCTTCCATGCTTGTTGTAACAGCTGATTAACACTAGAATATGATGATCGTCACGAAAAAGTGCTACGGAAAGGATGAAGAGCCGTAATATTGTCTTATTCTGCCACTGAGCTACGTGGCATAAGCTGCAAAAGGACGAAAATCTAGGCCAGGTTAAGGTGAAAGGAGTATGACCAACTGCTCTTTTCCTCTACTTATTCTCTCAGTAGGCGTTCACATCAATACCAGAACAATCTATCTCGTTTGTCACTCTCTCTCTCTCTCTCTCTCTCTCTCTCTCTCTCTCTCTCTCAAAATAAGTAAATATATAAATAAATAAAAATAAAAAGATACATGAGAAATCCATACACGCCAGACCTGTACTATTCGGTATAAAATATTCACCTGTCTCAACAATCGCTGAAGTCTTACCTACATTAGCCTAATTAACCTACAAATCGCGGCACACATACATTTACATTATTTCGAACAAGTGTGTCAAGATTACAGCTTTTCTCCGAAGTAGCATATCTTCCTTGTATACACTACCACTATAATATTCATCTGTCAACAACCAACACCTTAATCGTGTCTACATCAATCAGCTTTCAGATCTTGACACTAACATCAAAGTTCACAAAGATCCCAGTCCATATCAGCAAGCAGCAAATCATTACATATATCAGTATTATTCACACTTTCTCTCAACAACCAACACAGTCCCTGACACATCTCTGCACTCTTCAAAGTTCCTAGTCTCTCTCAGCAAGCAGCACATCATCACTGCATACATCAGTATTACTCACATTCTCCATCAACAGCCATCCTTTTCTTACACATCTCGATACTCACATTCACAAGTCAGGAGAGGCCTTAGTCTCTATCAGCAAGCACCAGCAAATCATTACAGACATCATTAATATTCACATTCTCACTCAATAACCATCGTCTTCTCATCCACATATCGACTCTCACATTCAAAACAAGTACGCCAAGATCCTGCCTCTATTAGCAAGCAGCACATCATTACATACATCAATATTAATCACATCCTCTCACATCAAGCAGCACAACCTCTTACACATCTAGACATTCACATTTCCATGTCTGCAGAGGTCCCATTCTCTCTCTGCAAGCAACACAAACAATATCACTACATATATCAGTATTAAAATATTCTTGCTACGCCGCCACACGTCATGGTTGCGTCTTCTCTTCCCATTAGCAAGCTTTCTGGCGCCTCTTCAGTTATCTGTTTTGCAAATTTCGCCTTGATATTCTCCTCGTCATTTATGTTGTTTTAATATTACCATGAACTATATAAACTTAAAAGAATACATTACATCCCAGACACGAAAATAAACAGGGGAGGAGGAGATCTTGGGGGGATCAGGAGGTAGGTAGGACAGATGCAAGACACAGACGGTGAAACAGATGACAGTTGAAGTAGACACTGGTATTGGTGACGGTTTGGTTATTTGACTGTTGAGGACAAGGCGTTACTTTGTGAGCGTCCACCTCATAAACTCAGTGGCAGTCGGTGGAGCTCGGACCCACCACTCAAAGCGTCCTCCAA
>NC_136961.1:44386547-44629047 GCF_032717465.1 Coenobita brevimanus
ATTGCAGGCTGAGAAATGCGTCTTTGTAATGCGTACAATCCGAACCAACTAAATTGTGTGTGTGTGGGGGGGGCGGGCAGGTAGAAATGCGACCCTTGCAACACCGTGACGTCACCACCTGATTCCCTCACCACCACCACCACCAACAACAACAACAACAACAACACCTACTACTACTACTACTACTGCTACTGCTACTACTACTACTACCGCTACTACTACTACTACTACAAAACCCGCCACGCAGACCATTTCACTCCCACTGCGCGTACTTCCCAGGGGCTATGGCTGCCAAATATCTCTGCACGCTCTAAAGAAATTCCTTGATCTAAGTACAAAGAGGTTCTAGGAAATCTTCAAGGCCTCTTAGAAAGGAACCATGTGCATTCCGCTTTGTTATGATGCCCTGAGAATACAAAGGAATACAAAGGAGAGCAAACAGCAAGAGAGATGTTTGTTCTCTCGTGTCTGTTTGGTATAAAGAAGGTAATGACTAACAAAATTATTCTACCCGTTAATGACAAGATAAAAAAAAAAAAAGCAGGAAATATGGAATAAGTCACTGGTAGGAAATAAGGAATAAGTCACTGGTAGGAAATAAGGAATAAGTCACTGGTAGGAAGGAGTTAAGGTAGAAACAAACAAGCCCACCTACTCAGTGACATCGATGGTGTGGAAAGAGTGAGCTGGGCGTAGAGGAGGGAGGGAGGGAGGGAAGGAAGGAGGAAGATATGGAAGGAAGGAGGAAAGGTGGACGATATGGAGGGAAGGAGAGAGGGTGGATGATATGGAGGGAAGGAGAAAGGGTGGAAGATATGGAGGGAAGGAGGAAGGGGAAATGGAGTGAGGGAGGGAAGAAGGAAGGGGCAAGGGAGGAAGGGAGGGAGGGAAGGAGAAACGGGAAAGGGAGGGAGGGAGGGAAGGAAGAAGGGAGGAAGGGAGGGAGGGGGGAGGGAGGGAAGGAAGATGGGAGGAAGGAAGAGAGGAAGGGCAACAGGAGCCATATTCATAAAGCATCCCAACCAATTTCAACAAAAATAATTCTTCTCCTTAACAGATATCACAAATGGATTTATTTTTCGTCTTTTTTTCGCTTTCATATTCGCTGTTGCCAAATTTCGTGTTCTCTGGCTATGTAAGAGTGAAGATGAACGTAAGAACAAATAAACAACTTACGCAAATGGATCGTAACTAAAAGAGAATCTCAATATGGGGTATTAAATGGGTGACTGGCAACTCCCCCTTCTCCCAGGCACACACAGTGCAGAATCATCCTAAGTATATAGTTCTTCCTGTAAAAAAATGTCTTAAATGGGTGACTAGCAACTCCCCCTTCTCTCTGAAATACGCACAATATCATTATGGGGTATTAAATGGGTGACTAGCAACTCCCCCCTTCTCTCTCTGAAATACGCACACACACACACACACACACACAAACGGTTTTACATGGATGACTTGCAACTCCCCCTTCTCTCTCTGAAATACACACACACACACACACACACACACACACACACACACACACGGTTTTACATGGATGACTTGCAACTCCCCCTTCTCTCTCTGAAACACACACACACACACCGCTCATCCCAGGCTCCACATCCTCGTCAACCTGCAGGCTCACTGGCTGGCACCCCTTTCCTACCCATTTACCTATCCACGTATCGCGTTAATTTTGGGCCATATTTTAGCAACCTATTTCGCTGTTAAAAAATGCCCAAAATAAGCACAAGAATTTTCAAGGGTAACAAGTAAATAAATCGCCAAAGAAGTGGTGGTAGGGGAAAATAAGAGCCTACGAGAATGAGAGGACCTGCATTGCGCCATCCGGTGCGCTAAATTCAGCACTGTACTAGCTGTTTTCCACACGGTCGCCTTTTATAGACTGATTTCTGATGCTCCACACAGCTTGCCCACTCAATGAACCACAGCCGCCTATAATCTCACGCTAAAATTATACACAGGGAAGGAAGACTCAAAAAGGAAGATGGTTAGGAAGGCAGACTAAAAAAGGAGGATGCGTAGGAAGGAAGACTCGAAAAAGGCGGATGCGTAAGTTATCCCTGGCCATCTCGTAACTCCTTCGTAGGCGCCGTGACCTTCCCATCCCCGCCACACCTCCCGCCTCCCACCTTCCTTTTCTTACTCCCTTCAATGGCCTCTCACCGCAAGGCCATTTCGTCCTTATAATCTACATACGGAACTAGGAATATATTTTGTTTTCACCTGACGGGACTGAGCCACTCCTGCAAGATGAATAATTGGGTCATATTCTCGTCGGTTATGGAAGCTCCCTAATACTTTTTCCTCAGCGATTTATTTTGTTTATTATTCCGTAGTCCTCTTACATAAATCCTTCCAAAAGCGCCACACTCTGCATAAATAACGTACGAAGGGATATTAACCAGCCATATCTAAAGTAACTCGCTAAGGAAGAGGTGTTAGGGAGCTTCATCAACCAACGGGAATAATACCATGTCGTGTCGTCATAAGTTTTTGTTTTTATGTAGGAATGAGAGGATGTGGGAGTGGGAGTTAAGGGGTGATGGAGTGGGAGTGAAGGGGTGACGGAGTGGGAGTGAAGGGGTGATGGAGTGGGAGTGAAGGGGTGATGGAGTGGGAGTTAAGGGGTGATGGAGTGGGAGTTAAGGCGTGATGGAGTGGGAGTTAAGGCGTGATGGAGTGGGAGTTAAGGCGTGATGGAGTGGGAGTTAAGGCGTGATGGAGTGGGAGTGAAGGGGTGATGGAGTGGGAGTGAAGGGGTGATGGAGTGGGAGTGAAGGGGTGATGGAGTGGGAGTGAAGGGGTGATGCAGTGGGAGTGAGGGGATGTGGGAGTGGGAGTGAAGGGATTAAGGAAGTGGGAGTGAGGGGATTGGGTGTGGGAGTGAAGGGGTGATGGAGTGGGAGTGAAGGGAATATGAAGTGGGAGAGAAGGGGTCATGGAGTGGGAGTTGAAGGATTAAGGATATTTACCAGAGTACAGCAAACGCCCTGTAGTAACCACAAACGCTTATGTAACTCCGACCCATCTTGTGCTCCGTAATTATACCCTACCTTCCCTTCCCGGCCACACCTCCCCGCCTCCCACCTTCCTTTTCTCAGTGATGACTCCCTTCCAAGGCCTCCCACCGCCTTGTACCATCTCCCTAGCAACTCTTCCTTAGCGATTTATTTTTAGAGGCGGCTGGTTAATACCGAAAATGGTGGTATTGGAATTATTTACATATCAGAGGAGGGAAGTAAAGGATAATAAACAAATCGCTTAGGAAGAGGTGTCAGGCAGCTTCCATAACCGATGAGGATACGGGCCTTCGTAACGTCTATTCCTTATCGATTTATTCTGCAAATTACACTCAATATTCTCTTTTATTTTATTGGAGCAAACTACGATGGTGATGAAAAAATATAAAGTATGAGTGAATATCAAAGACAAAATAAATCGCAATGAAGAAGGCACTACGAAGCCTACTAAACCAAGCAGCCTATACAGCATTCATTTTAACAGGCTGAGATTTTCGTCTTTTTGAAGCTTATTCCTGTAGCTTTTTGGCAGAATAAGAAAATACTATGGCTGAACATCCTTTCCACAAAACTTCTTCGTGACTAGCATCATATTTTGGTGTTAATCTACTGGTACATCTCAGAATTCAAGCTTGAGAGAGGGCATTTTTTTTCGCCTAGTTAAAGTGAAAAGAGTGTAGAAAACTGACAATATTTCTTCCTAGTCACTAAAGCCCTGTGAGAGAGTGGGGGTGAAGGGGGTGTGGGAATGAGGGAGTGGGAATGGAAGTGAGGGAGTGGGAATGGAAGTGAGAGAGTGGAAATGGAAGTGAGGGAGTGGGAATGAAATGAGGGAATGGGAGTGGAAGTGAGGGAATGGGAGTGGAAGTGAGAGGATGGGATGAGAGTGAGAGGATTATGGAATGGAAGTGAGGGAGTGTGAGTAGGGGAGTGGGAGTGAGGGAGTGGGAGTGGAAATGGGGGAGTAAGGGGGAGCGGCCAGTCCTGATATCCTTGAGGGTGTCTTTCCCGTGCCCTCCCTCACATAAAACACGTCACCTCATACGTTGTAGTAGCTTGAATCTGATGTCCTTTTTAAGCAGTATTAGGGTAATATTAGTATCAGTATCAGTATCAGTAGTAGTAGTAGTAGTAGTAGTTAATAATAATAATAATAATAATAATAATAATAACAACAACAAACTAATCCATCCATTCATATATCATAAATAATAATAATAATAATAATAGAATAATTCTCTGTCGTACGAAAGGGGTTTACACAGGCTATAGCTAACCTCTAGGCTTGTATTGTCGTCGGAAGCTCCCTAACGTCTCTTCTTTCGCGATTTATTCTGGGGCATGGCTGGTTAATACTCCTTTGCATGTACGTTATTTAATGCAGAATATGGCGATACTGGGATGAATTAAGTACCGGGTAACAGAAGAGGAGAGTAAGGTGTAATAAACAAAATAAATCGCTTGGCATATGGCGTAAAGGAAAATGGACACTAGAGTTCCAAAAAATACCCCATCTACACAAATTCCTGGGAAGATGGTCAATAAGAAATAGCCAAGACGTCTCCGGGATCAAGGCGTTAATCAAATAATAAAATAAATCACCTGGAAAAAGGAATTAAGGCCCTAGAGTATGAAGAGTCCCAATGTACGCAAATTCCTCAGAAGATGGTTAATAAGAAACAGCCAAGACGTCTTCGGGGTCAAGGCGTTAACCTAATAACAAAATAAATCACCTGGAAAAAGGAGTTAAGGCCCTAGAGTTCGAAGAGTCCCCCAAACTACACAAATTCCTCAGAAGATGGTAAATAAGAAATAGCCAAGACGTCTCCGGGGTCATGGCGTTAACCAAAGATCCAAATATAAACAACAGCGTGGCAACAGAGGCGGGCGGACCTACCAAAAGCGACCTACATATATGGCACTCCACCAGCCCCGGAAATATCGTGTCTTCCCCATTGCGATTGTGTTTACAGGTTTAGGCTACCTTTGTATTCTCCAAGCGTGAGAGTGCCCGGTCAGAGAGTATCAGCGTGTGGCAGTATGGTGTGGTGGTGGCGGTGGTGGAGGGGGTGAAGGTAATAATAATAGTGATGGTGGTGGGGGTGGTAATAACGGTGTGTGGTGGTGGTTGTGGTTGTGGTGGCTGATGGTGTTGCAGGAGGCCGTGGTGGTAGCAGTATTGTGGTGATGGAGGTGGCATTGGTAGTGTTGGAGATGGTGTTGGTAGTGATGGTGGTGGTAAGGGAGGTGGTGTTGGTAGTGATGGTGGTGGTGCGGAAGGAGGCATTGGTAGTGATGGAGATGATGTTGGCAGTGGTGGTGATGATGGTGACAGCATTATTGTGTTGGTAGTAGCAGTGATGGTGGTGTTACACGGGTTCTTACTCTTCTTCCTCTCACCTAACAAGAAACTGCTGCCTCTCCATATAGAATGCTGAGCTGTTATGAGAAGTATGCTAAGGGAATGACGTGGAGATTTAGCATTATTCTGTTCTGCCACGATATAACAGGTAATCGGCAAAAGGGGGACGCAAATCTGTCAGGTACGATCAAACTGACTATCGTAGTAGAAGTAGTAGTGGTGGAGGTAACAGTAGTAGTAGTAGTGGTGGTGGTGGTGGTGGGACAACTGCCGGGTGTCGCTAGACGCTACAATCTCTGAGTGTGATGGGAGGGGGGGAGAAAAGATGGAGAGGACAGGGGAAGGAGAATGGGGAGAGGAGAGGGAATGAAAAGGGTAAGATAGAGGAAGGTGAGATGGGAAGGGAGGGATGGGAAGGTGAGAATGAAAAGTGAAGGAAGGAAGAAGAGGGTGAATATGGAGGAGGGTGGGAATGAGAAGTGAGGGAGGGGGAAGGTAGGGGAGTATGGGAATGAAGTGGGAGGGTGAGAAGGTGGGAGGGAGGAAGAGAAGGAAGGAGGGAGGGAGGGAGGGAGGGACATGGAATTCAAACATACGCTACAAATCACTTCCTGCTTTGATGCCCTTCAGACATAATCCACTTGTTTATTTCCAGACTCAAACAACTAGAAATAAACAAGGAGATATTTGGCAACTTTTTCTTAACGTGGGTGTCATGGTGTTTGAAGGTCTCAGGGCCGTAATGCAGGTGGCAAATGGGGCTCCGTAACACCTTTTCCTTAGCGATTAATTTTGCATATTACACCTTACCATTCTCTTGTACACTATTTTCACCGTTTTAATAATTACATACTACTACCTGCATGAGTAACATTCAAGGGGATACCTAACTGTGATGTGCAAAATAAATCACTAAGGAAACTGTGCTACGAAGCCTGTCAACTAGCATACAGCCTTCGCTATGTAATTTACTGAAAATCTTAACCAATCAGTTTCAGATTCGCATTTCTTCTTCTTCTTTTTTTTCTTTAATATTCACTCTGATGATAAAGAGGGACGCCTTCACGTGGTGGCACCGATATGACTAGGTGACTTGGGTGCCTGGTTATACAAACGTCCCTCAGTTCACTCCCTATTCACCAAAAGGAGGATGGTGGACTGCAAGAGTGGCGTAATTTCAACCTGCAGTCCACTGGGTTTACGTTCAGATGAGCCAGGGGTTACTACTACCACCAGGACCACCAATACTACTACGGTACTATTACTACTACTAACACCACCACCAATACTACTACTATTACTACTGCTACCACCACCACCAATACTACTACTGTTACTACTACCACCACCACAACGACCACCACTAATAATCATTATCATCATCATCATCATCATCATCACTGGTTTAGTTATATGTATGGAAGCTGTATGAATGACGACAACAGTATAAACCAACCAAGTTTATACGACTGTAAGATTAGGTCAGTAAGCATGAGGTGGTAACGTTAAGTGTATATGAGGAACGTGCGGGTGTGTGCAGAGTGTGAGGTGCTATACATGAACGTGTGTGTGTGTGTGTGTGTGTGTGTGTGTGTGTGTGTGTGTGTGTGTGTGTGTGTGTGTGTGTGTGTGTGTGTGTGTGTGTGTAAATAGAAGTCAGGTTAAGATGTGACCGTCATGTGCGGTGTGTAGGCTACGTGCTTCAGGAAGACATATTTACACCTGAGAGAACAGGTGTTGCATAAGGTGTACGGAAGGTGGTCATTTGATAGGGTGTAGAGGATGAGGAGGGCTAAGGATTGCTGAATGATGATGATGATGATTATGGTGATGACGACGATGATGATTATGAGTGTAAGCTAGTATATATTAACCCCTTCACTCCAATTACGCGTTTGTTTATCCTCTACATTACCTCACTGGAAATTTCTTACAGTGGGAGGGTTTGACACAATCACCGTTAAAATCCACCACAATGAAAGGTCTCCCCTGTGCTAAATTAACTCGTACCGTGGAACAAAGAATAAAGACAAAAAGAAAATTACATTACCGTATGGTGGGGTGTCAATTATGGGGTGTCAAAAATAGAAGTGTCATGTATAGGAGTATGCCGGGGTGTCAATTATATGGGTGTCAAATACAGTATGAGGTGCCAAGAACAGGGGTGTCAATTATGTGGTGTCAGGTATAGAGGTGTCAAATATATTAGTGTCAAACATGCCAAGTATAGGGGTGTCAAATATATGGGTGTCAAACATGTCAAGTATAGGGGTGTCAATTATATGGGTGTCAAATATGTCAAATACGTGGGTATGCTGGAGTCTGAAGCAGAAAGAGACGGAGAGCTAGTACCGATAGCTCACACTCTTGACCATGTTCTGTTATGCACCTTATTTACATTCTTAAAACCAACACATAATTCCATGGACATATTTCAACTCTTTCTCAGATTTAACATTCTCTAGGCTTCATAAATTCCTCGGTTATCCAAAACATTACGACAACGTGCGCCTAAACCGCTGAAAAATGTGAGCTAAGGGTGTGGCGGGAATACGAAGGCCGTCTGAGTGTTATGCAAAGGGAGGGGAAACGAACAGGACTCGACCACAGCCAATACACCATTATGCAACTCGGCACAACATCCTTCTCTCCTCTTGCATCATCATCTGTAATTATCAACATGCAAAAATCTACAACTCTCTCTCTCTCTCTCTCCATTATGCAGCGAGGCACGACACCCTTCTTTCCTCTCGCATCACCATCCGCAATTATTATATACACGCAAAGTCCCCCCTCCCCCCGCTCTCTCTCTCTCTCTCTCTCTCTCTCTCTTATTGTAATTTACGAGAGGGAAGTTAGTGAATTCAAAAGACGAGACCTTGGAGATGGTAATGTATAAGAGCGCTGTGGACTTATTCTTCCACACAGCTGGCCACAGAGGTAAAGACTGATCTCTCTCGGGTTTTCCTTGCCTTTCCTTGGTGCTGAAGAGGGGCGCCTTCACGTGATGGCACCGATATGACCGTGTGGTGGAGCTGCCAGGATTTACAAGTGTCCCTTAACTCTTCCCTATCCCCCCAAAGGAGGGTGGTGGGCTGTATGGGAGGGGTTTATTTCAGCCTGCAGTCCACTGGGTTCTTGATTCAGATAGTCTGATATGAATAATTTAATCCTATACTACTACGACTGCTACTACTACTACTACTACTACTACCACTACCACCACCACCACTACCGTACTACTACTATTACTACTACCGGTACTATTACTGCTGCTACTGCTACCACCACCACTACTACCACATTACTATTACTGCTACTTCCAATAATAATAATAATAGTTACTCTGCATATACTCCAACATTACTGAACTGGTTTCCTTCTGACATTATTACAGGGCCCAATAAACACTGCTAAAGCGAAATAAAAACCATAATGACTTCGCCCTATCTGATATTTAAGCAGTGGATTGTGTTCAGACTTTCGTAATAAGTTGGTAATCGTATTCAATAAATCTCAAAGTAATAGTAATCAATAAATCTCAAGGTAATAGTAATCAATAAATCTCAAGGTAATATTAGTCATCAATAAATCTGAAAGGTAATATAACCAATTAATCATCAATAAATCTCAAGGTAATAGTACGGTCATCAATAAATCTCAAGGTAATAGTAATCAATATATTTCAAGATAACAGTAATCAATAAATCTCAAGGTAACAGTAATCAATAAATTTCACAAGCATACCGGTACCTATTATTTCAACGTAATTATACCATCATCTATAACTGATCGATAAGGAGAAGGCATTTATATACTCATCAATACAGGGATAAAGAGTCTTGATACTGAACGATTACAAGGCTGGTTACATCTGATGGAGATTGGCCACTCACGCAGCCTAAATACGAGTACTATGTCGCCACTGTATGAAACTCGAAAGGGCCTTAGATATGTGGTAGGAACGAGTCTCCTTGGTTACTAGTCAAGTCGTTTCTTTAAGTCTGAGTACACATGGCCATCAACCGAGCTTCAAGAATTTATTTTGTCCATTACACCTTACCATCTTGCGTTAATGATGCAAAGTTGTATCCACATAAAAAAAAAAAAAAACACGCAAGAGGTCAGAGATGCAATGCCGTAAATCAAATAAATCGCTTAGGAAAAAAATACAAAACCATCCACAGTACACTGATATAAATACCGGTACTCCCAACATGCAACGGAGTAAGAAGGTGCAATATACCAAATGCACCGCTAAAGCAAAATTATTACGGTAGTCTCTCTCTCTCTCTAAAAAAAGAAAAAAAAAAATGCAATTGATTCCGGGAAGGCAGCACCACCTGACCCGCGCCCGTATTCACAGACGTAGACTATTTTGGGTGTATCTGGAAAATTAGTAGCTCCTGTACAGTACGGTACCTCATATTGCCTTTTTATCCTATATATTATTCCTTTTTCTCCTACTGCACGTTACTGAGGCAAACTATATCTGTTCTAACGATTTATACAGCACAGATAAAGGTGTAACAGAGATGCAAAAATCACCTACAAAGCGCTACGAAGCAAACAACAATCGATACTGACATAGGAACGCTCTTCATTATTCCTACGGTACAGTATCATTTTCCTGTTGCGCTAGATGTTGTACAGTTTAGGGGACATCTCACAGTGACAGTGCTGGGAAGGAAGATTCCGGGAAGGCAGCACCACCTGACCCGCGCCCGTATTCACAGACGTAGACTATTTTGGGTGTATCTGGAAAATTAGTAGCTCCTGTACAGTACGGTACCTCATATTGCCTTTTTATCCTATATATTATTCCTTTTTCTCCTACTGCACGTTACTGAGGCAAACTATATCTGTTCTAACGATTTATACAGCACAGATAAAGGTGTAACAGAGATGCAAAAATCACCTACAAAGCGCTACGAAGCAAACAACAATCGATACTGACATAGGAACGCTCTTCATTATTCCTACGGTACAGTATCATTTTCCTGTTGCGCTAGATGTTGTACAGTTTAGGGGACATCTCACAGTGACAGTGCTGGGAAGGAAGACACATTATTCATTTATCCGACAATTACCTTAAAGATAACGTCAGGTTAGCGATAATCACGAACTGGGATAAATAATGACTAATGTTCGATCTTGATTAATGTTATCAGGGTAATGATATGATCTCGTGTATATTAGATGTGTGTGTGTGTGTGTGTGTGTGTGTGTGTGTGTGTGTGTGTGTGTGTGTGTGTGTGTGTGTGTGTGAGGTACCGGTATGTGTGTCAGGTATGCGGTAAGTGTACAGTATACCACGTGTATGAGGTATGTGTGTCATATGAGGTGTTTGTTTGTTTGTTAGTTTGTGTCTGAGGTGCCGCTATGTGTCAGGTAGGCTATGCGGTAAGTGTATGCCACGTGTATGAGGTATGTATGTCATGAGGTGTGTGTGTGTGTGTGTGTGTGTGTGTGTGTGTGTGTGTGTGTGTGTGTGTGAGAGAGAGAGAGAGAGAGAGAGAGAGAGAGAGAGAGAGAGAGAGAGACCGGTATGTGTCAGGTATGCGGTAAGTGTATGCCACGTGTATGAGGTACTGTAGCCTATGTATGTCATATGAGGTGTGTGTGTGTGTGTGTGTGTGTGTGTGTGTGTGTGTGTGTGTTTCAAGTGTATGGTACTGAAATTTATCAGACCAGTGCCCAAAGTTATTAATATTAACCTGTTGAGGAAGCGTTCATTTCCGTACTTGATCGAGATTTGACTGACTTACTTAGGCTTACTGGCACCGTTACAGCAGAGTCTGGCCTAGTAGACGTAGCTTTCTCACTGCGCTAGTTGTCCATACAGCGAACATTTTGGTACTCTATCGCGGGAGATTTGAGTGCAGCTTTTGTAGATGTGCTTAATACAGAAACGTTCAGTTCTTCTGGGGATTCTCAATACAAAATCACGCAGTCAATAACATTCTAGAGGTGTATTTTATCGGTGTACTTTATGGGTGAAATCGTCCATCTGTAGGCACCGGGTGTGAAGAGACAATGGAAAAAAAAACTCCACTCCCAGCCTTGTTGACATAGCTAGAACACTGGCTCCTCTGTTTCTAAAATGGAGTAAAAATGAACACTGGAGTCAGGAGTACGAAGAAACTGCATTATCTACCTTTACTGAAAAAAAAAAAAAATTCTTGGAGTGAAAGGTAACTGCTGGGTTCACAAGCAGCATTAGGATTATTTGGCCGAACTGCCACCAAACGATGAAACAATTAGATCTGTGGCTGAAACCGTTTAAATTAAAGTGAAATTAAAGTTGATGTCACCACTGCAAGCCTCTAGGTCTGTTCAGTATCTTCCATCAGCCCCATATCAAATAAACTACCGGTACATGCACAATTTTTCCCTCCGTTGTATACTGTCGTGGGCGTCTTTATAACCAAACACTGTTTCGCACGTGAAGACAGAACAAGTATTAGTGTTTGAAAGTGAAGAAACTGGCGATGTTGCAAAGGGGAAAACCTGCAACCACACTAGGAAAATGCGTGGGGCAGTTTACAAGTACGTTGAAAAGAAAAAAAGGGTGAGTGCAAGAGGAAATAGCTGCCTGACCATCTCTGTGGGGGATTCCCGAGAATGGAAGGCATGTGCGATGTAAAAGTACTCTCACTCTCTCTCTCTCTCTCTCTCTCTCTCTCTCCATACCGTTCATTTCATAAACACTTTACGATCAGCTCGCTTTTGAAATTCACATTTTTATTTAATGGAACGAGACCACAGTTTTCTAAACACCTTTCTTCTTCCTTTCTATAATAAATAAATAAATACAGGCCCACAAATTTCTCGTAACCATGCTTTTGCAGAAGGAAGACGGAAAAATTATGAATCCTTAATACCAGTAAACACAAATACGAATTACGCGAAGTTAATCGTAAATATATTAGTGCATCTCGATCCAGGAATGTAAATATGTTGGTGCATCTCGGTCCAGAAATGTATGTTGGTGCATCTCGGTCCAGGAATGTAAAAAATATGTTGGTGCATCTCGGTCCAGGAATGTAAATATGTTGGGGCATCCCGGTCCAGGTATGTAAATATGTTGGTGCATCCCGGTCCAAGAATGTAAATACGTTGGTGCATCTCCGGTCCACGAATGTAAATATATCATGTAAACGCATTGGCAACCCAGCATATGTTTCAGGCGTGCGGAGGTGAAAAAAAAATGCACTATCGGATTTATGAGGTGGCAGTGAGCACGAAGCATATGGCCTTATTTTAGCTGGCATGCGAGACTTCCTGGTGACCCCTCTTTCATGCATATTACACCTTAACATTCTCTGGCTACTTATAGCTTTCTAAAATAGTTTACATCAATAATTTATGAGGTTACCGAAGTGTTACGTGCAGAATAAATCGCATGCGAAGAGGTGTTAGACCCCAAATCCCCTTATAAATTTACAATATGACGGCAAAACAGCCTGGGATACGCGGCCATGAGGTCACATACGCAAGGAGTACGGGGGTAGGTGTGGCAGGGATATGGGGTCATGTTTGGCGAATGAGACAAGCGCGTGTGTGAAGGAATATCTATGCGGTAGTGACAGCCACAAGTAACACTCTCTCTTCAAAAAACATGGCAGCCTTGAATTCCTCACCTGCTTGAACCACTCCAGCTGTAAGCCACTATAAATAAAACACCCAAGTTTCCCTTGACCATCACCTACCTGCCAGTAAAAGTTGTCAAAGTTACCATACTGACAGATGTTTACCTTATATTGTTGACAGTTCTGGCACGTGGCGCTGACGTCTGCTTCTTCTGGAGTCTGGGTATATCCTAATGGCTCCAAGGGATGAAGGGATTAACACAACTATTAACACTCACAGAGAACCGAGAAAGGTATCAACAACCCACTCTCACGTCCAGGCCAACACTGGGCTCGGGAAGTCGGCACCACTGACCTGAATGCTTTGGCTGCCAGGTACGCCGAGCACCGCCTCTTTACTCTTACCAGTGTTAACGTATACACACGCCCGCGTAATTTTCTAACACGTCAAGGAGCAGCAGTAGGATGCATATTTGGGATTCGTTTTACTCTAGTAGTAGAGAAAGTTGCTGTCAACTTGAGACATTGACAAAGAACATGCTCGAAAATACACTAGGATTTTCTTACGCCCGGCAGCTCTAAGACGTGGGTTGCAAACTTTTTTAATACAGTATTTTCAGGATTTTCTCAATTTTCTCTCTTTTGGGGTTTGGACGCGACGAATGAGAAGATCCGATCTGTGTGCCTTATATGCACTACGTAAACTCATGTACAATGGATAATATAAGAGGAAATTTTAAAATAATATCAACACTCAAACCAACCGTAATCTCCGGAGAAGGAAGGCTGAATGGTAATGGTAGTTGCCTTTCTTTCCAGTTATTACTATGTGTTGATTCTATGATATTTTATTACCATTAGGACATTCAGTAATATTTTGCGTACTAAGCTTTCATAAGTCTGCAGATATGCTACCTCCAAAACCATGCTTCTTTCAAATAAACGTTAGAGCAATATTGTATTTCTCCCTGGCTGCCTTATTCAAGACACGATTTCCATCAGGAACGATTTCCAACATATATTGGGACACAGGCTATTTATACAAGATTCCAGCCAACTGAGAGGAAAGAAGTCCATAACAGCTAAATATTATCGCAGTTTTGTTCTTCGTATTTCGTCATTCATTTAACTGTGAAGTGTTACACAGTTTACTAAAATCTGGCACGGATTTAGGGGTGTGCGGGGACGTACTCGCCCTTGTTTGGGGGCAGACCAAATAATGCATATGCTGAAAAAAAAAAAAAAAAAAAAAAAGTTCAGGAGCCGCCATTGCCTCGCGGACCGGAAAGTGGTAGGGGAAAGTGCCAGTGCTGACGAGGATCCCTATAAGACAGGCCTGTTTTGGAAAGCCATGCCTTCCAACACCCACGACAACAAGAAGGAATTAAAGGTCACGTCCCTGGGAGCAAGATGGCAAAGGACTGCATCTTTGTGCTGTGCTGCGCCAATGCTAGCGGTACCCATAGGCTGAAGCCGATGGTGGTAGGCAAGTCTAGGAAGCCGAGGGCCATTGCCATAATCATGGACAAACACTCGGTGATCTACAAGCACAACAAAACTGCTTGGTTCACACGGAAGTATTTCTTGGAATGGTTCCACAAACACTTTGTGCCTGCCGTTATAAAATTTCAGGAAAAAGTGGGCATTCCAGCCGAGAAAATAACGGCCGTTCTCCTCCTCGACAATTCCTCAGCACATCCCAGTGCAGAAGAGTTGGTAGCCCATGGAGGAAGGATTAAGGTGCTGTTGATGCCCCCGAACACCAGCTCCCTCATTCAGCCTATGGACCAGGGAGTGATCGAGGCCACCAAGCGTCACTACCGCAACAAGCAGCTGGGGGGGTGGGGGGCGCCTGGTAGTGCTTGAGACTGAACAGGACCAAGAGGAGGATACAAGAGGGAGCTCGGTCACTAGAAAATTTCAAGGCCTATAACTTGAGAAATTCACTATTCAACTGGGTTGAGGCCTGGAAGGAACTGGATGCCTCCACTCTGTCCAATGCGTGGAACAAACTTTTGAATGGGACTGATGTGGAGGTGGACATCACAGGATTCAACGCAGAGGACTTTGTGATGACAGCCCATGGTAATGGGGTGCATGACGTCACCGAGGAGGACATTATGGACTGGCCCAAAAGTGACGCTCAGGACCAGGGCTATCACCGCCACAGTGAGGCTGAAATTGGTGAGGAGGCTGCTGCTGCCAGGGCTTCCATAAGCTCCTCTCACCTTACCCTAGAGTCAAGTCAGTTTTACCCTAAATTCCTATGTTTTACCCTAATTAGTAGGCAACACTAACTTCGATTATATATATATATATATATATATATATATATATATATATATATATATATATATATATATATATGTATATATATATATATATATATATACATATATATATAATATACAGTATATGAATCTAAGAAAAAGGCAAATTGGATGAAGTATGTAAAGAACGCCATATTTTTTATTTAAAGAAAAAAAAATACACTATTTAAGAAAAAGGCAAACTGGATGAAGTATGTAAAGAATTCCATATATTTGATTTAAAGAAAACAAAAATAAATAAAGTAAGAGAAAACAAGTTTCTCTATGTTTTATCTCATTTCTATTAGATTTCTGGTTTAATCAGAACACTCATTTGAGCCAACCCGGCCTAACCGTTTCGGAATTAAACGTGGCGCGCAGTTTGAAACTTTAGAGTTTTGTGTTCATTTCTATATTAGGTTTGAGAAATATTCTTGATTTTCGACTGATTGTGACACATTTTTTGTGTGTGTGCATTTTGGCAAAAAATTACCCTAAAATTACCCCATGTTATGTATTACCCCAAACGCTACCCTAGAAGGGATCTGATTACCCTAATTTAGGGTATTTTACCCTAAAATGGAAGCCCTGGCTGCTGCTGCTGCTGCTGCAGAAGGGGATGACGAGGAGGACGGCAGTGATGAGGAGGAGGAGGCCCCCACTTATAAGCCTGCAGACTTTCGTTATTTCCCGGACAAGGCAATGGAATGTATGGTGCAGTACAGTGGTTTTGAAAACTTTTATCCAGTGGTGAGAGATATGGGGGCTATTGTGATAAAGAGGCAGCAGATGGCTCTCAACCAGAAAAAAAAAAAAAAATCAATGACTTTTAAGCCACCAGCTGCACTTGAGCATTCTGGACTCCTTGTTTCCTCATACCAGAGGAATTTTTCCAGACTGACAGTGACAGTGATTAAGTGATAAGTCCGTAGTGTGTAAATGTACAGTGCTGACAGTAACAGTGAATAAAGTAGTGTAAGTGTAGTAGTACAGTACTGTAAGTCTAAATAATGTTCTGCAGGTTAAGTGATGTAAGTCAGTACTGTAATGGCCTTTACAGTGTGCAGAATAGTAATCTAAGTGTGTGTACACAAAGTGCTCAAAGTGTTAAGTGCTTTTATTATGAAAAGTTCAGAAAAGTGACCTAGAGCCCCCCCAGTCCACCTCTTCATCCTGCCAAAAGCCTCCTCCAAGCTTGAATACTTCCCTGCAGTACCAAAACAAGGTAATTTTTTTTTTTTTTTTTAATGTACTGTACTGTATAATGTTTTTCTTTTTTGGGGGGGTGGGGGTGGGGGGGAGACCTTTCCGATAACTTGTAAATATGCTCTCGTAGAGGGTTAACCCCCTCCCCCTTTTCCAGTGCTGAATCCGGTCCTGAGTATACAATACTTGTAAATGTTTGTTATTTATGTGCTATTATTTATTAAAATAAAAGCTGAACACATAAAAATCGATCAACAACTTTTAAATACAGCAGAAGACAAAGAATAGGATAAGCATGAGTGAAGCCCTCGGAGTAGTAGCAGCGCAGGGTACATGGGGTACAGCAAGAATAAATGCGGTTTGCCTGCTCTTTGGTCTGTTATATTTCAGGGTGGTGACTGAGGTTGGCCTGAATGCGCTTGCAAGCCAAAATCCACCCTTGTAAGCAAAAAGCTACATTTAAGTTTCTCATATTTTTGCCAATATAATGCAAGGTACTGCACAGATGGTACGACACGCGGAATGGTCATTGGTCAATCATTTTAGTCATGTTGAATGTGCCTACAAGCGAAAATTCCAAGCTCAAAACGCATTTATTTTCGGAAGATGACTGAGTTGGGACTGCACCGCAAGTGAATACTTTCGCCTGCAAAGAAAAAAGGCTTTATCAACTTAAAATCCAAGACAAAGACTTGTTTATATTCATCTCACGCGCTAGCAAGAGTGTTTCGATGAAGGCTATTTTTCGGCTTAATAGAGACAACTGCATTATTGTTTGTATGTATCAATTCATTGAATGCGAGTTACATTCCCACCATAACGAAATTTTGTTAAAAAATATTGATTGTACTGTGTCAACCACAGTATAGCCAACATGACATTTTTCCTCAAAATATTTTTCTAGCCCGAAATCTACAGTATGAGCATGTTTATCAGTATTGCCAATTTGGCGACTTTCCCTGCTGTATTTGAGATCTGGTAACTAGCGGAAATTTTTAGCGGGAATCGAGATTTTTGTCGGTTTGCTAACAGCGGTATGGTAAAGCAAATCAAACTATTATTGATCATTAATATTCATCTGAAACATGCTTAAATATACTAGAGAAATGTTATACTACAGAACGAAAATGCTTCTCTGGACTCAGTGTTTCAAATGCAGCTGTATAGAAACCCTGTCTTGAGAGAGATCGATTGGGTTATACAGTCTTCAGAGATTTTGTTGCAGTAAAACTGCATAACGATCTCTTAGTGACGGTGAAATCACTTGGAGAGAAATGTTCTTGCCAATATAAAAAATTTACCCTCTCTTTCATCCCAAACCTTCTAGATTATCATTTTCAAAAAGTTGAAACTCTGCAACGGGTTGTCATTGATTTCACCATGCTAATACAGCAAAATCGGCAAAAACTGCCAAGTAACCGCAACGTTCTTCAAAGAATATGGTTCTTGTCATTAAGCAACGCACTCTATTAACTCTATTAATCCCAGTAGCAGAGTTACTGAAAGCATCTCCATTAACACCGTCGTCAAAAGGGAGGAATTCATACCTTGATGGTTTTGAATGAAAACTTTATAATAATCTCATTCTAATCCATTCAAGCATTTGGAATGCGAGTTTTTGTACTACCATAGTCAAATGCAGAGATTTTTCATCACAATAAAGGACAAATGAAGACATGGACTGGAAGCAAAACTGGTAAATGTTATTCTGAAGCTTCGGGCAAGGTTAGTAAAGAACCATAGAGTCATGCTTTGTTATGAGAGCGCCTACATGAATGAAATCGTATGCAAACTTGGTGCAGTATGAAGGCCTAAAGTAGTATCAAAACGACCATTCCTAGCAGGAAGCAGAAGGCAGAAGACGAGGCAGTCGATGCGGCAACTATATGGCCTGTAGACGTATATCTGACAATTGAGAAATTTTTGCCGTCTTGCAAATTGTGCATATGGTACTTCCATTTGCTCACGTTGTCCTTATCCTGCGTTGTTGTTCTTGATGTGCAGTTTTATCGTATTTGTTTTCTAGTTAAAATTTAATATTAGCTCTCAAGGGTCGGTCTTTCACTGAGAGCCACAATACCAAATCTAACCTTGCTTTCCAGTTGCCCTCGATGTCTCTACGTAGCCCTCGGTGGCTCTACGTAGCCCTCGTTGAAAAGTCTCCTCACGTTGGCCTCGGCCACAATCTAGCGTGTTTAGGAGACCCGTCTAACGGGAATTAAAAGCTAACGTTGGCAACATTGAAGTAGTCGCTTTTCGCACGTTTGGTGAAGCTCACTGAAAGTACTTTGACATTTTACATCAATAGTTTGGCTGTGTGATCACAGAGGCTTAAGTGCTGCGATGTAAGAGTTGTCAGTGTCGATATAACGATAAATCATCTGCAGCTTATCATATACGTACCGTAAGCAACGAAGCATCATTCAGTAATCAGCAGAGTAGCACGAAAACTAATGTACACAACACAGAGCTAACGTCAGGAGGTCATGTATATATGTCTTGTATTAGTTACCCCCATTTTCCCATTGCGAGTCAATGGTGAGCATGATATCTCATGAGAAATGAGATTCTACTGCACTAAAATATCCCACACTTTGTACTTGAATGTGCTGTAGGCTATAAAGAAGGTCGTGTAGCCAAATTTTAGCTTAGTGTAGGGGGCCAGCACCCAGAAAGGAGAATTATGGGATTGACTTGAATATGGCTGTTTTACATTAAAAATACCAGGTAGTGGTTAAGATTATATACTAAGAGAGGAGAGACAGGTACCACATAACGTATTATTCAGGTCTTGACCTTACTGAAAGTGGCATGTACCTGGTATTAAGTATCTGCCTGCTAGTCTGGTTGAGTGTCTTCTTCTTGTATCTCACCTGTACAAACATCTAATTTAATGTAAGACTTCTGTCAGAAATCAAGCCCAAACTAGGTATACTCAAAGCCCACCTCATTTGTAGGGTGAATATTAAGTTTCATCCCATACCCTACCTGATGATATAGTAGTGCCTTTTCCCTCAAATATTGATGTGATTTGTGCAGTTTTTACATTGATTTCCACAGCAACCAATCAGTCTTTGTAATAGGCCCCCTTAACCAATACTGATAATGAGGGTCGAGGTGGGAAATTGGGACTTTTGGGTGGGGGGGGGAAAGGGGAAATATTTGCCATATTCAGTGGAATTTAAGCTAAAAAATGCATGCTTTCATGCTTAAAAAAAAAAAAAAGTGGGTAACATAGCTTTTTCAGTCTGACCTAGTACAGTACTTTTATGGTGGAAATATTTAGAAATGAGTGGAATATGAAAGGCGGTACAGTATAAGCATTAACCTACTCTGACCTCACTTTGCCTAACCTAGACCTGTGTAATTCAACCCAACTAATGCCAGTTTCAACCTTACCCTTAATTGTCAGCATGACATCAGTAACCGTGTGATGCATTGCTATTCATGTTTGTCTTTTCAGCAGTTACGGTCCTGTCCACAGCCTGTGGTTGCCAAAACTACATGGAACACAAAACATCATTGTTCATCTTGTTTTTAAAATATTCCTAAATAATATGAGCTGGAATGGACAAGCAGATTGATGCCATGGTGAAACTGATTTTGAATTTCAAATGGGGAACTTACTACACAGCATCTCAGCAGGCGATTGGCCACTGTACATTTAATCGTGCAATGTCATTTCTGGCAGCTGATTGGCCAGAATTTAAAAATGTTTGCACAAAAGACCACTCAGCAGCACTACATTGGCCTACAACATGCTGAATCATATTGCAGGTCCCACCTGCCTTTGTTTGGTATATATGAGGGCTGTATATACATTAATACTGTATACTGTATAGTTTTAATGGAAGTATCATAGAAGATTAGCAGTTTGTACAGATGAGGTACCATATAACAATATATCACCCCCCAAATTCAGGACTTTGGATATAAAGATGGAAAGTTAAGGTGAATTATGGTACATAAGAAATTCAAGGAATCTGGTAAGATAGGAATTAGGAAGCCTGAACCAGCTTTTCAACTTTTAATTCTTGAGATTAATCAAGAGACATCTGAGCTAACTGTTTGAGGTACAAAAGCATAGAAATAGAAAAAAAATATGAAATAGAAAAATTTAATGAAACTCTGAAAAACTGAATTAACCTCAAGGTCAAGGTGCCATCACATTGTGTTTTTCTAGGGCAGGCAAGGTGCCATCATATAACATCTTTTACTGTATGCAGAATAGAGTGGTATTTGAGTAGTTGCACTTTAGTGTTGTAGGTCATGTGAGAGTACTAATAGATACCTGTACTGTACCGGTACTTCCATATAGGATAAATAAGACTGACCAGCACTATTTGGATCACAAAATGGACAGTGGTACATTAGTTTGTGAGTGCAAACTGGGTGCTGTCATATGATGTTTGGAGTTACCTGTAGCTATGTGTATTTTGGGGGAGAAGTGAAGCAGTGTTCAGAATTCAGCTATACTTATCATGGTCCTGATATGAGGTACAGAAGTTTATGGTGAATTTAAGCTATACAGGAATGTAGATTTTTGACGTGACTAAATTAAGCTAGGGAAAAAAAAAAAAATTTACAGCAAGATAATTAAAATCTCTATAGGGGCCAGTATTGCTCACGTGTACTTTATTTCCTTTACACAAACAATCAAGAAGACAAATATCTCATTCTGTGGATGATGTCAAAAATCCCTTGTCCCGGTAGACTATTTTTTACACCACCCAGCTAACAGAACCTGTACAGATACCAGCTCTTTCATTAAGACTTGCATCACATTCATTATAAACCCTTTGCATTTGTCACTACCCATTTTAGCCTAAAAACATATTCACTTCCACACCCCTGTAATCACAAGGTTCAAATGCAATAATCAGAGCTGCCTGCACTTTTTTTTTTTTTTTTTTTTTTTCATTTTACTTAAATTTGAAATGTGCTTTGACGTAATATTGCAGTCATACAGTAATTACTGTACTTGGTCATCAGTAAACCAGCTTCCTTATTACTGGATCCACAGTTGCTGATACCTGACCTTATACTGTTTATAGCTCCTCATTAGGCCTGGGATTTGAGATTGAATACCTGGGTCATTTCTGGCTGCTACATTTATATTAACTCAGCCTCCCCCTTCCCCCACCCCCCAAAAAAAAAAATAGTAATCACAGTAAAACTTCCCAAACCAGTCATTAACACTGTTTAGAATGAAGGACATCAGCCTACAAGTTAGTGCAGTTTTCAACTGTTAAAGGATGGCCTTATGAATAGTATTATTTCATACAGTACTGTACCAACATCACTGTATGATAGATGTTTAGTACTAGTATGTAATGAGTACTTTGGATGTTCCAGAAACAGCATGGCTTCCAGTTTATTTGGTCAGCCTGTAGATGATGATGAGAAGATCCAGTACTGGCTGTACCCACAGCTGCAGGCCACAGATGAGTCACAGCAGGAAGCCGAATTGGAAGACCTGGCAGCAAAGCTTCTGGCCGACATATCCCAGCATACTCATCAGTACCTTTGGAATAATGAACCCTTCATGCTCAGGGTTCAGTGGGATGGAACTGGTGAGCTTCAGAAGGTTATACAGTACATTTCCCCCATGGTTCCTTGAACTTCCCCCTTAGTTGAATAAAGCCATGTGACTTTAACATGACTATTATTTCTGTGTTGTTGCAATAGGTCATAGGTTTGAGTGTTGAGCTTGCAAGAAGATTGCATGAAGGGGTGTTAGTTCTCACATTAATGTTGGTGTGTGGTTTGGAAAGAGCAAAAAAGCTGGGTGTAGGAGCAGTGGAGATAATATAACTTGAGGAATGCATGTGGAGAGTGGAGAATGGACGGGATGTGATATAATTGTGATTTGTGAAAGATGTAGAGTAAGGAAGTCTGTTGATAACGGCATGTTTGTTTAAGTGGTAAAGTCATATGGAGAAAGTGGATGTACAGTAGGTAGCGTGCTTAAAAGGGTACCAGTACTGTATATGTGAGCAAGTGAGAGGAAACATGGTAGGCCAAGGAGAAGGGGGATGGCTGTGGTAAATGAGTGTTTTAGAAAACAAGGAATCTATGGTAGTTGAGGGTAGGGAATTGACGGGATTGAGTGGGTTTAATGAATTATGTCTGGAGGAGCACATAATGAGTCTGACACCCCTTTTAAAACATAACAGTTAATGGATTGGGTACCATGTAGGTGTGTACATCTTAATGAACTTGGAAAATATATGTGCTGATGGCTAGACCTGTGTGGTGGTTGCATGATTCCAGGGGCTTGAGTGGTGTGTGGATGATTGTGTAGCCATTTCACTGGGCATACTGATGGTAGTATTGTGATTGGCAGTGTGATTATCCTGGTGATCCCTCAAATATTTGTATGTATCTAATCCCTCAGTCTATTCGCTGAATTTGTTGGGGAATTCAGGGACAAAAAACAGCAGACAAGGACAGTTTTCCTCTTGAGTTAAGTCAGGGCTGCATTTAATGAAGGGTTTGGTTCTGTAGTTTTTACTCCCGTCTTTTAATGTACTTTTACATTAAGGTTATTATTATTTTTTT
Source organism: Coenobita brevimanus (assembly GCF_032717465.1). NCBI lineage: Eukaryota > Metazoa > Arthropoda > Malacostraca > Decapoda > Coenobitidae > Coenobita > Coenobita brevimanus. The sequence continues at coordinate 44,409,607 of NC_136961.1, forward strand.
TCCAGAGGAAGGATTCCAGGAGCTGTCCAGACTGTCAGATAGAAAAACAGTCCCATTTTCATTCATGTCTCCTTTGGTTACAGTGGTACCTTTCTTTGAAGTTATTATAGTTTCTGGTAAATTTCTTTGAATCTTACATGAAGAGCTTTTACTTTTTACTGCTTCTCTTTCTCTTGACTATACAGAATCATCTGTTTGGTGTTAGCCTCAATAAAATTCCCATGTGTACCATTTGCACTGAAAGGGTTATTTTACATAACTGGTGAAACCTTTGTCTGCTTGGGATTCTCTCAGTTGAACAATATTATCCGTTGCCCATGTGAGTAAAATAATGAAGTGCACCAACAGAGGGAGAGGATTAAAAGGAACTGTATGTAATTTTTTAAAGGTGTTTGGTGGCCTAGTGATTAGAACGCCCCTCTTGGAGTGATGACCCTGCAGACGTTCAGTTCTTAAGAGAAGGCTGAAGGTTTTTCAATCATGTACTGTAATGCCATCAAGGGAAGTATGCTGGTCATCTACCCTTATTTGCATTGGATTTTGGTAGCTTAACCTTAGACCCCAGCACTTCAAATGGTGTAATAAAGGATTGGCTGTTATTGTTTCTGTGTAATTTTATATACAGTAGAGTAAAGGCTTGAGCCAAATTGCTAGATATGTTTATAGGCTTTCTATGGTTTTTAGAATGCTTTCTTGCTCATCTCAAAATTTTTAGAGCACTTTAAGCTGTGAGTGAAACTAGCTATATCTGATGGTGCATTGCCTAGGGGCCTTTATTCTTTTTGGAGCATTAGTATGGGACTTTGAGGAGAGTTGCAAGATATAAAAGTATGTTCACTTTAGTTTTTCTACCTTAACTAAGCCATGGTTTTTGTCCTTTTGTAGTTTATTTCTCATAGCTTAGATACAGAATACTGTATGAAAGTACAACAGTTCTACATCTTTCCCATAGTACATTTGCATGACTGGCATCATATTCTAGTGTGTAACAGCTCAGCTTTCAAGATGAAGGGTGGCAATTTTAGGGCAAGTTAAAGTGGACACAGAGTATATCAAAGCTTTTTACTAGTTTCTTTGTGAGGTCCTTTGACTGACCCCTCATATATTGTGACTTCTTACTTTAATCCTCACTGCTCTCATAGGAATCCCTGAAGTTTACCATTTGGAAATTTCACCATCATAAGTAGGCAAATTGAGTTTAAGCCGGTGAACAAAAATTGAAATTTTTAATGGGTTTGATATCTTTGACTTTATTTTTAGATGAGAGATCTGTAGTCATGCCTTCATGCTCTTCATTTTTTTTTTTTTTTTAAATTAAGCTGTGTCCACTATTTTGATCGATCAGTAGTGAATTATAAGGTCCTTTGTGTTAACAGTTGAAGTATGTTTGTTGGTCTGATTTTTTAATAGTGACATAGCAGGTCCATTTTATTAATAATTGAGCTATGTCTTCTAGTTTGATTTTTAAAATAGTGAATTATCAAGTCCTCTTAATGGTTGATGGTACATGGCAACACAAGAGATGCCTTACACAGTACTGTTTCCTGCATGAATGTGTACCAGTGTAATGTACTGATAACTTGCTCAAATGAATTCAGCCCATATTGGTTCATACTTTCCTCTAATTGTGAAGTGATATTCTTTGTATATGTCTCCCACAGTACAGTGTTATTTGTTCCTCTTCTTGTTATCAAACACTGAGCTTCTGCACTGATACCCTACCTGGGCACCTCTTCATGTCAGTTTCACATTTCATTCTTGATGGACGTTTTTCATTCAGCCTGTCATGAAGAACGGTGCCCATTCCCTCCCCTCTAATTATTGCCCAGTTTTCTTCATCTTTTATTTTTATCCAAAATCTCATATTCTGTGCCGGGAAGATTTATGCACCTTCAGTGTTAAGTTAGAATTAGTGTACTTTACAGCATTCATCTATGTACAAATGGATACTGTAGTGTGTATTCAGTGAAATATGTCACAGTATGTTTTTCATTGTTTTTTCTTTAACTCTCAGGCACTTATCACTAACGTAATTGAATAATGTCATCTGACAGTAACTGGAACAGAACACGAGATGTCCTGACCACGACAAGAAATATTGTAGACAGTATTAACACTCAAGCTAATTGTCAGTTGAGGAAAATCAGTTAACATTATGGTAGTGGGAATATCATACTAGAGTTATCCCAAACATTAGTGTTAATGTGATTGTAATATGTTTCAGTTGGAGGTCACCTGGCAGGAGTGACGAGAGTAGGGGATTACCTGGAGGATGAGTGGTTCATTGTCTTCCTGCTGCTCACACTCACCAGACATTTCCCTGGTCTTGTCTGCAGGTGGGTTCATGTTTACCATTATGTTTTCATTTATATTTATGGTTAGAGACAATTGACTGTGCTAGCATGTGTAGGTCTTTTCACTGGATGGCATTTCTTCGTACAAGTAATATTGAGATGGCAGTTAGAGGACTGTATGTCTGTACTGACTCCCTTTGTTATAAGGTCAACTACTGTGGTGTAGTACCTGGTTTCTTGGTCTACAAGAAATCATTTGATTTGTTACTCAGTGAAGAGTCATCTGTAGATAACACAACTGTACATCAAGTAAGTGGACAGTAATAGTCCCCTCCTACCCCTAATATTTCAGCAGAATTTTTATCATTCCTCTTAAATAAAATGACTTTACAATTCTTGCTGCTACTGGATGGTTATGTGTATTGTTCATATCATGTATAAATGCTCCAATATGCTTGCGTGTGTCGGTCTTGGTCACCTAATGACGGCTCTCCATGCCGCTTGATCTGTGGCAGCCTCCCTGTTCAGTACCCTATCCCTGGGGCCACACTCTATGATCTTGTCCCAGTTTTTTTTTTTTTTTATGGTCGGCCTCTTGGGTGACAGAGCAACTTGGAGGCGTTTTGTCTGCGGCCACCCTTTTCGGGATTAGGTCGTTGGACTATAGATAGATTGATAGACTTTTGTAACCCCACCCTCGACGTTTACACTCCTCACCGTACGTACCTAGTTGTCTTCCTCCTTCCCCTCAACATGGTAAAACCATCTCCGTCAACCTCTCCTTATCACGACACCAATACATTTCAGTTGCATCCTTCCTCTCAACTCTTCAATCACAATCCTAGCCCCCCAGGCCTCTGTAGAGTGTTTGTTTTATCATAACAATGAGCCCTAATGCGTCTCAGTTCGTTTGATTGCCATGTGTTGTTGGATTGGAGGGTTGATTTGATTAGTAACCAAGGAGATACATTCTTACCTCATAACTCATGCTTGTCAAATTTAATGCAACCACAACTTATTATTCAAGGTATTGGGGTAGTGCAGTTCTTCCAGGTGAAAACACTAACTATCATTACCTCAGTGTCCACTACATTATGGGGCCGAGACAACTCAGACTCTGAAATTAATGAGACGGGAATTTATTGGTTGTATTATTCTCGGCTAAAGAGGCTCTGTACCTCCTCTTCCAAATCTTTTTTCTTTTTTCACTGCATTGTATCATATTGTTTGTTTGTACTGTTTATAGCAACTCCAGCATGCTTGCATGCTTTGTCCTTGGTCACCTAGTGGTGGCTCTTCATGCTGCTCTTTTCCATGTTATGCAATCTGTGATGATATCAAACCAAAATTAATACAAAACATTACATAGAAGACATTAGCAAGGTGTATAATGTAAAATACACTACGTAATACAGTATCTACTTTGTAACAGTCGTGGGGTATTTCTTTCATCACTAGTTGTGTGAAGTGGAGATTTTTAATGATGTTTCTAGGAATGGAAAATGGAGTGAGCTAGTATGTTAGTACAAGAAGTAATAAGTAGAAGTAGAGTGGCAGTTTCAGTAAGAAGTTAATGGTGAGAAATCAACAGTATATAAAATAAAGATTGTTGATCTGATTTAAAAAACACGTATGATCATAAAGAAAAAGTATGTGCATCAGAACTGGGTGCCATGCCATTTGAGGGCTTGGCAAAGCTGTGCAGGATTGTGTGGCTATTTTGAATGTGAGAAGTGTTAATTGGAAAATCATAAATAGCAGAAATAGTGCGGTTGTAAATTAAAGACTGACAAGGATGGAAATAATGAGGATAGATGATACATAATGATGGCATTGTGTATTGTGAAGGTGAGAGGGAATGAAGTGGTCAACATGGATGTTGTGATATGTAAATCGGGTATGAGGATATGTGGAAGAGGTGAAGAAAAAGGTGGGACTGTTAATGACTGGTGAAAGAAGAAGAAGGGGGAAGAGAAAACTGTAGAAGAGGAGGGTAAGGTGGTGAGAGAAGGAAGTAAAGGAGGAAAAGAACTTTAGAGAGAGTGAGGAAGATGAGGTGTTAGGTGAGGGAAGAGGGAGGATAATGATGACACTGAGGAATGAATAATTGAGTGTTTTTGCTCAAGATGCATGACTTGTGCAGAACAGAATGTCTGCTTCACCAAGGTTAACCATCATTCCTGTCATCCAAGATGGATGTGAAACTCAAACTTACCTGCAAGTCACGCTCTTTAACTAATGACTCAAAAGACATGCATCCATGGCCTAGATAGAGTAGTGCACTGCTGTCTGATAGGATGCAAGATCATTCTCAGGCTAGGGCAACTTATCGCTTTTATTAAACAGCCTTGAAAGGGCCAGTAGGTCAGTTGCTGCTTGCTTTCCTTTGAATTCCTTTGTACATGTGTCTCTCTCAGTACTCAAACATCCTTTTATTTCTGTGCCATTCATTAAATTTTTAGGTGCATTGTTGGATAGTAATTTATTTTTCTGATTCCACTGTACTATAATCAACAGATCCTGATCTCATCCATAACATAAAAGCCTAACTCTACATCAGTCACTCATACATATGTTTCTGAACCATCATGCATGTCCATTACCATTAAAATTGGTTACTGTTTCCATGTTTTGCAACTTTAGATGCAGGAGAGGGATGCCTTCATGTGGTGGCACTGACATGACCATGCCTCGGAGCTGCCCAATTATACAAACATCCCTCAGTGCCTTCCCTGTATCCCAAAAGGAGGATGGTGAACTGCAAGAAAAGGGCGACTTCACCTTGCAGTCCATTGGGTTCATGTTCAGTCTGGGGTTGCAGTTACTACCACTACAAACTTGGAGCTTTATGCTTCTCACAAATTAAAGAGATAATTTTGTTTTTGTATTACCCCTGGGGGTAGGGGGGTTTTCAAGAATACTCCCCCAGTATCCCTGCTTGTCGTAAAAGGCGACTAAAAGGGTTGGCGGAGGGTTAGTGCCCCTCCCCGGAAAACAACTAACTAAAAAAACAAACAAGAAGCCTCGGACAAGGACTGACCAAACGTTGACGACCCAGGACCGGACAAAGGACTTGGTAATGTGTACATGGAATGTAAGAGGAGCGAATGATGAGGTGAAAGAGAGAGAGATTGTCCAGGTGCTTGAGGATGCGAAAGTGGATGTATGTGGAATAACTGAAACAAAATGGAGAGGAGAAAGTGTGAGAGAATGGGAGTATGGATGGGGTATATGTGCAGGAGTAGATGAGAATGAGAGGGCAAAGGAAGGAGTGTGTATAGTTGTGAGTAAAAGATGGAAGAAGAGCATAAGACAGTATGGATCAGTTGGGTCAAGGATTGTGTGGGTAAAGTTGAAAGTTGGAATACAAATGTGGGCGATTGTGTGTGTGTATGCGCCAACGCAAGATCGTGCTAGAAGAGTGAGAGAAGAGTTCTGGACAAATGTGGAAGTGTGCATGGAAAAGTTTGGAAGGAGTGAGAGAGTGTTTTTGATTGGTGATATGAATGGTAAAGTTGGTAATATGAAGGTGGATGGAATAGTTGGTGAGTGGGGTGTGCCTGCTGAGATAGATGAGAATGGGAGTGCGCTAGTGGACATATGTGCTGGGAGGGGGTTGGTAATAGCCAATACCCTCTTCAGGCATAAAATGATCCACAGGTATACATGGCGAGTGATGAGAAGGGTGGGTGGTGAACTGAATGAAAGGAAGGCAATGATTGATTATGTGTGTGTGGATGAAAGGATGCGAAGATATGTAAAGGATGCAAGAGTGTATAGAGGTTGGGGGAGTGGACTTTCTGACCACTACTTCGTGGTGGCCAGAATTAGGTTGCAAGTAAGATGGAGGAATAGAAGAAGGGAAAGACGAGAGGAAGGAGTAGTTGCAAGGAGAGTGGAAAGGTTACAAGAGGATGAGAAAAAGGCAGAGTATAAGAGAGAAGTGGAGGAACGATTGGGCAAATATGAATTGGAGCAGATGGGAGACGTGGAAGGTGTGTGTAAGATATTTACAGAAGAAATATGTGCAGCATGTGATGTGGTGTGTGGAAGGAAGAGAAGACGGAGGGGGGTGCAAGGAACAGCGTGGTGGACTGAAGAGGTGAAACAGGCTGTGGCACAAAAGAAGAAGGCATACAATGAATGGATGAGAAATAGGGGCGTGGAAGAAGTTGAGAGGCGGAAGAGAGAGTTATATGTGGAAAGGAAGAGAGAGGTGAAAAGATTAGTAAGAGAGAGTAAGAAGAGAGTGGATGAGGAATTTGGAAGGAATTTGAGTGTAAAGTGGAGGGACTGTAAGAAAATGTTCTGGAGAGAAGTAAAAAGAGTAAGACAGGGTGGAAGTGAAGTCAGCAGGGGAGTGAAAGATAAAAATGGTAGATTACTAGTGGAGAAGGGAGAAAAAGTGAGCAGATGGAGAGAACACTTTAAGGAATTGTTGAACGTGGAGGATGGAAGTAATGCGAGTATAAGTGGCTGGGGAATGGCTGGGAGAAGGAGGGAGGTGAGAAGACAGGAAGAAATCAGTAGGATGGAAGTTGTGGAAGCAATGAAGAAAGTTAAATCGGGGAAAGCCCCAGGAATTGATGGAGTGTGTGGTGAAATGCTGAAGCATGGGGGAGAGATAGTAGTAGAATGGATGTGGAAGATGTGCAGATTGGCCTGGGAGGAAGGTAGAGTCCCGGAGGATTGGAAGTCAGGTATAATTATTCCCTTGTACAAAGGAAAAGGGGAAAAAGAAGTGTGTGGTAATCATAAGGGCATTTGTCTTCTTAGTATAATAGGAAAAGTGTATGGTAGGTTACTTATAGACAGAGTTAGAGAAAGAACAGAGAAATTAGTTGGAGAAGAACAGGGAGGCTTTAGGAAGGGAAGAGGTTGTGTAGATCAGATATTCATTCTTAGATCTTTAGTGGAAAAGTTTCTAGAGAAGGGAAAGAAGTTGTATGCGGCTTTCATGGATTTGGAGAAAGCATATGACAGGGTGGATAGACAAGGATTGTGGAAAGTGTTAAGAATATATGGAGTAGATGGGAAGTTGTTGAATGCTGTGAAGAGTATGTACAATGGTGCGAAGGCTGCAGTGCGTGTGGATGGTGAACTAAGTGAATTTTTCTCTGTGAAAGTTGGTTTGAAACAGGGATGTGTCATGTCTCCATGGTTGTTCAATCTGTACATGGATGGGGTAATAAAAGAGGTACAAGGTAGGGTAGTGGATGTTGGAGTGGCCCTGGTGAGAGAGGATAGTGTTTGGAAACTCCCTGTACTGTTGTTTGCAGATGATACTGTGTTGTTGAGTGAAGACGAAGGGGAGCTGCAAGGCTTGGTGGATGAGTTTGAGAGAGTGTGTAAGAAACGGAACCTAAAGGTGAATGTAGGGAAGAGTAAAGTGATGGTCTTTGAGAGAGGTGAAGTCAGTGAATGTACAGCGAGGTTGGATGGTGAGGAATTGGAAAATGTGAGTACGTTTAAGTATTTGGGTAGTGTGATGAGTAAGGATGGAGGTTTGGAGGGTGAAGTGCTTGAAAGGGTACAGCAGGGAAGAAAGGTTGCTGGTTCCTTAAAAGCAGTGATAAGAAACAGGGAAGTGAGCATGGAAGTAAAAAAGTTACTACATGACAGTATTGTGATACCAACTCTAACGTACGGAAGTGAAGCTTGGACATTGTTGGAAGGACACAAGTCAAGAGTGAGAGCAGTGGAAATGAGTTATTTAAGAGGAGCCTGTGGAGTCACGTGGAGAGACAGGCTGACGAATGAGGATGTAAAGGAGCGTTGTGGTGTGGATGTGGATGTGATAGGAAGCGTTGTGAGGAACACACTGAGGTGGTTTGGCCATGTGGAGAGGATGGAGGGTGAAAGTTTGACGAAGAGAGTGTATGTGAGTGAGGTGGAGGGTGGAAGAGGGAGGGGGAGACCGAGGATGAGATGGAGGGATGGGGTGGAGAGGTATATGAGAGAGGGGGGTGTGAGTTGGGAGCAGGGCAGTGAAATGGCGGGGGACAGGGCGACTTGGAGGCGATTTGTTTGTGGCCACCCCAAACGGGATTGAGGCGTCTGGCAATAGATAGATAGATAGTATTAAGAGAGGATCCTTTCTTCTTGCAAGCTACTTTTCTGCAGTACCCTCGTACCAATAAAATCGCCTGAGGAGCAAAGTTCGTTGACATACTTGGAGACCTACATCCGCTCTGGCAATCTGTTCTAATACCGAAGGGCATCTTTATGTTGAAGAAAGCAAGAGAAATATTTGGAAATTGTTTCGTTACGTGGAGCAGATAGAAGAGGAGAAATTATACTCTACTCTCTGTATTTGTTGAGGATGCCAAAAGTAGAGTTTGGTTTGGATACCATATTTGTGAATATGGGAGTAATACCTCATGGGAGCAGTAGCTTGCAATGAGCACTCTGCATGATTTTTCCCATGACTCATATCCACCTCCTTGCACCACTTTTATAGGCACCAAATCATCATTGTTTGATGCAAAGATAGCTGCATTGAAGTTTCAGTTATCTTGAATGCATGGAGAATTATTTGATTATTGTTAAGTGGCAGAGTTTCCTGTTTTAAAAATCTAGCATCACACATACTAAGAAAATTATATTGTTGATTGTGTATGTATCGTATAGGGGTTTATCATATCAGAAATAAAGTCCAGTACTGCTTGCTCAGGGAAGTACTTTTTACATATTGCTGGATATAAATCGACTGTGATAATGGGCACAGTAAAGTAAAAGGTCAGTGTGTGTTGGCTAGGTTTTTTAGTGGTACAAAAGTATATCATACCAGCTTACAGTTTGTCCAGCATCAGAACAGAGGAAGTACGTACCACATACAGTAATAATGAAAGTATTGTTACATGGGTAAAATAATTAAAGGTAGCTACATCACTTTGAGTGAATGCAGATGATAAATATATGTATATATATTTTTTTTTACATTAGTATTGCTGTTAGAGCTGCAGAGGTCATTGCAGGAGTCATGTCAAATCATTATTGGAACACTTGTAACCATGTACACTTTGTGACTGAAAGTTTTTCCTCTTTATTTATTGTAAAGTGAAAGAAAGAACTCTAAAACTGCACTATAGTGAGAATAGTGACCTCCATAGGGGTGAGACACATCTGTGGCCACAGATCATAACAAAGTGCAACCAACAAGGCATGGTAGAGGCTGATGTAGTAGTATTTCTCCAAGAAAATAGTCATGTCAGCTCTCAACCCAATTTGTGTGATTATAAGACACTAGGGTTGCTTTGTACTTAATGTATTTTGCAGACTGGGACATCAGGATGAACTGCTTTTGCCAGTCCCTGTAATGCCAGTGAGGTACGGTAGTTGCCTGTGACATGGATTGAGGACGAGGACTCTCTCCTGGCAGGGTATTGTGAGGCCCACGTATGTCAACAGTGGATACACTTGGCAGGGGGTGTAATGGAGTGCTTTTGTATGTCAGTGCCATTTGCTTGTGAGGAGCTGATTGAAGATGCTGTCCCTTATTCGTCTAAAAAGATCCTTGTTCTGGATGGATAGTGACAATAGAGGTTGTTGGAGAAGGATGATAGTTTAGAATAATAACAGTCCAACATGGAAGCTGAGTGTGGTGGTTGTTGCAGTTGTTGTGGACCCAGGCTTATATGAAGCTGGTAGACTGGAGGCTGAAGTTGCCCATCTCTCCCACTTCACTGCTATTCTTTCACGGGGGGCGGGGGATAGAGAAGATGAGGGACTTTAGTAACACCAGTCTGCAGAGTCACCCGGTTATGCTGTTGCCATCACATGAAATTGTCTGTCTCCAGTGTGTTTGGTTGAAGATTCTCACCAGCCTAAGGACCAATGCAGTTATGTGGATTTTAGGGGTGGACATTGCAAGAAAATAAAATGGGCTGAAATGTGAAGTGATGGATGTTGAAGTCATGGTTAAAGTGTGAAGTGATGGATGTTGAGGTCATGGTTAAAGTCATACTTAAGTGGGTGGGCCATTGCACTCTTATAAGAAGTGGGAGCTGCCAACTTTTCAGTGCAAAGAGAAGAGTAGTAGCATTGATGGTAACTTCTTTTAATAGATCATTGACAATACTGCACTGAAAGAAAGATATTCCTGGAATTTTGGGCATATTAATTGGGATGGAGGCTAGGCTGAGATTAGAGACCAACCCACTGGAGACTGCGAGTCTAAGAACAAAAGTACATAAAAGAAGTGGGAAAGTGCAGTAGGGTGGTTACATATGCTGTATTGTAGTTTGTCTACATCAAGTTAATGAAGATTTGTGTCCTGTTGCAGCTTATTTAGTGTAGCTCAGTGGTAGAATAAGTCAGTACAGTATTATAACTCAGTATCCTACTCCTTTTTTATAGTATTTCTTCATGACTGTCTCCATATTCCAGTCAGAATAACAGTGTTATGGCTCATCATCCATTCCATAACAGTTCTTCATGATTAGCGCAGTATTCTGGTGTTAAGTTCTTGTTACAGCACAGCATTAATTTCCGTTGAAGATGGAGAGATTGGACCTCTTGCCAAATTATATTGGGCAAAGAATAGACAGCTTATAACTAAGGGCATTACAACACTATGGAAGTAATGTAGGATAACAGTGAAGATATTTCCCTCAGTCTAACAAACCAACAGAAATTATCAGGAAACAGCAAGAAGGAATATCTTGCGCTAAAGAGAAACTGACAAATTTTAAGAAAAAAATTCAAGGAAGCTACATTCTGGCATATTATTAAAAAAAAAAAAAAACTTTGACCTGAGTGGTGGCTCAATGACTGGGACAGTTTTTGTACTGTACCTTTACCAACCCTTTCCATCCACTTTTTGAAGCTCTGTAAAAATAACACTATCCACATTTCTAAGTAACTTGTTTCCCTCTTCTGTTACTCTTATTTCCAAACCAATTCCCTCCTATATTTGCACTGAAAGTGGATTTTTTTATATTTAGAATCTGTTTGTGCATATTCCGTCCTCCATATTCCTTAGAGTTTTGTGAATATCAGGGAATGTGTACAGGGAATCAGACCTGCTAATTTTGGGAGCTTATGGGTAACTGAGAAGGCAACAAGTTGCTCTTATGTCCCTGTAGTACTAGCAAAGCAGTGAGAGGCCTGTGGCGCAATGGGCCATTAACACATGAACCCTGGAAGCTTGAAAGTACATCCAGCCAGATGTTGTCAGCACTGGGGATATGGGTGGTTGAAGCAGCAAGTACTTATTGATGTTAGGCTGAACAGCTCCTTACTGACGATCATCAGTGTCTGATGATGTGTTTCCTGTTGATTAATATGAGTCACAGTGGATATGTTGCCCTTTACAAAGTAAACATTCATGGTTGTTAAAATGCACTTCTTCCATAGAAAGAGAAAGATAACTGTAAATTCTCTGGCTTTGATGTCCTGGGTTTCATGGAAGCCCATGCATATGCCCCAGTGAGTGCAACCCTCTTTGGATGAGTGATAACCCCATCCGTGTTGGAAGCAGCCATGCAGATTACGAGCTCCTGCAGTGGGGCCTCCCAGCCTGAAGTTGCGCTGAAGTTGGCAAGCTCTTGCCGTACAGCAAGTCATATCTCAGTTGTGTGGGAAAGCCTGTGGCATTCATAAGGGTGGTATTAAACAATTTGGCAATTAAGCCTTTAGATACGATGGTCCTTGGGGACAGCAGGCCCAGGTAGACTGTATAAATGTACAGAAGTTAAAAAATGAAATTGTTTAAATGAACTTGTGAATTGTCATTTCTGTGCAAGTGGATCAGGGGGCATCTGTAGCTGTGAAAAACAGTTGACCTGACCAGTATTTTTTGCTGTAAAATGCTGTTTTTTGTCAAAAAAAAAAAAAAAAAAAAAAAAATGCTCGTAGTCGAACATCGTATGTAAAGGGGGTAAAAGAAGTGTAATGTGCTTCAGAGTTAAGAGCTCCAATGAGGTCTTTCCTTGTAGTAGTGTTACGTGGGAACTGCCTAGACCTGCATAATGTATGGGAGGATGATGGCAGCTTTAACTCCAAGAGTGCACTTGACCTGGTCTTTGTGTCCTGCTGAATACAGCTTCCAACTTTTATTTTTATTTTTATTTATTTATTTATTTATTTTTACCAAATTTAACTAATGATAGACCATGAGCCCTTCTCCTGTTGCTGTTTTGATGCTTGTTTTTTATGACTTATATATTGTATGTCGTGTGTGTGTTTGTGTGTCTCTACATTTAGGTATGTATGTGTGAACATCTCTCAGTTTATCATTGGATTGGATTTAGGAAAAGTGTTTGGTGGCAGGTGGTGGCAACCATCATCCACTCACTTGATGTACTGCTGCCTACTTCTTGCTTCACCATTATCATTCTTTTTGTGTCTGCCCTCTCTTTTCCTATTTCTCCCATCTTTCCTGTCACCTTTTATTACTCCTCTTTCCTTTTCAGGTGGCTTTACATTGATTGACAAGCCAGATGGTTTCCTGTAAGCCAGGAAATCATGTACATTGCTGGGTGTTAAGCATATAACCAACCCATACATGTTCCATATTTTTCTGCAAGTGGGTTGGTGGAGGGTTAGTGCCCCTCCCTGTAAAACAACTAACTCAGAGACAAACAATCATCCCTTACAGGATTATGGCGTCTGGCTATAGATAGATAGATAGATGAGCACTTGAAATTCTGTAAAGGGGGGGCTTTATAATGTACATTCAGTGCAGTTACATGAGGTGGCCAGCTAGGGTTACTTTTATGTGATATTACCTAACCTTATCTACAGCCAAAACTAAGATATCTGAAGTCCATAACTGCCTGTTCCATTATACACATGTACTGCCTCTGTAAGTCATTGCACAAGGACTACTGAGCTTAAAGTTTGGTAAAAATCGTAATTTTGTCATCACACACACATAGTCCATCTCGTAAGTGATCAGCTGCTCAGAGGATTCAGTGCTTCTGTATTACTGTTCACAATTATCACTAAACATGTGTCACTTAAAGAGCTAAAAAAAAATTAAATGTCGTTCAGAATTGCAATGCACCGATCATATTGAGGATAAATATCACAGAAGGTAAACAAAACTTTGAACTGGGATGATGCAACCCCCTTGTTTACAGGGTGATTAGGAGATTGGTGCTGTTATGTCACTGTTCATACATTTCATCCAGTGTGTTATCACTTTAAGACTCAGAAAATATATATTGTCATTCAGAACTGTAATGTGTATATAGACCATATTGAGGATGATTATAGCACAGTTTGACTCAAGGTGATGATAATTTTGGTGGTTGGCTACAATATTCCCACCAGTCTTAATATTTTTGCACCATGGCGATTGTTGGAGCAAAATATTGTATACTGTTAGATCATATGGTGGGTGCTTATATTACCTTTGACAGCTCCGTAGTAGGTCCTTAGTTTGGTCCAGTAAGTGAATATTAATGTGTTATGATTTTTTGTGATGTGTTTATATTGGTTGTATTTCGAGTTGCTAAAACAGAAGAGGCAAAGGGAGGTAGATTTGTACCTTATATTTCCTGCCTGTCATAAAAGGGTTAGGGTGAAGTTATGGAAAGCCTGTTTCAATCATTTTACCACAAACAGCATTAATGCCTAGTGCTATACCCATTTTGAGTATCTTTAGTGCTGTTTATACTCATGTCATACTGATCCCTCCCTCATTTCTTGCCAGCCCCATCCTCTTTTACTACTACTAATACTACTTTCACTCTCAACATTCAGTAACTCACTCCACCTGTTCATTTCCTTTCACTTTTCCACCAGCATTCTGTCATTTGTTTGTCTCCTTTTAAGTATTAACTTATCCATGTTGCCCTGATGACATATTTTCATTTTGTTCGTGGTACTTTCAGACGATTTTATTCTGTTTATGAGAAACTTACTGAACTGAGGGGTTTGATACAGCCTTCAGTGACTTCTTCGGTATGTTCTTATGCTGTGTGTGTGTGTGTGTGTGTGTGTGTGTGTGTGTGTGTGTGTGTGTGTGTGTGTGTGTGTGCAGCAAGGAAATCACTCAAGTGTTCCCATAGACCGTGACATGCTACAATCAAATTTACACTCCATGTCCCTATTTTATCTCTAGGTGTGAGCAGGCTGGGGTAAAGAACCTTGACCAAATATTTGTCCCCAAAGAGTACTAGCGTTCCTTTGAATTCTCAAGTGTTCATTGAAGAGGGGAAATTGGGATTAAACAGTCATGTAGGAGAGATAGATAAATAGATAGATAGATACACTCCTTGGCTGCGTCTGCTTACATAGAGAGAGAGAGAGAGGGAGACTACATCAGCGGGACGATGCACATTCCTTAAACAATATTCACTATTTTTAGACCCGTCCTAGTTCTCTTCCCCCCCACCCCCACCCCTCCCCAGTGTCTAGCCTACACGTCCACAGCCCATCCCCCCCACCCACCCCCCTCCCTTCACCCCATTCCTTGCCCTTCATACCCATTATCCTACTACATCTTCTCCCACACTTACCCATTATCTCCACACATCACCCTTCCTCCCACACACCCACATCAGCTACTCCTGCCACATCACAGCCACCTCACTATGCCCACCACATCACTAACCACACTGTCACCATACCAGACGCTGCACAACACCACTACACCACTACACCACTACCACCACACTACAGCTACCACACCACGCTACTCATACCCCACCACCACATTAAACATTTATCACACCAACACTGCACTACGCCCACCACACCACATGACACTACACCTTACACCTGCCACGCCACACCACACCACACCACCACCACCACGATAACCACCACACCACATAACTACACCATACACCACCCGCCACACAACACCACCACATAACACCACATCTTACAAACACCACACCACATTACATCTTACACGTACACACACCACACCACCACCACAGCCTCCACAACCACAGGCGCTAAAATCATTAAAACAGTGATGCGATACCACATAGTTGGACGCAGGAAAGGCCTTGCAGAAGACAGTATCAAGGACAACAACAAGCAAGAAAAACAACAACAACAACAACAATCACATGACGGACTGTAACAAGCACATGGACAGAAAAAAAAACAACAGGAGTGTGAACAATGACGACAAGTCTTAACAAAAACACGCAAACGACAAAAAAAAAAAAAAAAAAAAATAGGGATGCCATGTAGTTGATGCGTAAGATACTGTGACCAAAATAACAATCCTCTCTCTCTCTCTCTCTCTCTCTCTCTCTCTCTCTCTCTCTCGGTCTGTCAACAAGACCTACTCGCACTTTCACTACTCTCACTGATTTCACACTTGGCCACTTTCATTTTCTTGCCACGATCTCCGACAGCATTCTCTCTCTCTCTCTCTCTCTCTCTCTCTCTCTCTCTCTCTCTCCTTTGTCATAATCATAAATCATTCTCAGCAGTATGCATATTTTCCTGCCACCAAGTTCATCAGTATTATGTATTTATGAATCGGGATGTATGTATGTATGTGTGTATGTATGTACATATGTATGTTTGTACGGGCTTAAATGTATGTATGTATGTGTATCCATCCTTCCATCCACTCGTTCATCCATCAGTCCACCTATGTCTATATATTTTTCTGTCCTTCCGCCTCCTCCATCCATCCATCCATTCATTCACTCATTCATTCATCTGTTCATCCATCTATCCATCAGTCTCTCAGTCTATCTATATATCCTGTCCATCCGTCCATCAATTCAGACATCGGTACAAGCCTTCCCTCTAAGATCACCACTACCTGAGAGTTGAAATTATCGGGGGGGACAGGAAGGTATTTCCAGGTATGATGCTTGTGTACCTTGGTGTGTGTGTGTGTGTGTGTGTGTGTGTGAGAGAGAGAGAGAGAGAGAGAGAGAGAGAAGTTTGTAAGACGTAGGAATAGGGAATAAGGGAAGAAGGAATGACCGAAGAAAAAAAACGGAGAGAGAGAGATTTGTAAGACGTAGGAATAGGGAGTAAGGGAAGAAGGAAGGAATGACCAAAGGAAAAAGGGAGAGAGAGAGAGAGAGAGAGCTAATAAATGCAATGTAATTAAATAAATGAATGAAAGTGTCTTGGTTTATGTTTACAGGAATGAGAGAGCAGTGAAAGTGGAAGTAGTTTTAATTTACGTTGTTTGAGAGGAAAATGTAGAGATAGATTGATAGAAAAATAGATAGATAGACAAAGAGGGATAGCTAGGCAAATAAAGATGGATAGATCGATAAATAGATTGATAGTGTATTTAGGGAGGAGTGAGTAGAGTTAAAACAAATGTGGACAAATGAATATTAAATGCAGATAGTGAAAGTGAATGCAGAGAGAGAAGAGAGAGAGGAGTCCGGAACGTAGGCAGAAGGAAAGTAGGCAGGTAGGTCGGGACGGAGAGAGAGAGAGAGAGGAGGAAGTGTGTGAGGAAGGCGATGGGGCAGTGAGAGAGAGAGAAGGTCGGGATTGGTGAGGGGCAGGGAGGGGTGAGGGGGAGGGGGGATGAGAGCGAGGACGGTGTGGGTGAGTGGGGGGGGGTGACCTACTAACACGCTGATCATGACCTACTAACACAGTGATCGTGACCTACTTACCGACTTATGCAACGAGGCGGAGGAAGACGGGGAGACTCATACACACACACGCACGCACATACGCACATACACAGGCGACTATAATGCACACACGCTTACACATCCCTTACATATTCACATATTTATCCGTATACATTCTCTCATACTCACACGCACGCACATACGCACATACACAGGCGACTATAATGCACACACGCTTACACATCCTTACACATTCACATATCGGTACGCATTCTCTCTCTCTCTCTCTCTCTCTCTCTCTAACCATGCACGCTGTTCCTTATTTACCAGTTATATTATCCTCTTTTTTTTATATATGACATGCTATTTCGCTAGAGAGAGAGAGAGGGAGTGTGTGTGTGTGTGTGTGTGTGTGTGTGTGTGTGTGTGTGTGTGTGTGTGTGTACGAGACATTACTAAATTAATCCCTTCATTCTTAGTATATTGTTTTTGTCACCTCAAGGCTGCTTTGCTCTGATATTCTCATTCCTGGATTTTTCTTTCCTTTGTTCTTTTTCTTTTTTCTTCCGGATCAACTTCCTGCTTGAATATATTGTGTTACCGTTTCAGTTTTCCCTTTATTCATAGATGGTAATATTTTTCTCACGTCATCTTCAACCCTCACTTTCATCCTCTCATGATTGGTAGAAGTCTATTGTTGAATTAGAGCTAACGAGAGAGAGAGAGAGAGTCAGTCACCACTACCCCTGTCATGCTTGGGACCACTCTGTTATTCCCTGTCTATCAGCTACACACGCTTTTATTCATCTGAGAGTGATTCATAGGAGCCTGAAATATTTTAACTCTCCCCCTCCCACCTTTACTTCCGATAAATATTACTTTTCACTGGGTTTTAATCTGCCTCTGTCACCAGTATTCCACTATCACCACTTCCTATACTTTCACCAATACCACTGTCACCGCCTCATACACTGCACTTTCATTTCTCGGCACTTCCTGTATCACCACCACCACTACTATAACTTTCACTGTCTCCATTATTGCCACATCTTTTCATTATCATCATCATCATCACCATCAACTACCACTGCCACCACCATCCTACCCCCACAACCACTTTCAACCACAGTAAATGGAGAGTGATAGTCCCAAACATCTTCCATGTATTTTGTATTATTATTATTATTATTATTATTATTATTATTATTTTAGTCTTGATTTATCCTGTATTGCCCCATGAGTAACGTAGGGGTCCAGGGCTAGGTTACTCAGTCCAGGTAATCTTGTTAATTTACACCATCACCCCATTATAACCTCACTGTCGCTAGATACACTTACATCAGTGTCGCCTGGAAAGTAGCTCCCTCGTCCCCCTCCCCCTCACCCCTAACCCCTCACCCTGCACCTTTCCTCACCCCTACCCCCTCACCCAGCCTGCCTTCCCCCTTCACCCTGCCTTCCCTTCCAGCTCCCTTGTTCTTCCCCCCTCCCCCAACCTTCATCTTGCCCCCCTCATCCTTCACCCTGTCCCCTTTCCCCTCACTCTGCCAACTCACACCTCACCTTGCCCTCTTACCTTCACCCTGCCCCCTCACCCTTCATCCTGCCCCCTCACCTCTCACCCTGCCTCATCTCTCACCCCTTCCCCTCTCATCCATACCTTGCTTCCCCCTATCCACTCACACCCTTCTCCCCTCACCCTCACTCTGCTTCTCCCCCTTACTTCTCGTCCCCCTTCCTGCTTTTCTATCGTTGTCTTCAGCTGATAGGATAGTTTTGGTAGTTGTAATATTCCCTTTACCAAACAGCCACGAAAAAAGCCACCAGGTCTGTTGCTGTTTCCTTTCTTTTGTACTCCCACTTTACCCATGTCTCACCCTGCCACCTCTCACCTCCTGACCTCTCATCCCCGCTCTCCCCTCACCCGCTTCCCTCTCACCCTCACCCCCTTCCCTATCACCCTCACCCCCTTCCCTCTCTCCCTCACCCTCTTCCCTTTCTCCCTCTCGCCCTCACTCCCTTCCCTCTCACCCTCACCCCCTTCCCTCTCACTCTTACCCCCTTCTCTCTCTCTCTCTCTTACCCCCTTCCCTCTCACCCTCACCCTATTTCTCCTTCATACTCCCCGTCCCGCCTCACTCCTCTCCCACCCTACCACTTCTCCTGACCCCTAATCCTTGCTCACCCCTCACCCACCTCTCAACCTCCTGCCCTCGCACCCTCACCTCGCTCCCCTCCCTCACTTCTCTCACTCACCCTCGCACATTCACCTTGCTTCCCCCCGTCACTCCTCTCACTCCCCCCCTGACCCCTCCTCATCCCTCACTCACCTCTCAACCCCTTCCCCTCGCCTTACTCCCCCCCTCCACTCCCCTCACTCCCCCCCTGACCCCTCCTCACCCCTTACCCCCCCTTGTGACCTCCAGTACCGCCACAGCTAATAAAACCACACACTCCATCACGGCCATTGCTGGATAGAGACCCTGTGTTTGATTCAGCACGGGACGATGGGTAGAAAAGGTACAGAAACAGAGGTCAGCGGAAATATGACTGGGATGACACGACCATGAATGATAATGGTGATGATGGTGATGGTAATAATATTAATAATGATGATGATGATAATAATAATAATAATAATAATGATAATAATAATAATAATAATAATAATAATGATGATGATGATGATGATGATAATAATAATAATAATAATAATAAAAACAATGTCAGTATCACCACCACCTGCAACAACAACAACATTAATAATAATAATAATAATAATAATAATAATAATAATAATGCGATACACCAAACAATAAAAAAATGCTACGGTACGATGAAGATTGAAAAAAATGAGTTTGACGTTACTGGCAAGGAAAAAAAAATATTGGTACAGTACGGAGAGAGAGAGAGAGAGAGAGAGAGAGAGAGAGAGAGAGAGAGTGGTCATGTGGTAGGTGTAATAGGGTAGGTCGTGTGGTAGGAGATGTGATGGGGTAGGTCGTGTGGTAGGAGGTGTGGTTGGGTAGGTCGTGTTGTATGCTAGATGTGGTAGGGTGGGTCGTGTGGTTGGGTAGGTCATGTGGTAGGCAGAGTGGTACGGTAGGCAATGTGGTAGGAGAACTATAATCTACCTACCACACGACCCTCATCCTTTGTGGTGGGGTGATGTTTTTAGTGTGGTTTGTGGTAGGTGACATTAGTGGTTTGGTGTGGTAAGAAGGACATTGATGGTGTGGTTTGATGTGGTGTGTGGTAGGAAGGACATTGATGGTGTGGTTTGATGTGGTGTGGTGTGGTAGGAAGGACATTGATGGTGTGGTTTGATGTGGTGTGGTAGGAAGGACATTGATGGTGTGGTTTGATGTGGTGTGGTAGGAAGGACATTGATGGTGTGGTTTGATGTGGTGTGGTGTGGTGTGGTAGGAAGGACATTGGTGGTTTGGTTTGATGTGGTGTGGTGTGGTAGGAAGGACATTGGTGGTTTGGTTTGATGTGGTGTGGTGTGGTAGGAAGGACATTGGTGGTTTGGTTTGATGTGGTGTGGTAGGAAGAACATGATTGGCTTGGTTTGATGTGGTGTGGTGTGATGTGGAACGGAAGGGACATAGTTAGTGGTGATGTGGTGTGGAAGGGAAGGACAGGGTGATGTGATGTGGTGATGTGATGTGGTGGGACAAGCACGGACATCCATGAAGTGTGTGGCAGCAGAGGACTGGTTGTGTGTGTGTGTGTGTGTGTGTGTGTGTGTGTGTGTGTGTTGGCAGCGGGACGACAAACATAAATATTAAACAGGATCTTGAAGGGACGTCAAGAGAGGAGCCCGACTGAGACGCATGATAGGGGGGCACCGGAGCAAGGTTTTCAGATAACACCGTAATAGACACTCACAAAACACTCACGCCACAAGGACTAAAAAACCAGGGATGAGGATCGTATTCGGAGTGGGTCTGGAGGTTCCTAACGCATCATTCATAGCGATTTATTCCGCGTGTTCATTCCCAGTGACGTATTGTATGTTACTGATAAACCGTGTCGATAGTATAATGGGATAAATAACGTATGAGAGTATGTTATTGATGGAAAGTCTACGGATATTAAAGATTGAAAAAAAAAAAAAACATGCAGAGGGATATGAAGGAGTAACATACAAAATAAATCAGTAAGGAAGAGGTGCCACGGAACCACCCCTGCCACTCGAAGCACGACCTTTAAACTTGAGTGTGAGTGCGACGTGTGGCAACTACCGCGACGATATCTGAGACTTGCTTTGAGAGGGACTTGTTGAGAGACGGGGTGCCGTGTGTGAGAGGCTGTGGGGTGGGCGTGTTGGGGGGTGAGTGCAGTGGGTGGGTGGGATGAGGGCAGTGGGGGGTGAGTTCAGTAGTGTGTGTGAGGGGGGGTAATGCAGTGGGTTGGGTGGGTGGTGGGGGTGAGTGCAGTGGGGTGGATGGGGGGGTGAGTGCAGTGGGATGGGTGGGGGGTGCAGTTGGGTGGGTGGTGCAGTGGGATGGGTGAGTCGGGGGTGAGTGCACTGGGATGGGTGGGTGGGTGGTTGGGTGGGGGGTGAGTGCAGTGGAGGGAGTAGGGTACACCGAGAATGAGAGACAAGGTGCATAGATCTGATGTGGATGAGGGAGGGGGATAAAAGATATTTCGTGGATTATTGAAAGAACAGTAAACCCACAAGGAATATAAAAACTACAGAGACAAGAGTGAAAAGGTTGCAGTGGGGAGAAAGAAGGAGTTGTTGAGGAATAAGAAAGACAGAAAAAGTGTAAGAGGGAAAACTGAGTAAAAATGGGGATTGATAAAGGAGAGAGTAAGTGAGGAAAAGAAAGGAACAGTATCATGGGGAAAGAGAAGAGGAGTAATAAAGGAAGGAGGAGGCGAAGGAGTCATGGAGGCAGAGAAAGGGAAAGTACTCTTAAGGACTCGGTACTAGGAAACGAAAGACGGGATGACGCATAGTAGAGGGGGGGGGGAGAGAAAAAAAAAAGAGAAAAAAATGCGTGATGGAGGGAGTGAGAGAGGAGAGTGGAGGGGAGGGGGAGGAAAAAAGAAACAGAAAAATGCATGATGGAGGGAGAGGGGAGGGGGAGGAAAGAAGGAGAACAATACGTGATGGAGAGAGGAAGGAGGGTGGGAGGTGAAGTGGCCCCCCCGCTTGCTATGACCTTTCCTGTGACCTCAGCCTGCGTATAGTGTGGCCCAGGGGGGGGGGAAGGTCACTGGGGAAGCCTTACGACCTTGGCTTCCTCTAACCCTCTTCTCCTCGCTCAATTGCCGCTTGTTACAATTCACTTAGTGTCCCCCTCTTTACGACCTCTCTCTCTCTCTCTCTCTCTCTCTCTCTCTCTCTCTCTCTCTCTCTTTCTACCGGTATCTATCAGTGACCCTGTTCATGGATTATTACCAGTATTTTTATGTCTATGTCTGTCTTCATCTATCTATCAATCTATATATTTATCTATCCCACAGCATTAAAATTAGGGACCTGGATATAACACCAGTCACCACATATCGTATTAAAAGTATTTGGACTCAGTCAGAATTAATTGCCTGCCACAGCACCCTTGAGTTGCAGATAAGAGTAAATACATATAAGCCTTCTTCTTCCTTCTGGCTTCTTCCTCTGTCTCTTGCTTCCTCTTCCTCTCCCCACTCACGCCTTGGCCTCATCTCTCGCTCTCGTGGTGGTTCCTGTCAGCTCAGTTGGTGTGGTGAGGCAGGGGGAGTGGTGAAGTAAGGAGGGTGGTGAGGTAGGAAGTGTGGGAGGCAGAGAGGGTGGGCGGTGAGGATGGGAGAATGGTGAGGTAGGGAAGGAGGTGAGGCAGGAAGGGAGGTGAGATAGGATGAGGGGGGAGGTAGAAGGATGGTGACATAGGGAGAGGGGGAGACAGGAAGGGTGGTGAGGCAGGGAGGTTTTTGAGGGGGAAAGGTGGTGAGGCAGGAAGGTTCCTGAGGCGGAAAGGTGGTGAGACAGGAAGGGTGTCGAGGAGAATGGGAGGTTGTGCAGGAAGAGTGGTGATGCAGAGTGAGGCAGGGAGAGTGGTGATACAGAGTGAGGCAGGAAGGATGGTGAAGCAGGGTGAACTAGGAAGGTTGGTGTGGCAGAGTGAGGCAGGAAGGATGGTGAAGCAGGGTGAAATAGGAAGGTCGGTGTGGCAGAGTGAGGCAGGGTATGGAGATGTGTGTGGAAATATGTGTGGCATTGTGTTGGTACATCTTTTTAACGAGCCCTTCAACTGAGGACGTCCGGGGGGAGAGGTTTATTACTGCCATCACCAGACGATTTTTTTGTAGTCCGGAAAGTCCCTCAGGCTGAATAAAATCGTCAGGAGGCAGCAAGAATCAACTAAATTAATACGTTTCGTGAGGAGGTCGAGAGTGCAAATAAAAGTATGAGAAGGGGTTGAATGAGATGACGTGTTTAAGTGGGGAGGAGGAGGGAGCGGAAGGAGAAGGGGGAGGAGGAGGAGGAGGGAGCGGAAGGAGAAGGGGGAGGAGGAGGAGGAGGGAAGGGAGCGGAAGAAGGGAGAGGAGGAGGAGGGAGGGAGGGAGAAGGGATCTGGGTCGAGTGAGTGGGTCAAGTTCACTAGGTTACAGGAATGGATACTCTCTTTAGATCTTTTCCTTTCTCCTTTTCTCATCCTTCAATCTTACTTTCTCATTATCTCTTTTTTTCTCCCTTTCTCCTTTAAATATTCCGATTCTGTCATTATCCTCACTCTTACTTTCTCTCTTTTCCATCGTTTCCCCTTTCCCAGTCTTACCTCTTACTTTCTCTTTTCTTTCACTCTCTTTCTTTTTCCCAACCTTCACTCTTTCTTTCTATCTTTTCCATCACTCCCTCTCCTTTTCCCACCCTTCACTATTGCTTTCTTTTCCTTCTCTCTCTCTCTCTCTCTCTCTCTCTCTCTCTCTGTCCTTTTCCCAGCCTCCACTCTTACTCTTCTTCGATCTTTTCCTTCTCCCTTTTCCCCTCTTTCACTCTTTCTTTCCCTCAAAGGTTTCTCCCTCTCACTCATACTTTCTTTTCCTTAAGTGTTTCTCCCTTTTCACCGTTCTTTCTTTCCTTGAACCTCCCTGTTCCCACCATCCCTCCTCCTAGTCCTACCCCTCCCTCCTGTCCACATTCTTCTCACTTCCAACTCTGTTCTCATCACTTAACCTTCTCATCCTTGGAACAACTCTTTTATTCATCTCTAAAACCAGATGATTTAACTAAGCGTGAGTCATAGGAGCCTGAGTAAGTTGGGAATGTAGATATTGTTACCATCAATTCACTTTGTTATTGTATCTTAAACTAATACGATTTTATTCAGCTTAGTTATGTATAAATCTTGAGAAAATTATGGAGGTCCCCGTGTACTCCTTCCGTATTGTATATTTCTTGAATTTACACTTCATTATTGTCCTCCGTTGATTTCAGGTGATGTCGATATAATAAAAAATCTATTTATGTATCCATCTATCTATCTGTGTATATCTGTATCTGACTATCTATCTATATACATCTACCTATCTATCTGTCTAGAGAGAGAGAGAGAGAGAGAGAGTGATTTCCTTCTGTGACGAAGTGGATTAATGTGAAATGGCAACTTAAGTGGCGGGTTAGTGAACATTATAATTATGGTTGTTAAATAAGGGCAACTATGATTCCGCCAAAGGAAGTATTGCCATAACATGAAGTTTGATGGAGGGGGGTAGGCTACTTATGATGAGATGGTCTTTCGTCAGTAGTGTTGGGGCAGCGTGTGTTTACGTATTCAAATCGGAAGCTCCCTAGCACCTCGTCCTGAGCGATTTATTTTGCTTATGACACCTTACTATCCTCGTCAGTAGTGTCTGGGGCAGCGTGTGTTTACGTATTCAAGTCGGGCTCTAGCACCTCTTCCTGAGCGATTTATTTTGCTTATGACACCTTATTGTCCTCGTCAGTAGTGTCTGGGGCAGCGTGTGTTTACGTATTCAAGTCGGAAGCTCCCTACCACCTCTTCCCGAGCGATTTATTTTGCTTGTAACACCTTACTATCCTCTTCTGTGTCTTTCAGGAAGTCAGATGGGTGGAAGCTGATCATGCCTCCAGTTTTTCACGATAATTTCTGAAACTTATGGTTCAGTATGCCTGCTTTTGAATAAGGGAGCCGTTGCGATATGTTGGGTGAGGGAGAGAGACAGGTTAGAGCTTGAATTATTATTATTATTACTATTATCATTATTATTATTATTATTATTATTATTTTCATCGTTTTGGGCTACACAGAACTCTCAGAAGATGGGTTAAGTGTAGCCTGAAATATTAGAGAGAGAGAGAGAAAGAAAGAAAGAAAGAAAGAATTGAAGCTCTAACCTGTCTCCCTCTCTCTCTCCCAGCATTTCCACATATCTCCTTTTTCTGCACCGTCGCGATCTGTAATCTGTAAGAATGGACGGAGGGTAATGGCGTCTGTCACACATTTATAAGAAACAGTAAAGAATTAGGCCATTGTTAACGAACGTATTAAATGAAGGGAAGGCCTCATTGTGAAGGGATAATGTTCTGTGTAACCTTTCCAGATCAAAAAATTCTCCCCCCCCCTCGCGCGCGCGCGCACGCACACACACACACACACACACACACACACACACACACACACACACACACACACACACACACACACACACACACACACACACACAAATAGAATGGACTGGTAGAATCATGAATAAAGTTAAGATGTGCCTTATAGGAGTGAAGTGTGTGTGTGTGTGTGTGTGTGTGTGTGTGTGTGTGTGTGTGTGTAGACGAGATTTTTGGAAGTTAAGGGATTAAGACACAACCTTCATTGACCCCTGTACTATGGTAAATATAATCAGCTGGTGGTAGAGAGAGAGAGAGAGAGAGAAATGGCATGCCTATCGGCTGCACGACATTTATTAAGGCAAACGATCCATTCCCTGAGTCACCTTAACACCTCTTCCTGACCGATTTATTTCGCCGGTGACACCTTACTACCCTTTTCCATTTTACACGAATCCTCCTAAAATCGCCATTGTGATTCTGTGGATAAGGAACGTACAGAAGGATGTTAACCAGCCCTATCCAAAAATAAATCGCTAAGGAAGAGGTGCTAGGGAGCTTCCTTAACCAACGAGAATACGGATCAATCTTTAAGACGAGCAGTAGTAGTGTATATTCAGGTGTCCAGATATACCACAGAGTTGATAAGAGCGAGAGGGAAACAGACTGAGTTCGCCAGTCTGACCAGCTCCAAAACTGACTGGGGATTGGTAAGAGAGAGAGAGAGAGAGAGAGAGAGAGAAGGCTTTTGTGTTGTCTTAACCCTCTGA
The DNA here is from genome assembly GCF_032717465.1 of Coenobita brevimanus. Taxonomy (NCBI): domain Eukaryota; kingdom Metazoa; phylum Arthropoda; class Malacostraca; order Decapoda; family Coenobitidae; genus Coenobita; species Coenobita brevimanus. The sequence continues at coordinate 44,435,762 of NC_136961.1, forward strand.
TTCCGGCGACTTTTTTTTTTTTTTCATCTTGAGTGCTGAGTTGTAATAATAGATTAACCCCTACACAACGATGCTGGTCACGAAGAAGTGCTGTGGATAGGATATATAACAATGGATTTAATATGGTGCTAGTCACGAAGAAGTGCTGTGGATAGGATATATAACAATGGATTATATATGGTGTTAGTCACGAAGAAGTGTTACGGGTAGGATATAACAGATTAAGTATGGTGCTAGTCACGAAAAAGTGCTCCGGATAAGATATAACAACACTATGATGCTAGTCACGATGAAGTGCTATGGATATGACAACAGATTAGCACTATGATGCTAGTCGCGATGAAGTGCTACGGATAGGATATAACAATAGATTAAATATGGTGCTAGTCACGAAGAAGTGCTATGGATAGGGAAGTAGGGCTGTAGCTATATTCTGCCACTGAGCTACGTGAAATAAGCAGCAAAAGGACGAAAATCTAGACCAAGTTAAAGATCTGTAGATATTATTTTACTAGAGAATAATGAAGGCTGTATCTTAACCACCCCCCCCAGTTCGAAAAATGAAAAAAAAAAAACGTGGTGGCAGGAATAAGGTAAGAAATTTGTTGGTGGGTTTAGGGGGTTGATAGAGCAAATGCCAGACGGTTTTATAGAGGTGAGTGTGTGGGGTCTCTCTCTCTCTCTCTCTCTCTCTCTCTCTCTCTCTCTCTCTCTCTCAATAAGAAGTTTGTTGGTGGGTTTAGGGGATTAATGAAGCAAATGACAGACGGTTTTATTCAGGTGAGAGTGTGGGGGTTTCTCTCTCTCTCTCTCTCAATAAGAAGTTTGTTGGTGGGTTTAGGGGATTAATGAAGCAAATGACAGACGGTTTTATTCAGGTGAGAGTGTGGGGGTTTCTCTCTCTCTCTCTCTCTCAAGACGATTTTATTCAGCTGGATGAGTCATAGGAGCCTGTGTCTTAATTCTCTCTCGCTGGTAATCCTGGTCACTCACTTTCTCTCACCCCTCTCTCACCCCCCCCCCCCCCCGAGTTTCACCTCTGCACCCCACTAGGTCAGTTTTCACCACGAGAAAGCCCACTCACTCACTCACTCACTCAATTACTCACTCACCCACTCACTCACTCACTCTCACTCACTCAATTACTCACTCACTCACTCTCAATTACTCACTCACTCACTCACTCACTCAATTACTCACTCACTCAATTACTCACTCACTCAATTACTCACTCACTCACTCACTCACTCAATTACTCACTCACTCACTCAATTACTCACTCACTCACTCACAGTTTTATGGGTTATTCTGCTTCTTGGCACCCATCTCGTTTTTATTTATTCTTTCACACAGCCAGTCTCTCTCTCTCTCTTTCTCTCTCTCTCTCTCTTTCTCTCTCTCTCTCTTTCTCTCTCTCTTTCTTTCTCTTGGGTCTCTTCAGTTGGGAGAGAATTTGGAGACAGATTTCACTCTCTCTCTCTCTCTCTCTCTCTCTCTCTCTCTCTCTCTCTCTCTCATGGGTCTCTTCCGTTGGGAGAGAATTGGAGGAATTTGGAGACAGATTTCACTCACTCTCTCTCTCTCTCTCTCTCTCTCTCTCTCTCTCTCTCTCTCTCTCTCTCTCTCTCGAGCTGGAAGAGAATTATTTAGAGATATTTGGAGAGAGATTTTGACGATTTTTAAGCAGTTCAGGAGAGGGTGTCCAAACTGCAAGTCTGAATAACAATTGACAGAATACCCAGGCGGCTTTGAATATTACGTAACACCTCTTCCTAGGCGATTAATTCTTCACATTGCACCTTAATATTCTCTGGTACCTTATTGATGCAGAACGACATCATAACATACAAGAGAGTGTTAAGGTGTAATATACATAATAAATCGCAAAGAGAAAAGTGTTTGGAAGTTTCTAATAACACGTAAACTCCTTAGTATCAAAGTTGCCCCGTAATTCGATTTTTGAAACGGGCCTCTCCCCCCGACAAAATTATATTACTCCCACTGTGGTCATGTGGTGGTGGGAGGAGGGGATGCAGTAAGACAGTATTTGTATTTATTTATTTATTTATTTATTTATTTTTGAAGAAAGGGGGGGGGAGCAATGAGAGTATTTTTTGGAAGAGGGAGGAAATTTTTTTTTTCTTTTTTTTTTTTTGGATGAGGGAGGAAGTAATTTTTGGAAGAGGGGAGAAGTATTTTTTGGAAGAGGGAGGAAGTATTTTTGGAAGAGGGGGGAAGTATTTTTTGGAAGAAGGGGGGGAAGTATTTTTTTGGAAGGGGGGAAGTATTTTTTGAAAGGGGGGAAATATTTTTTGGAAGAAGGGGGGGAAGTATTTTTTTGGAAGAGGGGGAAGTATTTTTTTGGAAGAGGGGAAGAAGTATTTTTTGGAAGAGGGGTAAGTGTTTTTGGAAGAGGGGGGAAGTATTTTGGGGGAAGATGAGGGGAGTATTTTTTGCAAGAGGGGGGAGTATTTTTTGGAAGAAGGGGGAAGTATTTTTGGAAGAGGGGGGGGAAGTATTTTTTGGAAGAAGGGGGGAAGTATTTTTTTGGAAGGGGGGAAGTATTTTTTGAAAGGGAGGGAAGTATTTTTTGGAAGAAGGGGGGGAAGTGTTTTTTTTTTTAAAGGGGGGGAGTATTTTTTTGGAAGAGGGGGAAGTATTTTTTGAAGAGGGGGAAGTATTTTTTGGAAGAGGGGGAAGTATTTTTTGGAAGAGGGGGTGAGTATTTTTTGGAAGAGGGGGGGAAGTATTATTGGAAGAGAAAGGGGAAGGTGTATGGAAAAAACAGAAGCTTTTTTTTTTTTTTTTTTCATATATTACTATGTCGTATATATAAAATTCACGCTGGTATATTGAGACTGATGGTAAGAAATAGTGTGTTGTTGGTGGAAGTAGAAAATTGTTGCTGGACAGTACCGTGATACACGCCTTAACCGATGGAAGTGATGCCTCGACGTTGTGAGAGAGATAAGCGTCAAGAATGAGAGGAGTGGAAATGAGTTCTGTGAGAAAAGCATGTAGCGTTAGGTGGAGAGATAGGCGGGCATATTAGGAGGCATGGAAACGTTGTGTTGATTTGGATGTACTAGAAATGGCTAGAAGTACCCTGAGATGGCCGTGTGGAGAATGAGAGATCGACTAGGAGAGTATGTATGAGCTAGGGGGAAGGGTAGAACGAGGATGAAATGGAGGACAGGGGTGGAAAGATATATGATGAGTAAGTTATATATATATGAGTTGGAGGGAGGGCAACGTGATCGCGAAGGACAGGGTGACGTGGAGAGTATTTATTCGAAGCCACGCCCTCCAATATTAAGGTATGAGGCTAAAAAGTAAATAGATAGTAATAAATATGCAGTATAATATAAGTTTTTTTCGTTTTTTCAGGTAAGGTGTGCAGGACGTGTGGGTCTGCGAGTGTAAGTACCAATTTTATCCAGTCTGTAGTTTGTTGTCTGATTTGAAGCCTTTTTATTTCTTCACATCCCGTATACTGTTTGCTTTATATAGTCCAAATATTAGCAGAAATCAGCTTAATTTCGTCGTATGGATGCTGCTTCGAATATTTGTACGGTATTAGAATTTTGATGTGGCAGTAGAGCTATTTTTAATTTTTGTATGTGGTAAAATTACGAATGTTGAAGGATTTGTACGACATAGCTTCTCAGATTTGCAGGATTTTTCCACGTATGAAATTATCGGTAGAGAAACTATCGGGAGTGAAAGTGTAGAGTTAACTTATCGGGAGTGGAGAGTAAAATTATCGGGATTGGAAGTCATAGTGAAATTATTGTTACGGAAATTATCGGGAGCTGAAACACCAGGAGTGAAATTATTGATAAAGTGACAGTAAATATCGGGAGTAAAATTATCGGGAACGAGGATATAATTAGCAAAATTATCAGTGTGTGTACCTGAGTGAAATTACCGGAAGTTAAGTCGCTAAGTGAAATTATCTAAGTATTTAAGAAGCGGGAGTAAATTGATCTGATTGAATGAACTCTGAATATTAGGGAAACTCAAGTAATTTATTCCAGCTAAAGTCAGACAGTTTAATTAGGCCGAGATTGAGCCATAGGAGCCTGAGAAAGTCAACCTACAAGACGTGTGCATTTATCCCTTCGCTACGGGGACGTTGGAAGGACCTGTGATAATGAAGAAGTCTGTGAAAGTTAACTCTAATCCCACCAGTTCGAAAAAATCTCCCATTAGCTGAGTAAAATCGTCAGCAGATGGAAAGAACGAGTGTATTCTTCGACCACGTAACCAGCGTCGTATCCTGAATTCGCAGAGAGAGAGAGAGAGAGAGAGATGGAGGCAGGCTAAAGAAATGGACGTGGTGAGTAAAGGAGTGGGTGGGATGGGCTGTAAATTTACTGGGCGGTGGGACTGGAGTAGGAAAATATACTCCGTGAAAATGGGTGTTGTAGGAATAATGGTTTGAAATGTAGTAAAAGTTTATTTTAAGATACCCTCCAAAAAGGTGCGAAGAAATGAGGCAAGGGAAAAAGAAATGAGTGGAAACGTGAGTGTGGGAAGAAGAGGGAACATGGGAGTATACCCTGTGAAGAAGAGTGATGTTGGATTAATAGTATGAGTGCAAGGAAGGTTTTAATTTCAAAGTTTTCACCAACAAGAACAAGAAGAATAATTATAAGCCTCCGTTGCCTTCATTTACCTGGCATCTTGTGACGCAGGTAACTGATTATGAAAGCAGTCCTCATACTTTATAAAACCTTCCTATGTCACCACGTTGGCGCGAATACCCACCGTCCATATTGAATACCTGCTAGGGCTGTCTCATGCAGGATGGTGTTACGTTTTTCAGGGAATGTTTTTATGACATGTCGGTGAGTTTGGGGGAAGATCAGTGACGTGTGTTTTAACGAAAGACTGATCAATTGCTAGTCCTGCCCCATCCCAGGGTTGAACTTGCGTCCTTTCAATCAGCAGACCACTTCTCTAACCACGTGACTACTTCGGCAAAAATCTGCATCCCTTTTTCTAATTATAATTTGTTCGTTTCCATTTATATTTACGTAACCTGCGGCTGCTGCTCACAACTCTTTCATTGTGTGGGTGGGGCGGAGGTGACTGGGTGCATGGGCCAGTACTCTTGCTCTTGTTTGGTTGATTTTGTTGATTTTGGTTGCTTTTTGGGTTGATGTTTTTTATTGTTGATTTTTTGGTTGATGGATGATGTTGATTTTTTTGGGTTGATGTTTTTTATTGTTGATTTTTTGGTTGATGGTTGATTTTTTAGTTGATTTTTTGGTTGATGGTTGATTTTTTAGTTGATTTATTGGTTAATGGTTGATTTTGTTGATTTTTTGGTTGATGATGGTTAAATATATTATTTATTCATTGTTGAATATGGTTCATGTTGGTTGATTATATTGGTTGATTTTGTTTTTGGTTGACTTCACAAGTGAGCAGAAGGACGACAACCAAAGCCAACTTAAGGTGAACAAACTGTAGGCAGGAGGCGGGATGCTTGAGTATACTTACGATCGATTTTCCTTCCGTAACTTCGATTCTTTTTTTTATTTTTGGAGGAAGTACGAGATTTGAGAAGAGTCTGCATCCCCATTCATTTTCCTTCCTGGCAGAGAGAGAGAGAGAGATGTGTGTGTGTTTGAGCAGAGAAGCGAGGACTCAAAGTTGGTAGGGTGTGCAGAGTGACGGAGGGGGAGGGGGGGGCGAGGAAGTAGAGGAAGAAGAGGAAGACTTAGATTTGTGCTTGTCGACCGCTTGAGGGTAGGCAGACATTCCGTTTCTGCTGAGTCCTAGTTTTCCCCTAGAAGACGATCAGGAAAAGTCTGTGATTATCCAGCCTCCTGAGTGTATTTTTGGGTGACCAGGTACTAAGGGGAGGGATGAGACAGGGATGGTAGTCAAGTAGGGTATTTAAACTGGTAGTCAGGTAGGGTATTTAAACTGGTGGTCAGGTAGAGTATTTAAACTGGTAGTCAGGTAGGGTATTTAAACTGGTAGTCAGGTAGGGTATTTAAACTGGTAGTCAGGTAGGGTATTTAAACTGGTAGTCAGGTAGGGTATTTAAACTGGTAGTCAGGTAGGGTATTTAAACTGGTGGTCAGGTAGGGTATTTAAACTGGTAGTCAGGTAGGGTATTTAAACTGGTAGTCAGGTAGGGTATTTACTCTGGTAGTCAGGTAGGGTATTTAAACTGGTAGTCAGGTAGGGTATTTACTCTGGTAGTCAGGTAGGGTATTTAAACTGGTAGTCAGGTAGGGTATTTACTCTGGTAGTCAGGTAGGGTATTTAAACTGGTAGTCAGGTAGGGTATTTAAACTGGTAGTCAGGTAGGGTATTTAAACTGGTAGTCAGGTAGGGTATTTAAACTGGTAGTCAGGTAGGGTATTTAAACTGGTAGTCAGGTAGGGTATTTAAACTGGTAGTCAGGTAGGGTATTTATACTGGTAGTCAGGTAGGGTATTTAAACTGGTAGTCAGGTAGGGTATTTAAACTGGTAGTCAGGTAGGGTATTTAAACTGGTGGTCAGGTAGGGTATTTAAACTGGTAGTCAGGTAGGGTATTTAAACTGGTGGTCAGGTAGGGTATTTAAACTGGTATAGGTAGGGTATTTAAACTGGTAGTCAGGTAGGGTATTTAAACTGGTAGTCAGGTAGGGTATTTAAACTGGTAGTCAGGTAGGGTATTTAAACTGGTAGTCAGGTAGGGTATTTAAACGGGTAGTCAGGTAGGGTATTTAAACTGGTAGTCAGGTAGGGTATTTAAACTGGTAGTCAGGTAGGGTATTTAAACTGGTAGTCAGGTAGGGTATTTAAACTGGTAGTCAGGTAGGGTATTTAAACTGGTAGTCAGGTAGGGTATTTAAACTAGTAATGTGCAGTATTGGTTTACATTTTCTTTGCAGTGTCTCGTAACTGTCAGAACCTATGGAGATTTCACGAAACTTTTCAGTATTAATCACTTGGGTTGCAGTATTCGATTCACTGTAGCCGATTTGATATCACCCGACGGAACTGGGCCACTCCCGCATAATGAATACGAAGTCGTGTTTGCATGAAATTCGATAAACCTTAGTTATGATGTAGGAATGATTTTTTTTTTTTTTTTTTTTTTTTTTTTTTTTAAAGGAAGTCGGCCCTCCAAACTGACTACACTTAGCCATTTACTGAGCTAAATTGTAGATCTTCATTAGGAACGACGTTATTTGGAACCCCGTAAATGTTTAGTAATTAATGCCGAAGGCTGACATTCGCAAACATATTTACACTCAGCTCCATGTCGTTACCGTGATTTGTTTTACGCAGGAGGGACAAGGAAAGGAGAGTGCAGATATTTAGTCCCTTGTATTTCTTCCTGCAAGTGAAAGTCTGAGCTGCGAGAGGGGAATGGATCGCAAGTTTGTCAGTGAATCCGGGCACAGGGCTAAGCGCGAGGAAGGGTGAGCGAGAGAAAACAACAAGGGAGACAGGACTCTGCTTCGTCAAATCGCCATAACGTTAAATAAAATCGTCTGGAGGTAGGAAGTATGTTTTCTGACTGAAAGGGGTAAGAAATGTCTGTCCGGGAGTGTACAGTAGAGTGCGAGGAAGGAAGAGTGAGAGAAAACAGCGAAGGAGAAGGTATCCAAATCAGAAAGCCCCTAAAGCTAAATAAATTCATCTGGAGAAATGGGATTAAAGGCTTCAAGAAATTGCTACCCAGGACTGTAAAAATAGAGCGCAGGGAAGGAAGAGTGACAGAAAACAGCGAGGGAGGCAGGAATCTAATTCGAAAAGTCTCACTAACAATAAATTTACATGTTTAGAGTTAGAAAGTATGTTTTCTGATTGAAGGGAGAAAGGGATTAATGTCCAGGACTGTGAAAGTATAGTGCGAGGAAGGAAGAGTGAAAGAAAACAGCGAAGGAGACAGGAATCTAGTGAGGGAGGACGGGAGGGCGACCCCGAGGACTGTGAAGGAGACATGCATTGAGGGAGTGAGGAAGGGAGCGAGGGCGTCAGGCAGGCAGGGAGGGAGGTAGTAGTAGGGAGGGCCAGCCAGCCACCCAGCCAGTCAGCCAGCCAGCCCGCACCAGCTCCCAACCCACGTCAGTGTGAACCTCCAGTGTGTCTCATCCACACGTGTACTTCACTGCTCCACCCAGCCTGCCAGCCTGCCTCACCCGCCCTGCCTTACATCCCCCCTCCTCTCCTCTCCACCTCACCCTGCCTCACCTGCCTCTCCTCCCCGCCACGCCTCCGCTCTGGTTTTTGTTGTCACCTACAGTGCCAGAAAGCTGGTGAAAAACTTGGGTCGTTTTTCCATAGCTGACACTTGTACCCTCTGAGGCGGTGTTCACTTTGAGTGCCTTCAATTCTGGTGCCTTGAGGTGCCTTTAGCCTTGGTGCTTTAATCCTGGTGCCTTAATTCTTGGTGCCTTTAATCTTGGTGCCCTTAATCGTGGTGCCTTTAATCGTGGTGCCTTTAATCGTGGTGCCTTCAGTCTTAGTGCCTAAAGTCTTGGTGCTTAAAGTATTGTTGCCTTCGGGTCGTGTGCCTTTACTGTCTGAGTGTTTTCGTGGGTTTTAGGTGTTTGTTTACAAGTGTAGTTTACAGTCTTGGTGCCTCAGCGTCTGTGTTGTGTGAGTTCATTTGAGTGTGTGTACAGCCAATGCGGTTTTAAGTCTCGTGCCTTTACCTTTTGTGTGTGTGTTTGTGTGTGCGCTGGGGTGTGTGTACAACAGTTTGACGTACCGTTTGTGGACTTCAGTGTACCGGTGTAGAGCAATCAGTCCCAAGCCACAAACGAGCACCTAGCTTGTTTTACTGTTTGTTTGTTCTCGGTTCACAGAAGTTTTTTCCTTGTCATCTTGTCTAGACGTCTCGGCTGCAGTTTAAGGAAGCATCTTTTATTTATTTATTTTGCCTACCTGGTTATTCTTCAGTCTACTCCTGTCCTGCGGAAGTGATTTTTGTTCCACCTGCTGCCTCTTACATTACGATTGTTGTTGTTCTGTATTTGTAAAGGCAGTGGTTGTTGTGACTGTGTTGTTGTGCTGGGTTCTTGTACTGTCTCGAGTTGTTAAAGCGTGGTAGTTGTGGTTGAAGTGTTGCTGCTGTTCTTGAGTAAGACACCAGTAGTTGTTCCTTAAGTGCCGTATTGACTCTAGTAATTGAAACATCCATTGTGGTAGTTGTAGCTGAATTGTTGCTGCCATTTTCGAGTTATTAAAGCACTGATTGTGGTAGTTGTGGTTGCTGCTGTTATCGGGTCATTAAACCCTCGTTGTGGTAGTTGTGGTTGCAGCAGTTCCTAGGTTATTAAAAGCCAGTTGTTGTGGTGGTAGTGTTGTGGTAGCTGTGGTTGTTGGTGTTTTTGTGGAGTGTGTAGTTGTGGTGGGGTCGAGGTGGCTAGCATGGAGGACCACGGACGTCTTTGCACTTGCTGGTTGTGCCGCAGTAAGGGTCTCTCAGTGAACACATCCACCTCGTCATCCACATCGCCCTCTGCCCCATCCTCACCCTCCTCCACCAAGGTTAGTTCCTTCCTGTACGTCCCGGAACCGTGTCCTCGTCGGCTGTGGATGCTCCCTATCACCTCTTCTTTACCAGTGTATTTCGTATCTGACACGATGTTATATTCTTGTATGTTATTTATTCAGTCTGCGTCGTTCATGTGTGTGTGTGTGTGTGTGTGTGTGTGTGTGTGTGTGTGTGTGAGAGAGAGAGAGAGAGAGAGAGAGAGAGATGAAATGCAGGATATCTACACACACAATTAGTAAAAATAAATAAATAAATAGATAAATTGCTCCGACTCAGAGACACGAGTGTCCCCACTACTTGCAAAAGTTGATGAAGTCTACGGATCCATGTTGTCACAGTTCACTAAATGTGTGTTTGTATGGCTTGATCTCTCACTCCATAAATCCCTTTCAAAGACCAAAATCCAGAATATGAGAGGGGTGTCCAAGGAATAATTGTGCCAAGTTTGAAATGAATTGACAGTGAAATGAAGACATGACACCAAAATGATAAGTGGAAGAAAGAAAGAAGAAAGAAACTGGGTAAAGACAATAAGAGAATAATGAAGTGTAATGTGCAGAATAATTGACTGAGGGAAGAGGTGTAAGACAGACCCATAAGCTAGTGAGAAGACGGTCCCTGTTCTTTCTCTTCCCATGGGTGACGTACTGTATTTATCCTCTTAGCCTCGGGACGTTATTTTTTTTCTATTGTTACCTCACCCCATCCTTGAGAGAGAGAGAGAGAGAGAGAGAGAGGTGCCGTCTTGACCAAATCAGGACTCCATTGCCTTCCCCATTTTTCTGTTCAGCATCCCCGCCTCCCTCCCCATCCTTCCATTCCTCAGTGGCTACTCCATAATATAACACCTGGTGGTATAGTGGTTTTAAGATGCCTGGCAGGGTGAAGGTCAGGTATTGGAGGGGTCGGTTCGAATCCCGGAGAAGATGCTGGAGGGTTGAAATACCACCAGGGGCGTAGTTCGGTCACCTACCCGAGAGAGAGAGAGAGAGAGAGAGAGAGAGAGACAGAGACAGAGACAGAGGTAAACTTCCTTCCGTGGAGATGTTAAAACAGTCTCCTAAGACAGACAGAGAGAGAAAGGGGGGGGAGGTAAACTTCTATCTGTGGAGGGGTTAAAACTACCTCCTTTAAGTTAAAATAAGGGAGGGAGAGAGAGAGAGAGAGAGAGAGAGAGAGAGAGAGAGAGAGAGAGAGCATGGCCTGGTGGTGATAAGCATAATTATAAATACGTCTTAAAGGGCTTTGACTCAGAGATGGAGAGAGAGGATGATATGGCGGAAGGGGTGAGAAGTGCGTGGGAAAGTGATCTGTTAGGTCACTTCTTGGAGACACTTACTTCCGTGTTCTCGTCGGTTAAGGAAGTTCCCTAATACCTCTTCCTAAGCGATTTATTTTTGGATACGGGTGGCTCATATCAGTTTGTATATAATGCTGAGTGTGGTGGTATTGGAATGATTTGAGTGACAGGTTAAGGAGTAGTAAATAAACAGCTTAGGAAATGGTGTTAGGGAGCTTCCATAACCACCTAGAATACGGGTCTAGGTGCTATTTATGTGCTAGCTAGAAACACATTGAGGTGGTTTGGCCATGTGGAGAGGATGGAGAGTGAGAGACTGACGAGGAGAGTGTATGTGAGTGAGGTGGAGGGGGGAAGAGGGAGGGGGAGGCCGAGGATGAGATGGAGGGATGGAGTGGAGAGGTATATGAGAGAGGGGGTGTATGAGCTGGGAGCAGGGCAGTGAAATGGCGGGGGACAGGGTGACGTGGATGCGATTTGTTTGTGGCCACCCCTTACGGGATTAAGGCGTCTGGCAAGAGATAGGTAGATAGATAGAATTACTGATAAAGGAACGTGTGCACTGATAAGAAATTGAACAGCGGAAGATTAGCGAGAGTAAGATATGGCGGTAAGGCGGATGGTGGTGATACGATCTTAGTGTCGATCTTCAAGTGGTTTGATCCCTGAGATGTGATTGGAGGAATTTCGATCATGTAATGCCATCAGGGGAAGTAGGCTGGTCATCTGCCCTTAAATGTATTGGATTGTGGTAGCCTAGCCAAGGACCTCTACGCTTCATTGGGGGTAAAATTGGGATTGTGTATTTCTGTTTTGTGTATGTAAGGATAAGGTGCATTTGGACTGGACGTGATGAAACACATAAAATATATTCTTTTCACTCTAAATTGGCCCAAAATTGCCATCGCCACCGTGAATGCCTAGGTGTAACATAGATTAACACTAAAATATGATGCTAGTCACGAAGAAGTGTTGTGAAAAGGATGCAGAGCCGTGTAACACTAAAATATGATGCTAGCCACGAAGAAGTGTTGTGAAAAGGATGTAGAGCCGTATTATTGTCTTGTCCTGTAAGTGAAATACTGTAATCTACTTAAGGACGAAAATCTGGACCAAGTTAGAAAGAAAATGGTACTGACTCAAAATCCATTGCCTCTCCCCGTCTTGAATAGTTATACCATGAAATTCACACAAAATTATGATGCTAGTCACGAAGAAGTGCCGTTAAAAGGATGTACAGCCATGTTATTGCCCCTTTCTACCAGTGAGCTACGTGAAATAAGCTGGTACGGACGAAAATCTAGGCCAAGTTAGAGTGAAAAAGGTCTAGTGACTCAGAATCCATTGCCATCTCTCCGTCACACGAAATTTTGATGCTAGTCACGAAGAAGTGCTGTTAAAAGGATGTACAGCCATGTTATTGCCCCTTTCTACCAGTGAGCTACGTGAAATAAGCTGGTACGGACGAAAATCTAGGCCAAGTTAGAGTGAAAAAGGCTTAGTGACTGAAACGCTGCATCAAGGAGTTATCTAAAACTTTATTCACATTTCCACAGTCTGCCCTCTTATTTCTCCTCGCTCATTTTCTTTTGATTGTTATCCTTGTCTTATTAATGTTATTCTTTGTGTTATTAGCTGTTTTATTGAAGGCAGGCGGTACGTAGTGTATTCTTTTGCACACACACACACACACACACACAGATAGGTAGAGATGAGGATAGGTAGATAAAAATAGCTAGGAATGGATGGAGAGAGAGAGAGTGAAAATGTAGCTATAAAGAGAAGTGTTTGAAAGTGAGGGAGGGACGAAGTGTGAATGGGTAGTGAAGTGAAAGTGAAGAGAGAGAGAGAGAGAGAGAGAGAGAGAGAGAGAGAGAGAGAGAGAGAGAGAATTGAGTGAAAGTAAAACAATAAAGAATGAGAGAGAGAGAGAGAGAGAGAGAGAGAGAGAGAGAGAGAGAGAATTGAGTGAAAGTAAAACAATAAAGAATGAGAGAGAGAGAGAATTGAGTGAAAGTAAAACAATAAAGAATGAGAGAGAGAGAGAGAATTGAGTGAAAGTAAAACAACAATAAAGAATAGCTGTGTGAAAGTGAGAGAGTGAGAGTGAGCGAGAGACAGCTAGAGAGAGGGGGGAGGGAGAGAGAGCGGGAATCTAGTACCATATTCATAAACTTTCTCAAACCTGGATCGTTTATAACCTCGTTTTTATACATACTGTATATTCTCTCTCTCTCTCTCTCTCTCTCTCTCTCTCTCTCTCTCTCTCTCTCTCTCTCTCTCACACACACACACACACACACACACACACACACACACACACACACACACCTAGAATGAATAAAATGGTTAAAATTAATACAAACTAAAATGATTCATGGTAAGAGTGCGTTGCTATGGAGACGTACCGGTACTTATAAACTAGCTAAGATCCTACATGAATACGGTCCTCCATTGTGGTCGTATTTACCAAGAATCTTGGCCTCGTATTTAAAGTTTCTCGTATTTTATTCTCGCTGATTCCACGGGTTAAGAATGTTTATAAATAAGGATCGTAATGAAATAGGTCTACAGTTTGAGGGTTTTTTCCTGAAGAATGTTTATAAATATAGAATAACAACAAATTAAATACGTGCCGTACTACCTTAAAGTTTAAAACTATTTATAAATATGAAATACCAAAACTGGATCAGGACTATACTCACTCTGTTTACGGGGTTAAGTTTAAGAATGTTTATAAATATAGCATAGTATCAGTAAACCAATAAAAGATCTCCTGATTGAAGGGTTTTAGCTGAAGAATGTTTATAAGTATGGAAGTAACGTCAGTAAAGAATAAATTAGGTCCATACTGAAGATTGTTTATGAATATGGAAGTAGCATCAGTAAAGTAATATAATAAGTCCATATGGGCTGAAGAATGTTTATAAGTATGGAAGTAGCATCAATAACTAGTATAAAAATAACTTGATTGAAGGGTTTATGCTGAAGAATGTTTATAAATATGGAAGTAGCGTCAATAACCTGCAAGAAAAAAAAAATTGTGATTGAAGTGTTTTAGCTGAAGAATGTTTATAAGTATGAAAGTAGCATCAGTAACCGGTAAAAAAGCCTTGTGTTTGAAGGGTTTAAGCTTAAGAATGTTTATAAATGTTGAAGGTGTCCGTGTGAGGGTATGCTAATGTAGAGCATCTCCCTGGCATTCCAACCTGCCAGGCCCTAGGGTACGGTGCCTCACATTGCCCCTGCCCCTACCCCTGCCTCAGTCTCTCCCCCTACCCCTGCCTCTGTCTCTCCCCCTACCCCTGCCTCTGTCTCTTCCCCTACCCCTGCCTCTGTCTCTTCCCCTATCCCTGCCTCTGTCTCCCCCTGCCTCTGCCTTTGCCTCTCCCCCTTCAGCCCTACTGTCCTTACTTTCTTTCCTTCCTTCTACCCCGCCGTCTTCTTTTCATCTTTTCTAACACACCTCCTCCTTCCTTTCACCCACCCTAATGTTGCACCTTCCATCCTTCCTTCCTTCCTTCCTTATATTGTCTTCTACCCTACTTCCCGTCGATCTTTTCTGGTCTGTTTAACTCTGGACATAAGCACACTACATTTACCTCCCTTCAGCATCCCCCTTCCGTATCCTCCCTTCAGCATTCCTCCTTCAGCATCCCCCGTACAGCATCTCCTATACAGCATCCTCCCTTCAGCATCCTCCTTACAGCATCCCCCCTACAGCATCCCCCCTACAGCATCTCCCCTTCAGCATCCCCCCTACAGCATCTCCCCTTCAGCATCCTCCTTACAGCATCCCCCTACAGCATCCCCCTTCAGCATCCCCCCTTCAGCATCCCCCTACAGCATCCCCCCTTCAGCATCCCCCCTTCAGCATCCCTCCCTTCAGCATCCCCCCTACAGCATCCCCCTACAGCATCCCCCCCTTCAGCATCCTCCCTACAGCATCCCCCCTTCAGCCTCCCCCCTTCAGCATCCCCTCCTCAGCATCCCCTCTTCTTCTGCACACTCCCTCTTGCCTTCCTCCCCTCCTGCATTGGTTAGCTCACTCATCTCGCAGCTAGAAGAACCCCAGATCATTCTGAGGCTGGTCAGACTCTTGGGAACACTTTTTCTTCCCCTTGTCCCTATTCACCCAGGAGTACAAGTGGGAATCTGGATATAGCAAGCTGTTTCGGGACGTGTTTTAGGGGAGGATTGGGACCTAGTGAATATTATCTGCCTTTGGGACCCTCGTGTAGTCAATAGGCATAAATCCCAGGTTTCATTTTCTCCTCCCTTCTGCTCTCCTTATTACGGTCAGTCTTATTCGTTTTATTTATGCATGACTCTAATTCCTGTATTCTAGGTTCATGATTTTTCTCGGCCTTTTTGATGGCCTTGAAGTGGTTTTTGGATTTTTTTCTGTACCGTCACCACCAGATCAGTGTCACCATGTATCGTGTCCTCACATCTATTGCTGTATTTTGTATCGTAGCACAAGCAGCCTCCTATTCAACACCACCACCACGCGCCCACTCTGCCATATTACCACATTACCTCACTACCACACCACATAACTACCACGCTGCCGCACAACAGCAGTACCACACCACCACGTTACCCTACTACCACACCATATAACACGTTGCCGCACCACAACAGTACCACGCCACCACGTTACCTCACTACCACACCACAAAACTACCTCACCCACCACTTTAACTCACCACCGCACCGACACACTACTACTGTACACTGCCATACTACCATACCACCGTACCACACCGCCGCACGACCACCACACTACCACTCCACCACACCAGCTCTGACGCCATGTAGCAAGAGGACCACTAGGACTACACCACACCTGACGCCCCATCAGTCACCTCTATTACCACACCATCTCATCTACCCCAACCACAAACACTCCCACATCACTGATCTACCACTACCACCACCATAATTACTCCTCAGTATTCAGTCTGTTTTTATCCGACAGAACTGGGTCATTTTTACAGTTAATTACGTAGTTCTGGTTCCATGTAACTCTGTGGGCTTTTTTTTTATTTATGTGGTAGGGATGAGTCAGTTTTGTTGTTATTCAGATCGACCCTCCAGTCTGACTACACTTGGCCATCAACTGAGCTGAAAGGGCTTGGAGGGATTGGGGATATTGGTCAGGTTAGAACAAATCCAGATACAACTACATACAGTCACCATACCATGTCACACATCTCACCATAGTACATCACATCTCTTCACGTCACACGCTTTCTCCATACCACACCACACCACAGCACATCACATACCATCACACTTTATCCCACCTCACCTCACCTTACCCCACCATACCACACCTCACCACACCATACCATCTCACAACACCACACCGCACCACACCACACCACATCATCTCAGCACACCACAGCACATCACGTAGCATCACATTTCATCTCACCTCACCTCACCATCTCACCATACCACACTACACCACACCACACCACACCACGCCATCTCAGAACACCACAGCACATCACGTAGCATCACACTTCACCTCACCCCACCCCACCATACCATCTCACTATACCACACCACACCACACCACACCACAACCACAACAGCGCCACATTCCTACGGGTGGGGAGTGGTGGGGGGTGAGGGTGGGGAGTGCCAGCCTAAGGTAGTAACCTTGTGTGGTTCATGATGGGACGATAAGAGCAGCCCACATTCCTGGCCTAGCCCCCCTTGTAGTCCCCTTGTAGTCTTTTTGTAGTCCCCTTGTAGTCCCCTTGTAGTCCTCTTGTAATTCCCTTGTCCTCTTGTAGTCCCCTTGTAGTCTTTTTGTAGTCCCCTTGTAGTCCTCTTGTAGTCCCCTTGTAGTCTTTTTGTAGTCCCCTTGTAGTCCTCTTGTAGTTCCCTTGTCGTCTTGTAGTCCCCTTGTAGTTCCCTTGTCCTCTTGTAGTCCCCTTGTAGTCTTTTTGTAGTCCCCTTGTAGTCCTCTTGCAGTTCCCTTGTCCTCTTGTAGTCCACTTGTAGTCCTCTTGTAGTCCCCTTGTAGTCCCCTTGTAGTCCCCTTGTAGTCCTCTTGTAGTCTTTTTGTAGTCCCCTTGTAGTCCCCTTGTAGTCCCCATGTAGTTCCTTTGTAGTCTTCTTGTAGTCCCCATGTAGTTCCTTTGTAGTCCTCTAGTAACCCCCTTGTACCCTCTCATAGCCCCATTGTAGCCCCTCATAGTCCCCTTGTAACCCCTCATAGTCCCCTTGTAATCCCTCATAGTCCCCTTGCAGTCCCCCATAGCCCCGTGTAGTCCCCTTGTACCCCTCATAGTCCCCTCCATCCTTTCCTTGGCTTCCTTCTCCTCTCGCTTCCTCTGCTTTCAATCTGTACATCTTTATCAGTGTTTAGTTAATCTCTCTTCACCCATTCTCTCCATATCACCATGTCTCTTTAACATACCCTGGTTTTCTCTTCCCAAATACTGCTTCTGCTTCCACACATCTCGCTATCTGTCTTTTCTCTCCCACACGACTCATCTCACTACACTTATCTCTTCCCATCGTACTGCGTCTCCTGCCACGTATCTCTCTAGCAGTTATTTCTCTCCCTCTCCACCCATCTCACTTTACTTATCGGCGACTTTTGGTGATTCATTTGCAACTCTACCTCCCTCTTTCGGTCCCTTGCTTTCAGAGTCCGCGCCTTGCACACCAGTATGACCTGATAGATAAATAGACAGGTAGATATATAGATTGATAGATAGATAGGTAGGTAGACTGATGATTGATGGTTGAGAGATCGGTAAATGGAGAGTTTATATCTCTGACCATTAACGTGAAATACAACGTATAGATTTATGTAAACAAAAATTACAGTGCACTTAGCCAAAAAAAAAAAAAAAAAAAAAAAAATCAGACAGTGCATACACAACAAACTCGAATGAACACATAAAACATGCAAAAGGGTGAGGCAGTACAGGTAAACACACACACACACACACACACACACACGCAGAAGGATGAGATAGTGCATTGAAAACATAGAGCATTACAATATAGAATTTAGAAACCGAAAGTACAATCCCTAGTCACTTAGATCCGTAGCACCTTTTCCTAAGTGATTTATTTTGTTTTTTACACCTTACTCTCCTCCACTGCGTTACCTAAATACTTTCAATGTCGTCATACTCTGCATAAATAACGTACAAAAAGATATTAACCAGTCATAAATTATACAGAAATAAGTTGCTAAGGAAGAGGTGTTTGGGAGACTTCTTACTTAGGCTCGTATTCTTGTCGGTTAAGGAAGCTCCCAGACACCTCTTCCTTACCGATTTATTTTTGGATACGGGTTGCTAATATCTTTTTTTTTTTTTTTTTTTTTTTTTTTTTTTTTACTAATGCAGAGTGTGGTGAGACTGGAATGATTTAAGTAACACAGAAGAGGACGGGCAGGTGTAATAAGCAGGATAAATCGCTCAGGAAGAGGTGTTAGGGGGCATCCTTAATCGACGAGATTACGGGCAAAATGAATCGCATAAGAAGAGGTGTTAGGGGGGCCTCCTTGACCGACCAGAATAATACGGGCCTCATTCTCTTTGGTTTAGGAGGCTTTAGCACCTCTTCTTTAGCTATTTATTTTGCTTATTACATTATTCTTTTATGGCACTCTCTCTATATATTTTACAGTGATAGAGCTTGCATTAGTAGTACAGAGGATTCGAGGTTATTTTTACGAACCGGAAATAGAGGCTGGGTAATGAAGGTGGCGGAAGACCCAAGCCAGCGAGAATATTTTAAAAGATGCCATCATAGTGAAGGGGTGAATGTGGCATATGCAAAATAAGTCGCTAAGGATGAGGTGTCAAGGAGTCTCCCACCTGTGCCTATGTTATCCTTGTCTCAGCTATTTATATCACCCTTAGCCCCCAGCCACTTCCACGAACCACCCAGACCCCCTCCTCTACCCCCAACCCCCACCACTTCCAGTCCATTGCCAGTACTCTCCCCACCATATCCTACCCCCCCTCCTGCCTTGCAGACTTATTCCATCTCTCTCCCTCTCCATCTTCTCCTTCCCCCTTTTCAGCCTATCCTTCCTTCTTTCCAGCATCCCCTTACTCTTCTCCATCCTTCACTTCCTTCTCCATCCTCTCCTTCCCCCCTCCGTCTAGCCTCTCCTTTTCCCTCTCCAGTCCCCTCCCCTCCCCCCCGTCTACTCTCTCGTCTATTCATTATTCTCTTGCTCTTCCCTCTCCAACATCTCCCTTCCTCCTTTCTCTCCAACCACTCTTTTCCCCAGTATCCCTCCAACCTCTCCTTTCCCCACTCAAACCTCCGACTCCAGCCTCTCCTCTTCTCGCTGTCCAACCTCCTTCCTCCTCGACATCCCCACCTTCCCTCATCAGCCTCTCTTTACCCACGTACAATTATTATTATTATTATTATTATTATTATTTGTTTAGGCTACCTTCCCTTAAAGGCAGTACTCACAGATAACACTCAGAGGCAGTATTTATAAGCAGGACTGGATGACAAGCAGCACCTTCGTCTACTCATATATACCCAACATTTATATTGACGTAGTACCTGTTGACAGTCCGTGCTAGTGTAGGTATTGCTCATTTGTATCCCACACTCGCAGTCACCACCCTCTCATTGACAGCACTCATCAATAACTCATTTGTGGGCTGTTTGTCTTGAAGATATTGTGATGTTGAACTGAAATTTTAGTGCCACCTCCACCAGTGTATTTTTTTTAACATCTTTGCTACACGAGCTTCATGTTTTGCTCAAGTACAAGGACGTACTGTACTTGTACTTTATTCCCACTACTGCCTGACAGTTTTATCACATTTACACCTCTCGTCGTGAAGTATATATAAAAACTCTCCGGTTAGTCATCAGTATTTAGTCTTTTATTTTTTTCTCTGTTACTGCCGGGTGATTTCATTGACCTTAGGAGAGAGATACGATGTCCCTTGCCTTTATTTATGTATTTATTTGTTTTTGCTACAGCCAAGTAATTTCAATGAGCTCAGAATAGACCTTTTGTATCGATACGTTTAGAAACATATTTGTGAAACGATGACTCCGTTTGTTCTTGCTGCCTTACAAGATTTTATTAACCCCTTCACTCAGATGGCATTTTTGTATTGTATTAGTCTTATCTCCGGACGATTTTATTTCTGCTAAGGTAAACATTGTGAGCTGCATCATTAACCCCCTCCACTACTATAGATCCTTCCAAAGTTAATTAAAAATCGTCAGGAGGTAGCAAGGTACAGGTAAAATAAAAATCGTCACCGGATGGAAGGGGTTAAGCTTGGGAGTGCCCCCGAGTACTGAAAGTGGTATTCAGTTAAGTACGATGACTTTTTTTTCTTGTTACCTCCTCAAGATCTTATTCAGCTCATGGGAGATCTTGTGTAGGGAAAGGGGTAATGAAGGCAATGTAATCCTCCGTTCTGTGTAATCTGAAAGGGGTAATGAAGGCAATGTAACCCTCCGTTCTGAGTAATCTGAAAGGGTTAATGAAGGCAATGTAACCCTCCGTTCTGTGTAATCTGAAAGGGGTAATGAAGGCAATGTAACCCTCCGTTCTGAGTAATCTGAAAGGGTTAATGAAGGCGAATGTAACCCTCCGTCCTGAGTAATCTGAAAGGGGTAATGAAGGCGAATGTAACCCTCCGTCCTGAGTAATCTGAAAGGGTTAATGAAGGCGAATGTAACCCTCCGTCCTGAGTAATCTGAAAGGGGTAATGAAGGCAATGTAACCCTCCATTTTGCGTAATCTAACCCAACCTGAGTAGCAGCCAGGAGCAGCAAGAATAAAATACGACAGACGTCCTCGGATTTAAGGTGTTAATCTGTTCAGTCCAGCGACCTCATTTATGTATTATGATTTTGCTGCTGCTTGACGATTTTGCCCGTGTGAGGATATCTGAGGGAGAAAGGGCCATTGAAGGCTATATTTGCTATGATCCTTGTTACTGTAGCATGACTTATAGAATTGCCAGCTCTCCGTCTCGAATACTGAGTTGTAGCAGTAGATTAACACTAGAATGTGATAAGAGTCGCGAAGAAGAGTTGTGGAAAGGATGTACAGTAGAGTCGCAGTATTGTCTTTTTCTGTCTCTTGTGACCATCATCCCCTGACGACAATTCCGTGTGTTTCATGTTGTTCAGATTTTAGCAGGAGACGTCTGCTAAGTAAAGGGGTAACATCTTGAATCCGATGGTACATCCTATATCTCATAAAAAGTACCTTAAGGCGCTTAGCCGCAGTTCTCATCTCCATGACTTAGGAGTCTGTAGGGACATCCACCCATTATCCAGCGATAAAAGGCCACTGCATCATCCAGGTTACCACAGTTACCCCCACAGGTGTTACCCTAGATACTCGTTTTAGGTATCAGCTCACAAAGGGTAAATGAATGGATCTTGAATTTGGCTCTCTGTTATCTTGTTTTTGTTTTTTTTGTTTTTCTTGGAGGGAACAGCCTTGCGGGCTTCTGACCTTTGGTTGCTTCTTCCGTGCATTAAAAATTAATCGAGTGGCGCCAGCTGTCCTTACCAAAATTCGAATCCTGGCGCTGTCGGACCACGGCTGTCTGTAAACAAGAATATACGAACAATGACATACTCGTCGTGACGGGGTTAGCATGGACCTCAGTTTCGTAATTAGGGCTGTCAATTAGATCCTTCCAGTCAGTAGCCCCGTTTTAATTATGCAGCCACCCTTCCAGTGATCGTCACCTCATCATAGGCTTATCCTCCTTTCACCCTGTTCTTTCCTTGCACCGCCAGCACTCACTTAACCCTGCCATTATTGAGACAACTCGTGTGTATTTCTCTGGGCGGCCTTGAGGGTTATCTAAAGTATCTCGATTCAGTGGTGAGACATCTGTAAGAAATCCTTGGTTCTGTCATCAGTCTCGTACAGAGCATACCGGGAGGTGATGCAAGATGATTTCCCAAAACTTCGAAGGGACTCGTTTGTCATAGAATAATCGGAGAAAAGAGCCTGGCGGAGGTTGGTGTGGGAATGGGCCACGTACATACTGGTTGTCTGTGTACTTCTGTTGGTTTCGTCTACATGTCCCCACAAATTAGAGTTTTGGAAGCTGTTAAACACCAAATTGGAAAAAAAAAGTTTAATAATTTCCACGTGAAAGATCTCTGCTGTGCCATTACTATTTCCGCAACCAATTATTACCCAGCTGGTAACAGAAATATAATGTTAACAATAACGCAAATTTTAGTTCACTTTCTAAGTATTCTTTGACAAGCATGCACCACAACTCTGTTTTTAATTGCTAGATTTTTTGGATTTTATATCGAACTCATTCAAGCGAAGTTGTTTGGTTTCTTTCACAATGATGTGCATTGGGGCTACGGATGTTAATGTATTTTGTCGGGGAGGAGAGGGGGAACAACAGGAGAGAAAAGTTTAGGACCCGCTGGTAGAGTATGTAACATTGTGGGATGTACTGTAAATGACTTTGTAGATTTCATAGCACTTACCTAAATGGGGGATTACTTTCCTCCTAGTGGCGTAATATTTAACCCCTTCAATTCGCTGACGTAATTTTAAACCGTATTTTTGCACTCCTGGTTTAAAGTAGCTTAGTGAAAAATGCTTACAGTGAACGAGTTACGTAAGGTTATATCGAACTTCTTAATTCGTATAGTGAAGATGTAAGGATACATCAAGCATCTTAAGTTATATAAGTCTCTCCCAGGTCGAATATAACCTTTAAATAGCAAGGGGAAAGTGGAATATACCCAGATTGAATGATGAAGTATACTGGCGAATGATGTGAATATAGAGCATACACATAGCAAGAGGAAAATGTGGGTATACGTAGATTAAAAGATGATGTATGCCAGCGAATGATGTGGTTATACAGCATACACATAGCAAGATATGGGGTATACTAGGACTGAAGGATTAAGTATACTAGTGTATAAAATGGATATACAGCATACCCGGAAGTACAGATACAGTTATACGTGACGCCTTATTCTTACAAGGAAAAAGAATCATAATCTCAAGGTTGCCCTGCGTCCCTCTAGACATAACACAATTCTCTCTCTCTCTCTCTCTCTCTCTCTCTCTCTCTCTCTCTCTCTCTCTCTCTCCCTCCCTCTCCCTCTCCCTCTCCCTCTCCCCATTCCTCCCTCTCTCATTTAACACGACAAAGAAGCCAATTTTCTCAGAAGTACACAGGAAGGAAAAATCTGTCAGCAAATAACAGGGTGAGATCATGCTGAGAGTGTGTTAGGAATGTGTGCGTGTGATGGTACGGTGGATATTATGCTTAGCTACAGTCGGACGCAAGAATTGGACTGATATTTCACCACTTCTGCTTCTCCCTTTCCCCTGCTGGCTAATGTTCCTAAGCTGAGAGAGACTTGGTATATTCCTCTTTCCATAGATATAAGAGCTCAAGTAATGTTTCACCTCTTACTCTCCCCACTTCCTCTGCCGTCTAATATTCCTATGCTGATCGAGGCCTGGTGTGTTTATCTGTCCATAGATGATTCAACTTTGATGTGACGCGTCGGGGAGAAAGGTGACGAGCATACCCGACGAGCATACCCGAAGTGTGAAGTAGGCGCAGTGGAATAATATTAACCAGCCATATCCAACATTTAATCGCAAAGGAAGAAGTGTTAGGAGTATGATTCTCTTTGATGTGATGCGTCGGGGAGAAAGGTGACGAACGTATCCAAAGTGCGAAGTAGACGCAGTGGAATGGTGGCTGAACTTTTGCGTCCGCCTGTGCTTGTGGGTTGGTTGGATTTTTGCCTCTCCCTGTACGTGCTGGCCGGTTGTAAGGTGTGTATTACCGTTATTTACACCTGTTTGTATTACCTGCATGGAATTACAGTTCGTCCACCTTAACCCTTTCAGTACCATGACTTTTTTTGGTACCTTTATTCCGGTGACGCGTTTTGTTATTTATTATTTATTTATTTATTTATTTGTTACACCTGTTTGTATTACCTGCGTGGAATCTACAGTTCGTCTTCCTTAACCTCTTCAGTACCATGACCTGTTTTAGTGTTTATTTTTTTATTTGCTACCTCTTTATTCCAGTGACCTTTTTTTGTTATTTATTTATTTATGTATTTGTCACACCTGTTTGTATTACCTGCATGGGATTTACAGTTCGTCAACCTTAACCCCTTGAATACCGTGACCTGTTTATTGTTTATTTGTTATTTTTCTTGTTTATTTTTTATGCTACACATGAATCCAGTGACCTTGTGGTTATTTATTCATTTACATATTTACCTATTTAGTTATTAGTCCTTCAGTCTCATTGCTTTTTTTCATTTTCTTTATTTCTTCTGTCACTTACCTGTTCGATCTAATTATGTATTTTGTATATATTTTTCTACGTCTGCTACTCAATCCATCACATGCTGTATTTTTCTCTGTATGTTATTTTATTTATTTATTTATTTTTATCCTGTTACAATTACACCTACAGTTTCTTACCTATGAGTATTTTTTTCTCTCTTTACTGTCCCTCAAATCCATGACGCATTGTATTTAAATTTTTACAACTACTATCCTCTGTTGGCTTTAACTAGGCTAAAAAAAAAAAATCCATCTCTCTTTGAATGCAAATTCATAACGAAAGATTTAACACAAGAATATGGTACTTGTCCTGAGATTACAAAGGGGCGGTGGAGGAGGATGGTGAGTGCAGAGAAGGAGAAATTAGGCTAGGAGAGGTTTGGTTTGCTTAGGACAGGACAGCATAGGATTTTTGGTTTGATTTGGATTGGTTAGGATAGGATAGAGGAGGTGAGATGATATGTGTGGTAGTAAGTAGTCGATTTCGTATATAAATGAAGAGTAGAAATTAATGGAATGCAACAAAAAATTAGAAGAACGTTTGACTTTACCCCCAACTGAAAAAGAAGAAAGAAGGAAAGAAAAAGAATGAGAAAAGAAAAATATATGATGATCGCATGAAACCACAAATTCCACCTTTCTAGTTAGGACTTTATTTTGTATATCAATAAAAAAAAACTCTTTGCGAAATTTCTTTACTCCAGTCTTACCTCTTCTTGACATGAAGTGGTCGATTAAGAGGACATGAAGTGGCGATTAAGAGGACATGAAGTGCCGATTAAGAGGACATGAAGTGGCGATTAAGAGGACATGAAGTGGCGATTAAGAGGACATGAAGTGGCGATTAAGAGGACATGAAGTGGCCGATTAAGAGGACATGAAGTGGCGATTAAGAGGACATGAAGTGGCGACTAAGAGGACATGAAGTGGCCGACTAAGAGGACATGAAGTGGCCGATGAAGAGAACGACTGTATTGCAATTGGTGGGGAAACGTGGGTGTTGAGTGGCTGTCTGACTCCACTGCACTACTACCCCGCCCAAAAAACATGAAGGGAACTCCCCGCCACGCGTTTAACAGGACACTTGATGCCTTTACAATAAAATAACTCACATGAACAGACTAAAAGAAAACAAATCCAACTGCATTTAGTGGACCCTCCAAACCAGTAGCCTGTATCTGTCTATCTACCTGTCTGTCTGTCTGTCTGTCTGTCTGTTTATCTGTCTATCTGTCTCTCTGTCTGTCTGTCTATCTGTCTATCTATTTAACCAGCGTGATTTAGGGATAAGTAGTTGCTGGGGTGCGTTCTGTTCACAAGCAATAATTACAACCAGTTCCCAGCCTTAACTGTGATTTTTTTTTTTTTTTTACATGAACGACAGGAAAGGAAGCAGCAGAGTTTTCCTTTGCATCTTGTTCCACCTGTAAACTTGAGAGACTTAGAGAGAGAGAGAGAGAGAGTACGTGAGAAAGTGAGGAAGTGAGCAGTGAAGAAGTGATGGGGAACGCGGAAATGGGGTAGTGAAGTGATGATGGTTGGCGCCTCTTGACCTGACCTAGGAACTTAGGGGTCATAGGTCAAGACATTGGGGCAGCTGACCATGCAGGAACCCCCCTCCCTACCCTTCCTCCCTCATCCCCTTCACCTCTTATCCCCCCTGCCCCTCACCGCCCTTCACCCTCACCCTCACCCCTCGTCACCTGCTCATCCCTCACCTCTCGTCACCCTTCACCCCGATCCTCACCTCTCGTCCCTCGCACCCCTCACCCTCATCCTCACCCTTCATCCCCCACTCACCCCTCACCCTTCCTCTTCTCCCTGTAACATTCCATCTCACCCCCTGACCCCTCACATCCCCTCATTCTCACCCCTCACCTCCTCACACATCATTCTTACACCCTCCCCCTTCCAGACACCCCATCTCAGTCCCCTCCCCCTTCTTCCACCTCAGTCCCCCTCCCCTCACCTCAAACCCCTACCACATCCCCCTCCACCGTTCCTCCCTCCTTCCAGACCTCCACCACACTCCATATTCGTTTTTTTTTTTTTTTAACAGGTGGACAAAGGAAGAAAAAACAAACGGAAAGGTAATTCCATACAACATCATTCGTCACCGTATTTGTGTTGCTCGTCCATTCCCGCACCTCACTGTTAGATATTGCTCTTTAGTCTCCAAATACGTACTTTCTGTCCCTGATTTTCTGTTAACCGTTTGACTGTTACTGTTGTATTTAGGGGCCGTATTAAACTGTATTCTAGATTTCGTAATTCCTCTTTCTCAGCTATTTATTATACACATTACACCCCATTATCCTCTTTTATGTTGCTGATACCCTTTACGTCGATGCTGAAATTTTTTAAAGCAGTACGAAAATTTTGGAGTGTAAATATGAAAAATAAATCGCTGAGGAGAAGGTGTTACGAAGTCTTCCCTATTTTGACTATCGCAAGACTGTTTTAGGTTATTTATAGTCTGTACACAACTGGTTAATTTTGATGGCTTTCTTCAGGCTGTCTTTCTCCTCTGCCTATTGAGAGAGAGAGAGAGAGAGAGAGAGAGAGAGAGAGAGAGAGAGAGAGAGAGGTGCCAGGGAGTCGCACAATGAGACTCCTGGTATTTAACCCATTCAGAACGAGGATTTTTTTTTTTTTTTTGCATTTTTGATCTTGTTATCCCCAGGCGATTTCATTCAACTGTATGATGATGATGATGGTGGTGATGATGATGGTGGTGGTGATGATGATGGTGGTGATGACGGTGATGCAGATGATTATGATGATGGTGGTGGTGGTGGTGCTGATGATGATGATGCAGATGATAATGATGGTAGTGGTGCTGATGATGATGCAGATGATGGTGGTGGTGGGGGTGGGGGTGGTGGTGGAAGTGATGATGATGGTGATGATGGTCGTTATGTTGATGATAATGATGATGATGATGATGATGGTCGTTATGTTGATGATAATGATAATGATGATGATGATGGTGAGACTTTTTTTTTTTTTAATCTCAGGGCTAGCTATAGACGTCATTATTCTCTTTCATTATTAGACTTTGTCCTTAACTTGAAAAAAAAAAATATTAGAAGGAGGTTTGAGCAAGAAAAAAAAAAGGCAAAAGAAATTAAGGCCTCTTGGCTTTGTAGTTTAATGGTGTTTATGTTCGTAAGTTCAGTGGTGTGTGTGTGTGTGTGTGTGTGTGTGTGTGTGTGTGTGTGTGTGTGTGTGTGTGTGTGTGTGTGTGTAAATTGAGTGGTGTTTGTGTTTAGTTTCTTTTCTTCTATTGAGATATTTATTTTTTACTGATATTGTTGCCTTTGACACTTCCTTATACTCACTCTTACACTTCCTTATACCTTCACTCTTGCGCATCCGTATACCTTCACTCTTACTTGTACCTTCACTCTCACACTTATACCTTCACTGATACTTCCTTTTACCTTCACTCTTACACTTCCTTATACTCTCACTGACACTTCCCTATACCTTCATTCTTACACCCTTTCACTCCTGTTCCATACACTTCCTTGTTCTTTCACTCTCGCTTTTCACACCTTTTGCTTACACCTTTACTTCCTTCTTCCTTCACCCTCTCACCTGTCACTTTCTTCACTTCCTTCTTCCTTCATTCTCACAGTCTTTCACTCACCGTCACAGTTTCTTGCACTCACCGTCACACTTTCTTGTTCCCATATTCTTGCATCGTCACAGTTCCTTCTTCTCTCACTCTTGATCTTTACATTGATACTTTCACTCTCACATCCTTTCACTCTTAAAAAAAATACTTGCATTCTGTTCTTCCTTCACTCTTACATAGTCTCTCTCTTCCTCGTTCTCCCTCATACTTCCTTATACTCTCACTCTCACCCTCATACTTTCTTATACTCTCACCACTCACACTTATTATACCTTCACTCTCACTTCTCACACAACCTTATACATTCACTCGCCCCTCACACTTCTGCCTTCACACTCACTCCTGACACTTCCTTATCCCCTCACTCTCACCCCTGACACTTACTTATCCCCCCACTCTCGCCCTCATCCAGACACTCCGTTAGCACTGATGCCTTCACTGTCACGCCCTTTCACTCTCACTCCCACACCTACTGTACTTCTTTTTCTCACCGTCGTGCAGCCCCCCCCCCCTCCACACACACACACACACACACACACACACACACACACACACACTAACCGGAGTGGGTCTGCCTAAGGGTCTAGCTGGTATCTGGTTTTGTATTTATAAACCTTCTTGAATTCCAGACCCGTATTCCAGGCGGCATTGGAGGCTTCGTGGCGCCATTTCCTTAGCGATTTAGTTTGCTTATTACTCCTTGAGACAGTACGGCTCTGCGTCCTAAACATAACACTTCATCGTGACTAGCGTCGTATTCTAGTGTTTTATCTATCACAACTCAGCATTCAAGACGGAGAGATGGCAATTTTAGGCCAAGTCAGAGTAAAAAGAGCATAGTCAAGTATATATATAGATTTTTCAGTTTTTCCTTCCTCTATTAATCCTCTGAGAAAAGAAAAATGGTAGGTGTATGAGTGAAAAACATATACATAAAAATTCTTACCTATAACTTAAGCTTAGGTGGGTTTATAAATACTGTATAGCGCCTGGAAAGTAGTTGAGACTGTTGATAAATATGAACCCGGTGCCTGGTACTTCGACCTCCGCTGCCGCCTTGGAGTCTGGGGGCGTGATCATGTGGGTAGTGATGATGATGGTGGTGGTGATGGTGGTGGTGGTGTGGTGATTATTGGTGGTGGTGGTGGTGGTGTGGTGATTATTGGTGGTGGTGGTGGTGTGGTGGTATTTGTGGTGGTGGTGGATGTTGTGGTAATGATGGTGGTGGTGGTGATGGTGGTGTGGTGATGGTGGTGGTGATGGTTTTTACAGGTTAGTCATATCGATGGTGGTGATGAATATGGGGGTACTGATAACTCTGGCGAGGTTAGTGATTAGATGATGATGGTGATGTTGATGGTTGATAGAAAATGAAGATTATGATGATGATGTTAACGATTGAGTGTTGTGGTTGATGATGATGATGAATATTGAGTGTTGTTGTTCTTGATGATGATGATGTTAATGGTTGACTGTTGTTGATGATGATGATAACGATTGATTGTTGATGATGATGATGATAACGATTGATTGTTGATGATGATGATGATGATGATAACGATTGATTGTTGATGATGATGATGATGATAACGATTGATTGTTGATGATGATGATGATGATGATAACGATTGACTATTGTTGTTGTTGATGATGACGATAATGATGATGATAACAATTGATTGTTGTTGTTGTTGATGATGATTGTTGTTGATGTTGATGATAACGATTGATTGTTATTGATGGCGATGATAACGACTGATTGTTGTTGATGATGATAACGATTGATTGTTATTGATGATGATGATGGTGATGTTAACGATTGATTGTTGATGATGATGATGATGATGATAACGATTGATTGTTATTGATGATGATGATAACGATTGATTGTTATTGATGATGATGATGATGATACCGTGTTCTTTCTCAGCCAGATGGTGCATTTTGTATTTTGTTAGGTATTTTATTTTTGTTATTCTCACCTATGAAAGACCCCCCCCCTCTCTCTCTCTCTCTCTCTCTAAGTTGATGTCCAGTGGGGTTCTTAAATGCTCTCCGATGAAAGCTTTGAACCCAGGATGTCTTGTTCGTTGTATTCTCGGACTGGAGGTAGACTGGAGGGTAGACTTTTCGGAGTGGAGGGTAGACTTTTCGGACTGGATGGTTTAGGTATACCTTTAATAAACCCCTTCTGTACGAGAGACCATTTTCAAGATCGGTATTCTAAGTGGTTGAGAAAGCTACCTAACACCTTTTCCTCAGCGATTTATTCTGTTTATTACACCTTACCGCCCTCTTCAGTGTTCCAGATCCTTGCAATATCGCCAAACTCTGCATAAATAACGTGAAGAATGATATTAACCAGCCAATCCAAAAATAAATCGCTAAGGAAAAGGTGCTAGGGAGTCTCCTTACCTGGCGGGAATACGGACTTCAGTGTACTAGAAGAATCAGAAAAGAGTAAATTAAAGAGTAAATAAGAGTAAATTAAAGAGTACATAAGAGTAAATAAAAGAGCAAATTAAAGAGTAAATGAGGTAAATTAAAGAATAAATAAGAGTAAATAAAAGAGTGAACTAAAGAGTAAATTAAAGAGTAAATAAAAAAGGATTTTAAAGAGCAAATAAAAGGAAAAAATGTAAATTAAAGAGTAAATTAATGTAAATAAGCGTAAATTAAAGAGTAAATTAAAGAGAAAGTTAAAGAGTAAATTAAAGAGCAAATAAAAGTAAATTAGAGTAAATTAAAGAGTAAATAAGAGTAAATTAGCGAATGAATTAAAGTAAATGAGTAAATTAAAGAGCAAATAAGTGTAAATTAAAGAGTAAATAAAAGAGTAAATTAAAGAGCCAAATAGAGAACCTAACCCGGATTTATGGGGGTTAAAGATAGCTTGAACGGGATCGTGTTTTTTTTTTTTTTTCAATAGACTGGTTCATAAATGTCTCCGTACTGGTATTGGGCGAGAGACAGGATTTACAAACACACACACACACACACACACACACACACACACACACACACCTCTCTTCCCTTCACTTAGCTCGCTTTCTTTCTCCACTTTCCCTCTCTTTCCTCCTCCACTTTCCCTCTTTCCTCCTCCACTTTCCCTCTCTTCCCTCCATTTTCCCTCTCTTTCCTCCTCCACTTTCTCTCTTTTCCCCACTTTCCCCCTTTCCTCCTCCACTTTCCCTCTCTTCCCTCCACTTTCCCTCTCTCCTCCACTTTCCCTCTCTTCCGTCCACTTTCCCTCTTTCCTCCTCCACTTTCCCTCTCTTCTCTCCGCTTTCCCTCTCTTCCCTCCACTTTCCCTCTTTCCTCCTCCACTTTCCCTCTCTTCCCTCCACTTTCCCTCTTTCCTCCTCCACTTTCCCTCTCTTCCCTCCACTTTCCCTCTCTTCCCTCCACTTTCCCTCTCTTCCCTCCACTTTCCCTCTCTTCCATCCACTTTCCCCCTTTCCACCTTCACTTTCCCACTTTCCTCTCCATCACTTTCCTCTTCCGCTTTCACCTATCGCTCTTCCGCCCCTTGCTTTCACCCTCCCTCCTCCTCCTCCTCCTCCTCCTCCTTGCTAGTCCCACGCCACTTTCCCTGTCGTCTCTCTCTCTCTCTCTCTCTCTCTCTCTCTCTCTCTCTCTCTCTCTCTCTCTCAGTCTATCCATCTCTCTATCTGTCTATCTATATATCTGTCCATCCGTTTATCTATCTATCTATCTATGTACACAGTTCAATCCTATGACGTATATTTACTTTTGTTCAGTCTACCTTAACACATACTTTCTCAGACTTATTCCCACTAACCCCAGACGATGTTATGCAGCCAAGAGTGGGTATAGGGGCCTGAGAGTGGTAAATAAGGTGTACTGAAATATGCAAAATAAATCGCTACAGAAGAGGTGTTACGAAGCTTCCTTTTTCACTTAGAATACGCCACATATCCTAGTATTGTTGTCTGTTGTGTCTGTCTTGGCCTTTGAAAATTACTTGGATGAATGGTGTCAGAATTCTTGGTACTGCTGCTACTGTTACTACTACTATTGCTACTGCTGCTACTACTACTGCTACTACTACTACTACTGTTTTTTTTTTTTAATCACCTCCATCCATCGGGGAATTATATTGTGAAGATCTGCACCAACCTTGCTAATACAGTTCACCATTTGGAGTTGTAATGTGAAGGTTAACACTAACCCTCATATTACAATCCGTTGGCCCCAAGCACGCCAACGGCTGTGGTTACCAAACATCTGCTATTACTATTATTATTTTATTTTATATTTATTGATATTACAGTGTAAATAAAGACATTAAACTATTGGAGTCGCTGGTCTATGCGACTCTCAACCACTGTAGCTTCGTAGTCCATACTGCTGCTACTACTACTACTGCTATTATTATTATTATTATTATTATTATTATTATTATTATTATTATTATCCTCCTCCTCCTCCTCCTCCTCCTTCTCCTCCTCCTCCTCCTCCTCCTTTTCATCATCATCAAAACCTAGGCTCCTATGACTCACTCACCTTATTAAAATCGCCAGGCTGAAGCTGCAAGAGTACTAGAGTTACCCCTACCATGTGAAGGTTATTCTTTATTATTCTTTGTTACAAGTTTATTTCAGATTAAAAATTACTGGGATTTATTTTCTCGTGTTATTTAATTTATTTCTTATTGTATTATTTTGAAACTGTATTTAAATGTACAGTAGATTTTTATAGATAGATAAATAGATAGATAGATAGATAGATAGATGTGTGTTATGTTAAATCTGCTTCTCATTGTGTTGTTTTCTTTGTTTCATTTTGGGTCGTAGGTGTTAGTCTCTCTCTCTCTCTCTCTCTCTCTCTCTCTCTCTCTCTCTCTCTCTTCCCCTCCTTAAGTACCGTTGTTAGAGAGAGCGTGAGAGAGTGCAAGCAAGGGGGGTCGGGGCTGGAGGGGAAGGCAGAGAGGTAAAGGAACTAGAGAGAGAGAGAGAGAGAGAGAGAGAATGGGAGGGGGTTAAGGCGGTGAGAGGGAGAGAAGAGAGAGACGTGAGGGAGGGAGGAAGGGAGGAGAGACGTAGGGGGTAAAGCAAGGAGGAAACGTAGGGGGGAGGGGGAGTAGGGTTAAGGGAGTAGGGGAGAGGGAGGGGCAGGGGTGATGGTTGCCAACATAACGGGATGTGTAGCGGCAGGTGTGTGTGTGTGTGTGTGTGTGTGTGTGTGTGTGTGTGTGTGTGTGTGTGTGTGTGTGTGTGTGTGTGTGTGTGTGTGTGTGTGTGTGTGTGTGTGGAGCCTTAGGACATGTAGGTAATATTGTTATCCCCTTATTATTTAAACTAGCTTAGCTTCTACCTCCTCCTTCTCCTCCTCCTCCTCCTCCTCCTCCTCCCCCTCCTCCTCAGTCTTCCTTAACCTTATAAAATCATCTTTCATTAGCAAACCAGACATCGATAAAGAATAACATAAATAACAGTATAAATAATAAAAGATATGGAGTCAGAGAATGCGTTAAAATGTGAGGTGTTATTATTATTATTATTATTATTATTATTATTATTATTATTATTATTACTGAAGGAGGAGTCCCTTTAAATGATAGTAAAATAACGTAGTGGTGTGTAGAAAAGGTTGTGGTGGTGGTGGTGGTGGTGAATGTGGTGAAGTGTGGTGTAGGGCTGACAACTTTCTCCATCCCCTGCTCCACCCAGGAACCAGGTCACTTTACTACACACTCACACTTTCTCTCACTTTCTCTCTCAAACTGATACTTACCCTGCCTCAACGGGTACTGTGGTGCTCTCTCTCTCTCTCTCTCTCACACACACACACACACACACACACACACACACACACACACACACACACACACACACACACACACACACACACACACAAGTCTTAGGAAAATTAACACCATATTTCGTGAGCCAGCATTTAGGTTTTAAGTACAGTGGCATCTTTAACACAAATCCCTAAAACCCCTTCTTAGGCATAGGTATTTTAAGTGAAGCACCTTTTATTATTATTATTATTATTATTATTATTATTTGAAGCACAGGGGTTACTTGAGGTTGTATCTGACTCCTTCACTACAAAATAATAATAATAATAATAATAATAATAATAATAATGATGATGATGATGATGATGATAATAATATAAAAACACCATCGCAGTGAAGGGTTGTGTGGACTGGGGGGAGGGCAGTGAAATGGCGGGGGACAGGGCGACGTGGAGGCGATTTGTTTGTTGCCACCTCTCGCGGAATTAAGACGTTCGACAATAGATAGATAGATAGATTATTTGGCTTTCCTTCCAAAAGTCTTTATTAAGCGAGCTAAATCCTCTGAGTGGTAGAAAGATAACGAAATAACGAAATAAATAAATGAATGTTGCTCTGTGTGTGTGTTTTAATGGCCTTGTAGGGTGCGATTAAACAAGGAAGCACACACAAGGTTAAAGCGACATGACCCTCGCTGTGTGTGTGTGTGTGTGTGTGTGTGTGTGTGTGTGTGTGTGTGTGTGTGTGTGTGTGTGTGTGTGTGTGGATTAACGTATAGACTTGCCATTCTGTGTGTGTGTGTGTGTGTGTGTGTGTGTGTGTGTGTGTGTGTGTGTGTGTGTGTGTTTTGGATTTACATATAGACTTGCCATTCATTGTGTGTGTGTGTGTGTGTGTGTGTGTGTGTGTGTGTGTGTGTGTGTGTGGGCGTGGGCGCTAGGATTCACAAGCACTAACAACCAACTCACCTTTGTTACTCTGACTTTAATTTGCAGGAAGAACGACAGACGTGGAATGTTTCTGGTCTTTCCTTTCTTTGTCTGTCATGCAAAAAAAGATAATAAGAGAGAGAGAGAGAGAGAGGTGATGAAAACTAACCCATTGTGCTCCTCTTGCTAACGAAAGAAACACTAAGAAAAAAGAAAGACGGAAAGAAAAAAAGCTGTACATACACTAATTCGTGGTTTCTCCTAACGAGAGAGAGAGAGAGAGAGAGAGAGAGAGAGAGAGAATCTGATTAAAACTAACTCACTGTGCTCTTTCTCCTGCAGAGTGGAAGACAGTGAGGGTGAGATGCTACTGGTGGAGGCTGCCCAGCACCTTCCATCATGGGTCAACCCGGACACAGCTCAACACAGGGTAAGTCAGTCTCGCAGAACACATATAGTCCTTTTACCTTAACTTGGCTCAGGTTTATGCCCTTCTGCCTCGTATTTCGCGTATTTCAGTGCGAAGAAAAACGACATTGTGGCTTCTTTTCCTTTGTACTGTGATTTTCCTATTTCCACTCACTTTCGTCTTAAGGAATTTCACTTCCTGTTTGCAGGTAGGTGTTCAGTTCCCATTTTTACCCTCGCCAGCTGAAGTTGAAGGAGGGTATATAGCTAGTCACCCCTGTTTGTCTGTTTGTCCACAAGATACCTTTAAAAAATTGTTGGTGGATTTCAGTGTAATTTTTTTGGATATGTGTGTCATAGGCCAAGGGATATGTGGTGGAGAGGGGATGATTACCTAGGATATCCCTTCCTGACTTCCCTGTACGGGGGATTCATCCTCCTCCCCTCTCATTCCTCAGGGTGTACGCCCATGTCAACAGTGGTTGGTAGCTTTTGTGCCATTCCACTGTGGTGTGTCTGTTTGCAAGCTGGATCCCAGTACACTCCACTGTCAGTTTCTTTTTATAATTCATATCCTGCTTGCCTCATGCTTACCCTCCTCCGGTACATCCATTTTGGGAGTGTAGTTTTCTATGACGTGGGTGAGACATATGCCACGTGTGTGAGACATGTCCTTCGTGGTTGTTACTGTATATGATAATGAATGAGACAAACACCATACGGACGACGGTGCTGTGTTAGCTGCTGTCTTGCACTGCTCTCATTTTCTCGTGTAATGGCGGCGGCTTTTGTGTTTCCTTATAGTAGTGGACGGGCAACTTGTGCAGACTACTGAGAAGTGTCCCTCCCTCCTTGAATTGTGCACGTTTTAATGTTAATACTTACTTGGTTTGCACGGTCCCTTTCTTGTGTCCAGTGTGGCAGCGTCTGGTTTCCACAGGGGTCATCTAGCTTCCAGTTACAGTAGTTCATTTTTGGGATATGAACCAGCAGGTGAAGTCTTGAACACAACACACCTTTCGTCAGAGTAGTATGTCCATCATGGTTATGGCGTAGGTGGGGGGAAAGAAGGTTCGTATTTAGTGTGCTTATTACACCCTCATAAATCTCGGAGGTAGGGGGAAATAAGGCTCGAAATTAGTTTCCTTATTACACCCTCATAATTATCGTGTATGTTACCGGTGCGAATTTTCTCGGTATCAAGCAGGCATATGTAGGGTGGTTTGTAAATATCTCTGCATCAGAAACTCACGTGGCAGGATCTTAGGTGCGGGTTGAAGAAAGTGCAATTAGGGGTAGTAATATCGGTGCACTCTAGTCGAACAGTTATGAAATGTTTAAGTAATATTCTGGAAAGCTTGATGGGTTCCAAACATCGCGGTACTTGTTTCCGAAAGTTAATATTCACCGTCTCGTAATTTATCGGAATGAAGGGTATCAGTATTCATGTATGGTAGCTGTATCGTGCAGTGTGTCTGTATAATGCAACACCATACCACCTAAACTTTACCACATTTGGAGTAACATAGTGTGAATATCATCATCATCATCATCAATCATCTTCATCACCACCACCACCACCACAACCATCTTGACTTTGTTTCCCACCTAAGAATTGGGGCGAGGTAGGGTCTGGAAAACAAGAAAAATGAAAACACGAATGGAGAAGTATTAGTAGAATGCCAGGAAAAAGAACCCTCATACACTGTTTTACACCTTATGAATTTGGCTCTGTTAGTTTGTTTTTTCTTGGAGGGAACAATCTTGCAGGCCTCTGGCTTTTGTGTCCTTCTTCCTTGAAAATAAGTAAAATAAAACCTCCAAATCCAGTCTCCTCTTCTTGGACCTAGCCACCTGCACGTTTATTATTATTGTTATTATTTTTATTATTATAATTATTATTATTATTATTATTATTATTATTATTATTATACACCTGCCAGATAATCAGTCTGTTAGTTAATAATAGACATCCTACCCTGTCGTTACGTCTTGTTAGTGCTGTACTGGTGAAAACGAAGGTAGAGTGTGAAAGGAAGAATATGATACTATGGAGCGTAATCTAGATGTCATTGTAGGCTTCGTAGCACCTCTTCCATGGCAGTTTATTTTGCATGTTGCACTTTAGCATTCTCCAGTGCACTATTTATACCGTTTCAGTGACGACACAGTTTTTGCGTTATACCGTGTCAGTGACAACACAGTTTGCATCATTGAGATAAAAGAGGATATTGAGGTGCATGGCGCAGAATAAATTGCTAAGGAAGAGGTGTTATGTAATCTCCAAAGCCACATAAGAATATGGCCTAATAATATTAACTGGTATTCATGGATGTAATAGGGTTTGAAATTCGGAGGTTGGGGTGGGGATTGATTTTTTTTTTTCTATGATAATGTAATACTTTTAAATTTATTCTTTCTTGAGTTTATTCAGCTTTGAAAATGCCTCTTCTTGTAAAGGGGTTCAAGAAGGCGGTACCCAGCCCTTCCAGTTGGAAGTCTCTCTTAAGTTAAAATCATCTGAAAGGAGCTAGAGAGAGAGAGAGAGAGAGAGAGAGATGAACCCTTTCAATCCAATGTTGTAATTTTCTTTTTATCATGTTGTTACCTTCTCCAGATGATTTTATTCATATTAAGTTACACTTCTCAAACTGGAGGCATTAGACATTGTCTTCATTAACACATTCATTTCTGAGCTTAGTCAAAATTATTGTTGATAGTCTGCACATTAGCTACAATAAAATAAACAGTATGCCATTGGAGTGAGCTGGTTAAACAGAATGGTCAGATGGTATAACCATTATCCAATATAACCACATGAAGAATAGCAGTAAAAATGGCTAATTATGTTACTTGTCTGATTTAATTCCTCGGCAGATTTGCCTTTTGGACAGGTGACCACGTTGAGTCTATTCAGTTACTTCACATCCATTGCATCCCAGTCAGGTCTTTTATTCAATCTGCTTAAGCCACTTCATGTGCTGTTACATTCATCTAGACTTAGGTCAGTTAAGGTCCATTCTGGTCCTTCCATTGAATCTGGCCAGGTTAGGTCACTTGAGGTTCATTTAAGTCAGCTCAGGACCAGTTAGAGCACTTGGTGTGTTAAAGTCCATCACATCCATTTGGCCCAGTCTGATCAGTTTAGGTCAGCTCAAGTTATTCAGGGCCAGTTTGGTTCATTCAGTTCCAGTTAGGTCCAGTAAAGTTCATCATTGCCATGTAGGATCTGTTGAGGCCCTTCATGAGCATTTTGATGTAGTCACTTAAGTCTGGCCAGTTCAAGTGTATCATATCCAGTTGGGCCCAGAGAGATCAGAGCGTATTTATTAACGCCTTCAGCTTGGGTATATCTTTTGTTTGGCCAGATGATTTCATTCAGTCTCTATAAGACATCCTTGGACCCACAGGGATTAGAAGCAGTATCAGTAACTCCTTGCATTTGAGTTTGACTTATAATATTGTGGCTAATGGTGGATGATTAATTTCTGGAGGCAAGATGCTTTATTACTGTAAAGCTTAGCAACTTAAGTGAAACACACCACACCACACCACACCACACCAGAGACATTCATTTAAGGGCCATGAAGCTCCAGGATCCAGTACTTTTGACCATTTACTTTATTCTGCCAGATGCCAGATGGTTTTATTCAGTTTTGGAAGGATGTTTTTGGGCTGTCGGAGTAAAGTCAGGTCAGATCCGTTTGTAACAGTATAGATTGAATTTAGTTCATTCAGCTATATCTTTATGGATCCATTCACGTTACTCTGGATCTGTTCAGGTTCAGGCACATTCAGTCATGTCAACATGAGTATTTTCCAGTCATTTGAGTTCATTTCAGCCTTGTCCAGACCCAGGCAGAGCAGTTCAGGTAGGCTTCAGTCAGTTTATGTCTTTTTAGGTTTGTGAGATCCATTCGTGTTCATACATTACTTATGGATTTAGATCATACTATAAAAGGCATGTGCCAAAAACCATCCCAGTTTGTAAGATGGTCATTGAGGTATACATTTATGAAAAAAAATTAAAAAATGTGTAATTCATATAACTGTACAAGTAAGACCATGGACACAATGGCAGGGGGTGGGTGTGAACAGGAGGTTTGCAGCACTGTAACCCATAGAAGTGGGCATACTGGAAAATGGATATGGGGAGGTGCAGGCAAGAACGCAAGCTAAAAAGGGTCCATGTGAGAAGAGCTGATATTTAACTTTTCTCCTATTAGTCTGTGTGGGGAGTGATATAAAGGGAATATTGCGCAGCTCATAGCTAATGTTTCACTCACAGCCCAATGTTTGGAGCATTTATTGAACTGCACTAGAAGAGGACTGAAGAAAAAAGTAAAAACTTCATCCACAGTGTTTACTTGCACCAGTCCACCCTTGTTTCCACTCACTCACCCTCACCTGCTCCCTGTGTGGCCACAGCCTAATCCACCATTGCATGAGAGCTTTATGTAAGGGTAATCATGCTTTGTGTGCCTTATGCATAATTACAGCTTGATTAGATGAGTGGATGCTGAGAAACTGAATATTTGATGTGAAGTGAGAAATCAGTTGGGTAGAGAAAAGTGTTTATAATGGGCTGGAATTGTAGTAGGTGGTGGGGCAGATTGAAACAAGTAAACCATATTAAATGCATTAGTGAGGCAGTCTTTGCAGTGGGATGGACATTTCTCATTGAATCTCAGTGTTTAAGAAGGAGGGGTTGGTGGAGATGAGTGGGTGGGATGGTGTTTAATGATGGGCAAGGCCGGAGTTGCATTTTTAGTGAAGATGGACATTGTAGTTTTGATACAGTATGTGCAGGGAAATTCTGAATCAAGGTTTTCACTGACAGCAAGAACATTACACTTTTTTCATGGGTGTGAAATTTGTATATCAACTATAATTCCCTGGAATCATTTCTGGGAAAGTGATTCACACACCAGTCTCACCACTCAAGCAAATGAAGAACTGGAAAAAATGTATCATAGAAGGCTGAAACAGCTGATACAAATAACAAACCAAAATACAAAGTGCAGAAGTCATGAAATCCTAGTCATAAATCAGAACTGCTGCCCTTGTTTTGGGGGATTCCCTCCTGAAGCTGATGCCACAACAACAGTTCCTTTTAAGTGGACTGTTTAAACCTCTGGAGGTGGCCTAGAGTTTAGGCTGGTGTTCAAAACCCTGGATGAGAGATGACGAAATCAGATGGTTCCAGTTTATTGCCTTAAATGAGCAACAGCACCATATAATAGTGGATGTAAGAGGATGACCATCAAAAAGGACTATGAGACAGGGCAAGTAACACCATTAAAAAGTAATGGTCTGTAAATGTAAGTAATAGAAAATATAATTGAATAATAATTGTAATGAAAAATTGTATTAGTACACTGGTTCAGTGTTATAATCATGAAATTACACGGCTTAAGACTTTTATTGATGTACAGGTTTATGTTAAACAGTTGCAGAATTTAGAGTCATTTTTGGACATGGTAAAACATAAAGTAGAATCCACAGGCTTTGTGTGTCGCTGTGGTGAGACTTATTTGGAAACAGTATATACAATATATTCTCAGAAAATGAAGATGTGAGCAGTGGGGGAGAATGCAAACTGTTACTTTCACAACAATTAATAGAATTGTTCCTTGTGCTTATACAGTTTTTTTTGTGCTTGCTTTGTTGCAAGGACCAGGAATTTACTGACATCCACATGAAAGGCATATATAAGAGTAACATGAATGCATCTTGTACCATGTACTCGTGTGCTGGCAGGTGCAGTATAACAGTGTAAAAATTTACATGTAACTTCACCTAATGAAATACCATTGAAAGCTCATGGATTTTTTATTTTGTTAAAGATGTTAGGTTATACTACACGATTCATTAACGGTTCATTAACTAAAATTGTTTACGGTGAATGTTAGAAGTCTGTTGGTTCTTGGTCATTCCAAAAATTTCTAAATTTTTTGGTCATCTCTAACACTTACCACAGGGCTGCTTTGGACTACTGAGGATCACTCTCCAGGTTTTTAACCCACTCACTGGGTGACCCATTGTTGTATGCAGAAACCCTTCCCATGAATATCAGTACAGAAAGGTAGAAGCCACAGACTGTATACTGGCCAAGACTGCTAGGCTTGGACCAAAGAAAGAGAATAGCGATTCATGTCCTGATGCTGCAGCAGAGGGGCACAGTGCAGCGCTTTTTGCAGAAGATGGAGAGTGAGGACTGAGACACCAAAAGAGAGAATCCTCACAACATCCAAAAACGCTCTGCAAATGAGAAGAGATGCTAGGGAATCTGTGGAAGGGGGGGGGGGAGAAGGAGGGGCAAAGAGCCAGGAACAGTTTACAGTATTCTGTACTGTTTTAAAATGAGTGGAGTATATTCTCTCCTGAAAGAGAGAATATACTACCTTAAAATGCATTTAAGAGCTGAGTAAAGCAATAAAGGCCCCCAAGACAATACAAAACCTCTTGTAGGTCCCAGGGAAGGGCAAAACAGCAGGAACCTGTGCCGGGATTAACCACATAGTAATAGTCTAACAAAATGATTTGTGGGAAAAAAAAAAAAAGCCAGAGCATCTAACTCAGTAGATCCTCATGAGGAGTTACCTTTTGGGGTTACTTTTTGCCCTCCTCTTTCTCCTTAAAGGGCATCTTGGGGGAAAAAATATCAAGCTACGTATGGCACTTCACAGATATGAGAAGTGGTAACTGAAGGAATCATATTGAGACTCAGAGAGCTGAGGAGTGGGTGTAGTGCTGCTTGTTTCCAGTTGTAATGTCTCCTGAGACATGATAACATATTCTTCTTTAGTCATTGATGACACATTGCCTCTTGAAGAGATCTGTGCAAGGACCACTTGCTGCCAGATTGTTCCATGGCTCAGCTTGTTCGTGTAAAATATTCTGTACTTTTTTTTTTTTTTTCCCAGCCTCATTATATTTGTATGTATCATAATTATTGTTTTCAAGTTTTGAAGGTATTTCATAATTCACTGCATTTTAGATTTTTATATTACAGACCCAGTGCCAGTGGTTAGAGCATCATTGACACACCATTCTATGCCCTTTTAGCTTTTTCAGCATATACAGCTTCATTCCTAAACATAACCACTTCATATCAAGTTTCCACATACACTTCAAATCCTACATTTCAAATTTCACGCCTATACTTGTGCACAAAATACTTGTTGCAGAAAGGTCACTTCTCCATTGGTAGCTGGTGGTGTTCCTGTCCTACAAATCAGTTGCCCTTTAGGGCTTGTAGAGCACAGCTGCAACATGTACATTATTGTAGAACTGCCAGCTCAAGTTATGTGTGTATTGTACAACCCAGCCAGTACAATACTATGCCCTACTTTGTAGGGCATTTCTTTTTCTCATCTTATTCATTGCTTAGTCTTACCTTGTTAGCATAGTTTTATCTGATTTGGGGGGCCACCGTACTGTGCTATTAGTCATACTCCATTGGACGGTGGACACAGTATTATTGTCATGTGGTACTCTTGGCTCAGCTCCTTTATTTCCCACATTTGTTGTTGTTCTCAAACTGTATTTTTCATGGCATGACAGGTATGTTGTGCATAGCCAATTTAGGTAGCTTCAGGTGTCCAGTACAGCAGTTTTCAATTTGACAGCCAGCCAGGCAAACTTCCCATGTTATGCACTCTCCCCATCAGCAATCATTTAGGATGCTTTTAACAGTTTTTAGCTAGAGTGTCTTAGATTAGCATTGTTGCTAAGGGGTGCAAAAGTGACCAGCATAGTTAAAAATTTTTACCAGCAGACCTGCATTAAGTGGCCAAGTTGAAGTGCCCTCTTGTGGATTAGTGCACCCTCCAATCTGAATTTTTATCAGTTATGATGACCCTGTACATTTATACATGTAGTATATATGCAGAGAGTGCTTTGATTTTTATTAACCTCTTCACCATGAGCTTAACCCCTTAATCACTTCACCACAAGCTTATCTTCCTACCAGTACCGTATCCGAGTAGTGGTAAGAGGAGCTAGGAAGCTTTAGGCAGCCCTCTGCTATCCCCGTAGTAAAGCATCGGCTTTTGCCGTCCTGGGTATGTCCTTGTACACTTCTTTTGACTAAAAATGATGTACATCACCTTGGCAAAGAGGTTAATTTTGATTTGATGACCTTGTTATGTTTAGATATGTACAGTACCACACAAGCTTTGTGCACATTTGTAAGCCTTTTTAATCATGTCGCCTAAAATATTTATTCCCTACCCCCTCAGCACCAACTCTTCTCACCAAATTTCACATGTCCTAGTAATGCAGTACGGTTTTACACCCTATTAGAGTGCGTTAGTCTGTTACTCCAATCATCAGTCCCCATTGTATTATGTCACATATGCAATGGTCGTTGACCCTTGCTGTATGGTCATACATAACCAAACTTGCCCATCTGCTGGTAACTCAAAGGACATTGACAGCACCAGTGACACCCACCATCCTAATGATTGCAGACCCTT
The DNA here is from genome assembly GCF_032717465.1 of Coenobita brevimanus. Lineage (NCBI taxonomy): Eukaryota > Metazoa > Arthropoda > Malacostraca > Decapoda > Coenobitidae > Coenobita > Coenobita brevimanus. The sequence continues at coordinate 44,479,150 of NC_136961.1, forward strand.
GCTGATGCTGTTTTTAAGGTCACTGACCTTTACTGATAATGCTACTGTTTAATGAGCTCCAGCCTTTACTGTGCTCATTGTATGTCGCACTGTTGGTAACCTGAATTAGTTTAGTTGGGTCAAGCATCCCATCTTCCCTGTATCTGCAGAAATTGCTGGCCTTATTAGTAAAGATTGCTGATCATATAGGCAGAAGCTGTTGACTGATTATTATTGTAGAGTTCACTGTCCGTATCTGTAGAAGTCACTGACCATATTAGGAAATGTTGCTAAAATTTTCAGCAGAGGTCACTGACCACTTGTGGATAGATTGCAGACTATATATATGCAGAGGTTGCTGACCAGATATGCAGAGGTCAGTGACCACATTTGTTGAGGTCACTCAGATATGTAGAGGTCACTGACTAGCTGACCACACATGTAGAAGCCACTGACCACATCTGCAGAGGTCACTGGCCACATCTGAAAGATCACTGAACATATCTCCAAAAGCTGCTGCAGTACTCCTCACCTTTTTGGCAGTACACACATATACCAACCTATACTCCTCTGACTGATGCTGTGGTGACCTCACTGTTGTCACCAACTGCTCTGAATGGGCTGTGTTTGTTATCCCTTTGGGTCTATGTTGCTCATTAAAGTATATGTGCTGACATTGCTTGCTGGACTGCATACATGATTGTCACCCAGTACCCACCCCTGGCATTTCCTCATAGGTGTTACTGAGGGCACTAACCTATCACCCTTCATGCCAACAGGGGAACGCCCCATGAAGTCTCCTGCATTTTGGAGCTAACAGTACCTGTTACGGTTGATCGAACAGCACCTTTCCCAGCTCTTTGCCTATTACATTGGTGAGGGGGGCTTGGTCACCTACAATGATTGACACACTGCCGTCCGTACAAGGCCACTTTTGACATGACTTTTGCAGCCAGTGCCTAAGCATCAGCACCCATATCAGGACCTTTGAACAGTCGCTTATCCTGTACGTTTGCCATCAGGCAAAAACCTCCTCTTATTCTTCAAGTCGGTTATCTGTGATATGTTCGTGACACAGTAGTCTGCCCAGCTTGAATAATAAAGCACAGTATCAACTTCCCATGCCCCTGCTCTCCTTTCCATTCCTTCTAGGTCGAATGTTGCTGTGTTCCTAGTTCGGGGATGGTTTTGCCTTTCTGGTAGCACAGTCAGATTAACCCTGCTAAGGGTTGGTGATGCTTGAGTACAAAGTTTTTTCAACAAGCTGTAAACATGTATGACGTGTTTGTGGAAGATCATAGGCAAAGAGAACCCATTCACCTCATACTCATAGCATTGCCTACTCTCTCACATCCCATTGTGTCATTTAATGGTCTTTTAAATAACAAGTCACATATCCCAGAGCCATTTTCATCAGTACAACTTGCTGTTTCCATTACCCAGGAACTTTGAGCACCCATCACCAACCAGATGCCCCCCACCAGAGTAACTTAGCATTCTTACTGCTGGAAATTGGTGTAGCAAATACATAAGGATTCACTCAGTCTCATTGCACCACAAACTTACCAGATCACCTTCATACCACATCTTCACTTGCACTTACACTTCATAACGCCATCCTGTTCAGCGTAACACACACCACATCACATCCACATTCATTCCAGCAGCACATCACCGACTGCCTATCACTGCACATCATATCCTCATTTCACTTCAGCATTAATGTTCAACTTCTTCACCACCACATTCATCTCCATGTCACAGTTAACTTCACTTTCACCTTCACATACTAATCTACTTTCACCTGTAACACCGTATTCACATTCACTTCCCATTCAACCCCACATTCATCTTCAGATTTACTTCACTATCATCTTCACATTCGCTTCCAGTCCAACTCCACACTCACTCCCCATTCATCTTGACATTTACATCCCAATCATCTTCACATTCACTTCCCATTCATCGTCACATTCCCTTCCCATTCAACTCCACACACATTCGCTCTTAGCTCCACATTTCTTATTCATGCATCATTATTCATCACCTTCACCTTCACCATATCACATTGTTATTCAGTTTCATTATTTTTTACCTTTAACTCCACTTTCACCAACCTATTCCAATCCACGGTGAGTTTTACCTTCAAATACAGCTCAGTTTTCCCTTTTTTTTTTTTTTTTTTTAATTGCACATCTTCACATTAATTTCCTCTACTTCATACTTCCACGTTAACAATTTATCAGTACTTGTGAAAATAAAATATAAGTTAGCCACGTACCGGGTTGAGTCTACTGCATTTCGCTTTTCCCAGAACGATGGGGTTTATGTTGCACTATTTGCTAATTATTTTTCGTTTTCATTATAAACTAACAATACTTATGTGCATTCTTTTTTTTAAGTATGGGGTTTTATCATCCTCCACCTCCCCTCCCCTTGAACGATTTTTTTTATTATTATTATTACCATTAACGAAATAAGAACCAACGTGCCGGCTTTCAGGATCGAGTGACCCGGATGAGCACACACACAGAGCAGACACGTTACACGCAGACACACACACACGCCCATTTAGCCGGACCGCTTCGCCAAGTGGACACGTAGTTAGATATCTCCTGAAGTCTGTCTCTCTTGGATGGTTTGTCATTGTATTAATACGTTGTGGAGTTCTTCGTTAGCCCCTGCTTCAGTTGGGGACTGCTCTGAGATGTTCGACCTCAGTTACAGTGTGTGTTGGTGGTTGTACACAACCGGCTTCGAACTTCGTTGCAGAAGGCCTGTTTGGCCTCTACAGATTAGGTTGGTGCCATACTCAGCACTTCACTTGAGCAACAGTAGTGTATACATGTCATATATTGCAGTAGTCTCTGTACTTCTGAAGAACGTAACTTGCTATACTGATACAATAGCCTACATTATTGTGTGATGGTTTTTAGAGCAACCCAGGGGCCTCGGTTGAGTGGGGGACAGGGGGACGTGTCCCGGGGGACCGAGTAGGCAATCTTTTCCCCCCCTCCCCCACTTATCTAGGTGAAAATTTTCGGGATGAATATCTTTACGCCGTTTTTTTTTTTTTTTCCTTACTGGAAATATCCATTCTATACAGTACGGTACAGTAAAGGTGATATGAATATTATTTCCTCTTGATCGGGGCAGTTCGAGTGGTCACCTGAGTCAAGGAGTAAGAGAGGTTAATCTCACCAGATTTATTTACTTTGGTCAGTCTTGACGTATGCACCACCCCTGATGCCTGAGGCATGTAATGTACATACGTTTGCCTTCACATTACGATAATGCTCCGCCGGTGGCCGGGGGGGTTGCGCACCCCTGGACTCCCCCCCTCCTTGCGGTGCTTACAAAGTGGTATTGATGCCGATTGTCCCCCCCCCACCCCCACCCCACATTGGCAGACAAAACGAGGCCTCTGGAGCAACCATCTTTATCCAGCAGATTTTTCTTTCAGCATCAGGGATTGTGGGGTATTAAGATGTAATTTTCAAGGAGACAGGGCCACCTCATTTTTTTTTTTTTTTTTTTAACCAAAACCTAATGAGATTGAGTATTTTTAGTGTATTTGCTGGTTTTTATTTAATTAATATTTAAAAGGTGGTTGTATGTTTCCTTAAAATTGTTTTTTACTGATGTTCTTCAGACCTAACATTGGCATCACTCAGGTTAAAGAATTGAAACACACAAAGGTCAATCATAACCAGCCTGACCTAGCAGGGAAAGCCACCTCTAGATCTAACTTTGGCATCTCGTGTACCTGTCATAGACCCTGCCATCATTTGGACCTAATGCAAGCATCCTTCAGACCTAATCTTAGCATCCTTCAGACCTAACAGGTTCCTTCAGACCCAACCTTGGCTTCCTTCGCACTGAACCATGGCTTCCTTCGCACCTAGCTTTAGCTTCCTTCGGACCCTTCTGACCCAACCTTAAGCCCTGTCCACACGAGCGGGCAATGCCCGTGGGCATAAGCGAGCAGTTTGCCTGTTGACGGGCTCACCGCTTGTGCCCGCGGGCATTGCCTGCTCGTGTGGACAGGGCTTTAGCTTCCTTTGGACCCGACCTTAGCTTCCTTTGGACCCAACCATAGCTTCTTCCACACCTAACTATAGCTTCCTTCACACCTAACCATAGCTTCCTTCGCACCTAACCATAGCTTCCTTCGGACCCAACCTTGGCTTTCTCTGGGCCTAATCTTAGCTTCCTTCGGACCTAACCTTGACTTCCTTTTGACCCGACCTTAGCTTCCTTCAGACCTAACCTTAGCTTCCTTTTAACCTAACCTTAGCTTCCTTCTGACCTAACTTTAGCATCCTTTCGACCTAACCTTAGCTTCCTTTGGACCTGATCCAATGCATCATTTTGACCTGACCTTAATGTCCTTTGGTTGGTTAATTTTTAGGGCAAACATGAAGTTTGTGGATAAAATAGGGTTTTTCATTTTTTCAAAAAATTCGATGTTGACTTATTTCTCGTGGAAATGCCTTGTTTCTCTGCATGCTGGAGTTAACAGAGTACTGACTTGTGTTTTGTACTATTGCTTTGAATGTTCTCGTACATCTTCAGAGGGATGTGGGTATTATTTGGTATGTTTGCCCAGGCTGCTTTGGAGTGTTCGTTGACCATGCTGTTGTGTCATCCACTTTTGTTAAGGGAGATTGTGAAGCAACACAAAATTATAGGTGGTAGAAATGAGTGCCAAAACTATTGATATAAATCTCAAGTGTTACAGGAAAGATATATGAAGAAGAACACTGGTCTGCATGAATTTTGATGTCACTGTGTCTTAACCTGTTTTGAATATTATTTTAGAAATTATTTCAGTTTTTGTCAGGTAAGCTGATAAATGGGATCCTTTAAGCCAGTGGTTCTCAACTTGGGGGGTGCATCCCCCCCAGGCAGGCATGAGCAGTTTCCAAGGGAGGCATGAGGACTTAAGAGGGAAAATGGACAGTGGCATCAAGTTTTGTGTGTGTGTGTGTGTGTGTGTGTGTGTGTGTGTGTGTGTGTGTGTGTGTGTGTGATGAACCATTGATTTATATTCAGTATTCATATTCTGTCTTTGCTTCATCCTTCAGAGCACATTTTTCTTTGTACCCATGTAAGGAGTATTTGTTCATCGCCTTGTCACCTTCCTGCTTTTTCGTCTCTATTCTGGTCATTTCGAGAGAAAATTAAAGACCACAAAAAAGTATTATATTGCAAGATGGAATACATTCCAGTTAAAATATAAATTTCCCTCAACTCCCCCCTCCTTTCCCCACGTCTCCCGTAAAGGGGGACAGTAGATTGCAGATGGGATAATTAGCTTGTATTCACCTGGGCTAATGTCTGCTTCAACCTACAGGCCAACGGGGGACCATAGGGGAAGTTTTGTGATTTCATCTTACCAGTTAACCTTATAACATGGGTTTCAGTGGTGCAGTGTGGCACTTTCAGTGGTGCAGTGTGACACTTTCAGTGGTGCAGTGTGACATTTTTCAGTTTGCACATTAATATTCCTGGATACATTAACTGCTGGTAGTGTGCCAAGTAGGGGTGGGGGAGGGAGACAGGCAGCAGTGGGGGAGAGTGATGGGTTGGAGAGGGAGACAGCCAGGGGTGGGGGATAGAGGGAGACATGCCTGGCAGTGCTGAGTGTGGTGGGGGATGGAGGAGGAGAGGAGGGATGAGGGGGAACGTAGAGGAGAGGGGATGGAAGGAGGACGGGAGAACCGGGAGAGTCTTGTTTCAAACCTAGGGAGAGGTGGGGTGTCAGACTGGAAAGGTGAAGTGTCGGGCTGGAGAGGTGGGGTGTCGGACAAGCGAGGAGACGGGCAATAAAATTGTTCGGATGGTGGGACTGTTCCCAGTTTCTTGTGTTCGGTCCATCGATGCACCGGTTATCAATACGCTGGATAATGGCATACTGGTGTATAGCATTCCGGAAATGCCGATTGGTAGACTGCATTATAAGTTGCTGAAGAGCCATGTGAAATATTGCGAACTTTTTGGTCATTTTTCTTGCCCACTGCGTCAGTGTGGAGCGTAAACTATGTCTGGGATTTATCATGTTTGGTTAGATATAAGTGGGTCAAAACACATGATGAAAACAATTTTTTTTTTACTGGGTTTCCTACACCACAGACACAGGAAATGTTTAGGTTGCCACAACCTAGGGGTTAAAGTATTAGTCAGCATTAGATTGCCAAGCATGCTTTGTCCCCTCATCTTTTGTGAGGTTCTTCACCTCACATTGGGTACTCGTATGTCTCCTGTCCACTGTCCAAACAGTGCATGACATGACAACAAGGATGGTGGGGCTGTGGCCTTCCTCTAATGATCACTGCAGTCATTTGTGATGTCATTAGTCATTGCAGATCTTCAAAAAGTTAGCAGCCAGTGACTGTGGCACCATAGCCTATGATTTAAAACTTCACACCAGTAAGGTCACATCATTGTTGTATTACACATCCATTCATGTGTCTTGCCCAGCATTGGGTCCATTGAAAATGTTGGGAGGGAAAGAGAGACAGGTTGGAGCAATTCTTTATTTTCGGGCTACAAAGAACACACATTCAGGGAGATTGATCAAGACGTGATAGATCTGAGACATGTACTGTGGGTCAAAAAAGTATTGGTGCACAATGTGTGAAACATCAGTTACCGCAGAATGAAGGTCACGGAAATATTAGTGTCCGACTCACGGAAATATTAGTGTCCGACTTACCACATGTTGGTAGCTGTGATGTTGGGAAGTGTCATATATCGCCAACAAGCAGTATCCTTTTGCAAACATGTAGCAAATATTATGTTTATATAAACAGAAATTGTTCATACACAATATGGCGTTGGTAATGATTGAATGTTTTCGGTAGGCATCGGACCTCCTGTGCACCAATACTTTTTTTTTTTAAACCCATAGTCCATACCTGGAAAATCCCTCCTCCTTTTCGTATTGTAGCCTGATTGGCAACCTCTGTGAAAATTGTCGTCCTACCCCACCCCTGATTGCGACATTAGTGCTATCCATGCTGTATACCTGCATAGGCTGAAAAGTCCCTCCTCTTGGTTAGTTACATTTTTTACACAAATGTAAGCTGCTTCAAACATTTTTCTTTTTTCTTTATTTAGATCTACCTCAATGCCTAGTTTCTTCTCACTTGGGCAGATGATTGTGTCAATCTGTGTGCAACACTAGGGAATTAGATACTCTGTGATGCCATACACATGCTTTGTGTTTTGCTATCCTTGGATCCATTCCTCATCCTGTTTCTCCTATGTATGTTTTCAAGCATCCACTGCATGGTGTGCTGTATACTACACTATTCTCATTTTTGCTTCCATTTTCTGTTTTGACTATTGGGAGATTTATTAATGGTAACCTAAACAAGGGATTTATGTTCACAAAACCACTGGCATACTTGTTAATTATGGGAAAGCCTGACAAGTCCAGTTATGTTTACATAGGATTTGTGATTGTTTTATATTGCCACCGGTTCCTTGGCCTGGACCATTTGCCGCTTGTTGCTATTGTGTGATATTCCCAAGGAAGCCTGCTTGACAAAACATCGAATAAAAGTGGCTCTTTCTCTGCACTTGGTGTTTTTCCTACATTCTGTCCCAGCCTTCTTTCAAGAAGAAAGAAGGATGTGTTTGGTAGATGTTTGGTTAAAGAACAATGATGATTGTTCAGTGTTTGCAAATGGTAGGAATACTCTGTACTGTACTGCAATTTGCATAGGATTAGTTGCTGATGTTTGTGTGATCCTGGGTAGAGTATTGTTCTAAGTGTTTCAAGTGTTGGTTGCTGATGCCATACATGTCTGTTCTGGAGTGAAGGGAGTTATGTTGTGGTCAGGCGAAAGGACTTTCTGTGCAAAGAAAACTGTTTTTCAGTTATTACAAGCTGGTATAGCCTTCAGCCAGTAGAGAAGTATTTTAGTTTGGTTGCAGTCTGCTGTGTCTGCCAATGACGAACATTGATAAGCTGTGAATCTGAGGCCACACAGTACATTTAAGAAGGTTGTAAATGTAAAACTTCTCTGCTGCCATTACAAGAATGTGATAATTATTGGCCAAAGACCACAGGTACACCATAGCAGAATGAAAGAAAAAATGCACCTTTGTTGATTGCATATCGGCATCATGCTGGCATAACCTTCTGTTGACAAATTAATACACCAGCTGGCAACCCTGCTCAGGTAGAGGTGGATCTGAGAGACCCATCCCTCCTGTCCCATTTTCTGGTTCATTAACTTCTAAATGCTCAGGAGCCCTGTTCTCCTCAATAGCTTCCCAACTTTGTGTATCCGTGCAAGGGGTGAGGGAGTTACTTCAAGCTCTCTCTCCATTTCTGCAGTGTAAGGGTATGTAAATGTAAGTTGGGTATTTGAGACCCATGTCTACCCGAGGTGTGTGAGATATTTTGTTCTCCCTGACTGCAGATGTGAATGCAATGTCTGGCAGCCTCTCTTCACACCATAAAGCACCAGCCCATACCAAGCTTTGGGACCACTCAGACAACCATTCAGATTTTTTTATTTTATTTTTTATTTTTTTTTTTTCTTGAAGGCCATTAATTTACTGTTTTTCCTAGTTTTTTTTTTTTTTTTTTTTCCAAAAAATTTGTTTATATAAAAAGGAAAGAACAGTTAATTTTTTTACATTTGTGTTGCGGAAAGATTAATACCTGTATGTTACTTTATTTTCATTATTGGAATAAAGGAAACAAACATTTTTCCTGAATTTTTATATTTTTGGGTCTGATAGACCCACTTCTACATGCTATGCAACAGGGACCGACATCTACCTGAGCAGGGTTGTCTTATGGACAGCAGTCAAAATGCCCTATGATTTTCCATTGTGAACTAATTGGGTAAATTAGGGTTCATTGTCAGTTTAGAGCTGTTGAGATTGTGGTAGGTCTGTTCAAAACCATTTTTTGCTCATTTTGGCCCTTCACATTCAGTCAGTTATGTATATTTTCATAAGTGTGGGTTCAGGTCTAGTCAGACCAGTCAAATTCATTATGACTGTCAGATCAGTTTGGTCCAGTCAGGTCTGTTCAAGTTGTGAAGGCCCTTTCAGATACCAGTAGTCACATCTACATATTTAGTTAGGTTAGGTTAGACAAAATCCCTTTAGATCCTGTCTTATACGTTTAGGTTAGTTTTTGGTTTATAAGGTGGGTTCAGATATCTAGGTACAATAGGTCCATTGTCCATTTTTACTGGAAGCAAGATGTGGCCATGTGGAGAGGATGGAGGGTGAGAGACTGACGAAAAGAGTGTATGTGAGTGAGGTGGAGGGAGGAAGAGGGAGGGGGAGGCCGAGGATGAGATGGAGGGATGGGGTGGAGAGGTATATGAGAGAGAGGGGTGTGAGTTGGGAGCAGGGCAGTGAAATGGCGGGGGACAGGGCGACATGGAGGCGATTTGTTTGTGGCCACCCCAAATGGGATTGAGGCATCTGGCAATAGATAGATAGATAGAAGATGTCTCTTCTATATTTGTGCTTTCTTGCTTTTATTTCTGGATCCCTTCCCCCCCCCCCTTTATAAGTTGGAAATAGGGTTAGGATGATGATGATGATTGAAATAGGAATAACTCTTCCAATTATTTAATATATGGTATTTTTACAGGTGAGTGGTGTTCTTCACTTGAGGTAGCCTACTGCAAAAGTTGTAAGTATGAGTATGCTTATTGCGTAGGGTATTTATTTCATTAGTAACTGTGTGTGTGTGTGTGTGTGTGTGAGAGAGAGAGAGAGAGAGAGACCTGATTGTGTTGGGGGACCATTTTCAAGATCTTGACTACCATGTTTCTATTGATGTTTAGATCATTGATGTGAAGTTTGTTGGGATCCTTTTGGTATACTGACAACAATGGGGAGATGAATGTTAGTGAATTTTTTCTGTAACTCCCCTTTGAAGAACATTCAAAACAAATTGATGGATCTAAGGTGAGACATTGATTTGTCCAGTCAGGTGACGGAGGGATTTTTTTTTTTTTTTTTTTTTTTTCCCAGGACCACACCCATGGCAACCAGTTTGCTTAAAGATTTTTCTGGCCAGTGTTTGGATGCTTTTTAGATGTTCAGAACTTCAGATGATCATCATGTTGGAGTGGATGGTGTGAGATATTTTGAGACCTTTGAACAGTCTTGGAGGAATCTGGAGAGGGATTTCATTATCCCTTGCGTGTGGTGCCTTGAACTTGCATGGTGGCTCAAGGTTGGGAATGGGAGATATGTCTCTCAGTGAAACAGGTTTGATGATTGGACCTTGTGTGTTGAGATGGTCCAAGAGTTTTAAATTCCTGAATAAGTTCATTTGAGGGATGTTGCAATAAGAGTGTATTTGGTTTTCATTGCCAATAGCACTAGCTGTGGGAAGCAGGACAAAGCTGCTCTGAGAACCTCATTTTGCAATCCCATGGGGTGAAAAGAGCTTAGATATAGTATGTGCAGTCTTGTCACAGACACTTCTTGAGGAAAAAAGCATTTTTGATCTTAGGCTCAACTGCTTTGTCAACTGCTTGTTGAGATTGTGGAACAGTTTGCTGTGGAGTTTTTTGGTCACTTTGATCCCAATTCCAAAATGTCTTTGGACCTTGAGGGAAGGATTTTATAGGCTTACAAGCAAGTGCAAAGTTCTCAAGCAGTATCTGAGAGTTTTTCAGGCAGCTAAGTGCTGTCATTTCAAATGAGAAGGGATCAGGAGAGTTAGAGTCAACAGACAGTTCCATCACAAGTCAGACCATTCACCATTAGCAGGAGGGATAGTGCCCCAGGTCGAGGGGATTGAACCCCACAGTCAGGAGCAGTGTAGATTGAGAAAGATAGGGATTTCATCTCCACAACCTCCATTCATAGAAAGTTTGGAGTAGTTCTCACTGTAGCCAGTTTTCTCCAGAAGACATACTACCCTGAGATGGCTGCTTGCATATGACATCTAGGACCTGTGTCTGGGTGTCAGTGTGACAGGATAGGACACCATGTGTATACATAGCCCTGATATGTCTCCTGCATCCCACTTATGATGTGAGTTTGGCTTTGTATGGATGGGAGAAATTAATGGAGATGTAGATGTGAGCAGCATTGACAGCAGAATCAGTCAGAGGGGGGGGGGGAATTCTAAGAAAAAAGACAGCATTGTCTGAGTCTGAAAAATGCCAAGGTGGTTTCATTGTAAAAAAGAAGGGAGCTTTGTTAGAGTCTGAAAGTGCCAAGGTGGTTTGAACTCCACCAGCATTCAGTCAGTCCTGAGTCTGGGAAGCTGTAACTGGTAGGGAATCACAATTCAAGGGGAGTTGTAACTTTGAGTCATTAACTAGCTATAAGTTTGTAACTATTTTTGGGTCAAGAAGGGACTGAACTGAACCCTTATGGTCTGTCACAGGTTCTTGATCACAGTGGGACTGAATGGGGACTTGGTCTGCCAAAGCTGTATATCATATCTTTCAAAGAGGCTAAGAATGAACGAATTTTAGTATTGATGCTTGACCAAGACACTGAAGGCTGACACAAAAGCATATACATTCTGTGTTGGAGAAGATAAATGTTATAAATCTTGAAAGCGAAGTCTTGCTCTTTGAATGGGTGTTGTAGCCCCGAGTATCCTTGTCCATGTGGGTATTTCGTCAGCAGACGAGTATAGTTTCTGGTATCCCAGGTCCAATTGCATTGCTAGTTAGGATGGATTTTGTCCAACTGAAGGTGAGATTCCATATTATAGCATACTCTTGGCATCCACCAGCAACCTGTAGGCAGAGAAACTCAGGTGAGAAGAGAACTTGAAAAAGTTAAGATTTAATATATAACATTTAGCTGCCCTTTAACTGTACTCATCCGTCAGTGGTTAAAAATTAACTGTTAATTTTGTACATTGTTTGGGATGAGCAAAAGTATTAAAAAAAAAAAAAAAAAAATTATGAGCAGATATTTGAACTGCATTATGGAAGACTCCTCTATCAAGGTAAGGAGGAAATAACAGCCTGCACACACTGTTAGTTTGAAACAACCCTGGTCATAACTTGGAAAGTGAACAGATAATTTATATTCTCAACTCATGAGTGTTGGGGCACATCCTGAGTGCGTGGATCCAACACTGAACTGGGAGAGATGGTTGTTGACATGCCAGTTTTATGTAAACCTACCATGTCACTTTGATGAAATGTGAGTGAAGAAATTTCCAGCACATTATAGGCAGACAGCAGGCAGGAACCAACCCAGGGGTGGGATGTTCAAGGGCATCTTGCCTACCCCATGTTACACCAGACCTAGAAGTAAAGAAAAGAAAATTGTAGTACTGGAAAAGATACAATTTGTGCATCCCGTGGGTTAGTGTCTCTGACAGGTTGAAATTATAAACACTTCACCTACTCCAAGTGAGGAGTGGTTGAGATCTGGCAAGAGGAAATTTGCATTAGAGGAATAGAACTCACACACTGGGAAAGCTGAATTCATGTCTGAGAACTAGAGGAAATGTAAGGTGATATCTTGTCCACCCCGTGGAATGTTGCGTCAGGACCTGTCAAAGGTACAGTGACCTGTGTAGAGATGTCCCATTAATGGCAGTTTGCCCACAGTCTACCACATTTGGGCTGTTTCTGCACCAGCAAGAAAACAGCCAACCTGGGAGTGGCATTTTGTTACAGGATCAGATGGATAGCAGGTAGCAGCTCATCTACTTAGCACCCAGTCTACGAAAAGAAGACTAGGATGTGAGAGGCATTGATAGTTTTGCATGTTACTTGAGGAAGGCATGCCTTGCGAATGAAGTTCTGCATCACAAGAGGATTGGAAGATTTCATCTTGTCAACCCTGCATATTACCTGGTCAGACTCTGCTTTTAAGAGAATCATTACACACAGAGGTAAAGAGAGTAATTGTTGTGAAAGAGCGGCACCCTTTGAGTATGGCCTACACGTGGAATGAAAGGATAGAATCTGGGGAAGAGAATCCTACACATGATAGGGATCAAGGGAGGATCCCATGGAATGGCAGCGTGCTTAAGTTCCATCATTGTATCTGATTTGGGGAAGTTGTCACTATCAGGTAAAAGCTGAAGTGTGTGGTATGTCAGTGATTTGTTTCAATCTCAACACTCCCTAGCCTCAGCTCTGCATCACTCTCCATACCGGTATATGTTGCTGGGGGAGGGAGGGTTAATACAGTACAAACGATATGAATGGGATATATTAAACCCGTTTTGGTACATCACTATACAGAATGGCAGTTAAGTTTCTCCAATGCTTATCATCTGGAATGCCGGGGTGTGACGGCCATGTAGGGGAACGTAGCCTACCATACCTGTATCAGAATTTAAAAAAAAAATCGCCTGTTATATAGATGTAGCTCTTGTTAAGCTTGTGCATAAGCATTAAGGGTAATATCTTCAGGGTACATTATCTCTGTCATACAGAATGTGGAAGTATTTACAGTGAACATTTAAGTCGCCCATTCTGCTGGAAGAAAGCGTGGAGACAGCGTAGTTAGCCCCTAAAACTCGCAAGGGGACCCGTTTTCGTTAATTGCAACAAAATAGAAATTGCGCTGCCACAGGGTAGACTTTAAATATTTAAGTACTTACATTGTTTTGATGGTACATTAGTTGCATTATGTCTTGGGCCCTCTTAAGGTACAGAGACCAAAAAATTGTGCAATGTGGTGCGGTTGAGGGGTGAAGAAGCTGGGCTGTGTTGCTTAGACAGGCATGTAATCACTTCATATGCAGAAACAGGAGACAAGGGACGTTTCTGTACCCTTCTTGACTCATGCAACAACATTTACAATAAGGAGTTCATCATGAATTTGTTTGTGCCATGCCTTCAGTTTTGTCAGGTGTACAGTAAGGGAATCAGATATCTTTACATTTTTATCAGAACCCAGAAGAATGGACTGTGTGTCTGTGGGTGGCTGATTCTTCGCTGTTTTCACCAAAATGTGGGAATCAGAAGTTCGTCTGGTTCTCCCCAGCATTCTACTTCACACAGTAAGGAGTGTCTATCACTTCTTCCCTGACACATGGTATCCAAGAGATTCATCTGTGGGCCGAGCAAGGGGCCGAGTAACATCAGTCTTTGCCAGTTTATCAGTAGCGTTAGCTAGTAGAGGAAAGAGAAGTAGGAACGGTGGAATACTAGGCGAACTTATCCCCAAGAAAGTACATAAGAGAAAGTCTCTATCTCAGAAGGACCAAAGAACAGGACATGACGTGGTACTAACAATTTTATATTCAGACTAGAATATGGTCGAAATTCATTGCTTTTTTTTTTTTTTTTTTTTTTTTTTTTTTTTTAAGGATCTCTGGAAGTGAAGATGTTCATGAAGACTGTATCTAAACACTCCAGCTGGAAAAAGGAAATATTGATTGGAGATGGCAGGAATGAAATAAGAAATGTGTCAACGAATTATGAGGGTTAAATGAGATGGAACAAAACCAAGTGTGTGTATAGGGTGGGAGGAGGGCCGGGGAAAGTGGAGTGTGGGCAGGAAGGACAGTAGAGGGGAGGGAAGGACGCTGATGATTGGGGATGCAAGGGTGTGATGGAGTGGAATGGAGGTGTGTGTGTGTGTGTGTGTGAGAGAGAGAGAGAGAGAGAGAGAGAGTGAGTGCATGTGTGAAAGCATTACTGTTGGGAAGTGGAGTAAGGCCAAAGAGAACGAATAGTAATAAATTATCATTGAATGGAGCAGGAGAAGGCGGGAAGAAATGCAAACACAGAAAGAGAAAAATAAAAGAGCAGCTATTCGAGAAATGTAAAGGCATGCGGAAAAATGAAAGGGGAAAATCCAAGTGTGAGAGTGCCAGGAATGAAAATAATAAATAACGTGCCATTAAGAGAACATCAGTAACAAAAGATAAACAGAGGAAAGGTGGAAGTGGAGGAATCTGTTGTGTTGAGAAAGCGGGAATGAGTGGAAAGTGAGAGGATGCGGAAGAGAGGGAAGGAGGAAGGAAGGAGAGGCGGTTGGGTGACGAGTGAATCATTTATCATGGTCATGGATGGTATTTGTGTGTGTGTGTGACCTAAATACCAGTGTGTCTTTGTCACCAGTCCCAACCACTGTTACGGCTACTTGTCACACCACCATACTTCGTGACAACAGTTGTAGTACATGTTTCTCTCTCTCTCTCTCTCTCTCTCTCTCTCTCTCTCTCTCTCTCTCTCTCTCTCTCTCTCACACACACACACACACACACACACACACACACACACACACACACACACACACACACACACACACACACACACACACACACACACACACACACACACACACACACACACACACACACACACACAAATATTACTACTACACCACTGATCCATTACAGTTAAGCTTATCCCCACATATCACGTATCATATTACCTACCAGGCACCATCTGTAATATATGTCTTCTGTCATCCGGTTATGCGTCAGCCAAAGCCATATTACACACGTTGCTTCTCTAACCTTCCCAGAACACGCGGAAGGACATCTTTTGGTTTATGATATGTCTGAATCAGCTCAGGGCCATGACACGAGGCTTCGTAATACGTCGTCCTCTGATTTAGTTTGCATATTACAACTTACATATTGCATGTTTTACGTAGTTCTGATATTGGCATAATTTGCATCAGTAACTTGCAAGAGAATATGGAGCTGTAGTAGAATAAATCGTTAAGGAAGTGGTGTTACCGAATCTCCAAAGCCACTTGGAATGCGACCCTCACACCACCACCCATTATCCTGCACTCTGCTTTCAATATTATCTCCAGTTTCATTTCTCTCTGGCGTAAACGAGTAAAGTAAGAGCTCCGTTCAGCATATTGGGTAAGGCACCTTTTTTCGTTATGGGTTTGAAACGAGCGCGTGCGTGCATGGGTGTTGTGAAGTGAAGGGGGGAAGTAATATGCTCCCGGCTGTAGGGTACGGATATGTTCAGTAATTCTTCAAACTCTTCAGCAAGGATTTTATTCATTTATTTTTTTTAACGACCAGATGATTTTATTGAGCCTTGGAGAGACCTTGGACTGTAAGGTTTATTTATTTATTCTTTTGTTTTATGATAGAAATGATGTGCCGTTAAGAGAAAGTGTGCAGGTTTAATCCTGTGTTAACACTCAGGCTCCCATGACTCGCAGCTAAATGGAAACATCTGGCTTTAGTTGGAATACAGTAGTTGAGTTCTTCCAACCTTGAGAGGGTGAATGATAGCAGTATTAACAGTGTCAAGCTACTGGGACCCAAACTCAGCTGAATCTAGTTGTCTGGCTTTAGCTGGAATAGAATACCAGAGTTGTCGGGACAGTAAGTGGGTTTGAGGTAGAAGTGACCCGGGTGTATTGAGACTGGGTAATGAGGGAGAAGCAAGAAGGCGTCAGATGTCGAGTTATGGACCATAAGTGTCCTTGAGTTGGCTCTTTGAGGTCAACAGTGTGCCAAGATGTGGGAGGAAAGGTGGGAGAGTGTTGATGGCGGCAGTCGGGTGTTCAGAGAGGTTGTCTGCTGTCTCAAAGGACGTGTCTTCAATCCCAACTTGGGCCGGGAATCGTGCACGAAACTCACCAACGTCATAAAAGCACCTTAACTAACACCGTTACACCTCCTTTGAATGAAATTACGGTGCTTTGTGAGTGCCCCATAGAACTCGGGTCTCAGAACGGACTGTCAAGTATATGCTTAATTAAACACACACACACACACACACACACACACACACACACACACACACACACACACACACACAGAATGTTGCCAGATGTTATGCCTGATATTATTATGACTTATCTGCAAGGATAATGCACTTGAGTCATTAAAAAGCCCTCACGCTGTTACCGGCCGGATTAAAACTCAACGAATTGTTATCGTAGTGAAATGATTAAGCATTGTTCGTTATACCCCAGAGTCAAAATAACTTTGGTGCAGGAGAGGGACTCCTTCACGTCGTACTGCCGATTTAATTAAGCGGTTTTGCTCTCCGATTATTCAAATGTCCATCACTTTTCTCCCTATCCCCCGAAAGGAGAATGGTGGAATTACCAGAGAAAGGCATCTTCACCCAGCAGTCCATAGGGTTCACGTTCAGATGATCGGGGAGCTACAACAACAGTAGTAACTGTGCCAGACTAGGTATAAGAAAGCCAGGTGAAAGTTACTGGAAACCTTCAACGCGATTTTGTGAAACCTGTAGAGAGATTGTATGTAGGGGAGTGATGGTGGTTTTGTCCTTGGATGCGATCTGTGTGGTCTGAGACAAAAGTTGGCCTACTGTTCCACTGCGTCTACATCACATATGTACAGCCTGTCCGTCACTTGCCTTCCTGCCGCACCATATCAGAAAATTATCTGTGGACAGAAACATAATTCTTTCACTGCTTAAGAATACTAGCCAGCAGGGGAACGTGTGAATTGAAAAAAGAAAAATATTAGTGGACGTTATGTCCACAAGTGCACAATATTAGCAGAGGGAAGTCGAAAGTACAAGAGAGGAAACTAGTGAGCACAATTTTGTTCCCGTCTGCTTCATCCAACGCAGGGAAGTGAGAAGTACAAGGTGAAATTTTTGTCGAACCTTTCTCCCAGACTTGCTCATCTGAGGTGTGGGCCGGAGTCTGGAGGAGGAATTAGTTGTTCTGTTTTTATACTTTCTCTCTTCTTGTTTTTGGATCATACTTCACCTTGTAGTAAAAATGATGATGGAACTACAACCACCACCTTAGCTATTATTCATTCTTTTGCCTCCTCCATTTTCTTAGCTTTCCAGAGCTCATTTTCTGTACCTGTTGTATTTATGATAAGTGGTTATCGTATTATTGGTCTTGTTGCAGGTGAATAATAGACGACCTGCCTTAACGACCATAGGAATCCAGCCCTTCATCTGTTAGGATTCATCTCGCCTAGACAGAATGTGTTGTTAACCTAAATAATATTCCTAGGTGTACTGGTATCAGGGGAAAGGGTTACTTGAGAGTTTTTGAAGCGTTTGACTGCTAGGATTTCTCAGTTGAACAAAATCTATGTTAGTTTGATGAGACATTGTAGTGCACCAGCAGCAGTGAACAGGTTAATAATTTGGTTGTTTCCCCTTTACTTATGCAGCTAATTGAGACGGGGAAACGATATATGTAAGTGTTGTCAGGAAGGAGATGGTGAAAGTGATCGTGGAGATGTAAGTGATGTCAGAGGAGTGGTTGAAAGGGTTGTAGAGGATTCAAGTAGTCAGTGAAAGGAGAGTGGTGGAAGTGGTTGTGAAGATATAATTGATGTCAGAGGAAGGTGAGGGGTGGAAATGGTTGTACTGGAGTTTCAAGTGGTCAGAGAAAGGACGGTGGTGCAAATGATGGCGAAAGCGTATGTGAAGGAGAATGTAAGTGGTGTCAGAGGAAGGAGAGTGGTGGAAGTAATGGTGGTAGTGAGAGAAAGTGTGTGTTATGCTCAGCTGCCACCCCATCGCCGCACAAGGTTACTTCCGCCCTCTTCTGCGGTTACTTTTTTCGTTATTACCTGCAAACCCCTTCCCCCTACCTCCTGCTACTGTAAAAGAGGGAAGGGGGGAAAGGAGGAAGTATGGTGTACGGAGAGAGCGAGAGTGGGAAATCATTAGGTAAGTCACCATACCTTCTTTGTCACGCGACAGTATAGAACATTTTATTTACCACGACGGCGTATTAGTTCAAGCTTGCTACCTCCTGACGATTTTATTCAGCTTACCAAATCTCGTACTGAAAAAAGGTATAAAGTTCATTGTCAACTGAATATAATTGTCTGGTGATAGGAAGCATATAACGAAATTTGTATACTCAGGTGATGTTACACATCCTGTACCTACAGTATATCAGTATTTCAGCAAATCTCCACTATTCACCCAAGCCCAAGTTCTGTGTATATCCACCGCTAGAGATACGGAAGATCGAGATAGAGAAGTTAAATTCTCCTGAGATGGAGGAGTTAGAGATAGCTACAGAGGTTAGAGAGGTGGAGAATGTAGGAGGGTATGTAGGTAGGAAAGGAGGAGTGTGTAGTGAAGTGGGCGTGCAAGTAGGTCGCTCGATGGGCAGGTAGATGGAGAGCTGGTAGTACAGCGGGTACCGTAGTCGTCGGCGAGGACACGGAAGAACAATGCAGAGCTGCAAGACATGTGGAAGTGCGTGGCGGTGAATGTGTGGAGCCAGGTAGTGATGATGATGTGCCGTTCCTTATACTAAAGCAATCACGGAAATAAATGCTAAAGTTTTTAATTAACTATAATGCATGATTTTGTATCCACACGCAATCAGCCATGTTATTTATTTTACAGTGCAAGAAAACTTGATGTAAAAGTTTGTTCATTGCCAAGCGGCCGCGACCTTCCTGCGAGAAAAATGATCTTATGCCGCGCTCGAAGGTTGAGCTGTGCTAAGGAAAGGTTGCAGGAGTTCTATACTCCAATCGTTGCACCTCTAGTCTTCCTTTATTATCGGACCAACACATGTTAAAGTAAAGGTTATTACAGCAGTGATATTTGCGATATTGATATTGTTAACCACAATTTTCACTTTTTATTCGTGCGACAGACGATTTTCATAGCCTCAGAAAGGACTTTAGGACTACATAACACATACGTTTCACTGTCTTCCATTACAGGGGCGCTTTCCCGAACTTAATAAAATTGTCATCGGATTAAAGAGGTTAATGAGTTATAATGTTAGCAATTGATTTTCATATTTTCTTACGTATAAGAAAGATCCCCTTAAAAGTGACCCATAAGTTTCTCTATGAAGTTGCTGAACTAAAGCCGACTTCGAGTTTGGTACCGAGTGTCTGTAAGTGGTCTCGAAATTCTTACGGTGCCATGTACTGCTTGTGGAAGAATTACACCCAGATGGAAAATGGTTTAATTAGAAGATATTTAGGCGAGTCGAAATTTATACTGTCTTCTAAATGAACAACTTCTAGTGTGGTGTGTGTGTGTGTGTGTGTGTGTGTGTGTGTGTGTGTGTGTGTGTGTGTGTGTGTGTGTGATTTTTCATAAGAGCAATTCACGGCACTGATATTAAGACTTGATGCTTGTGCTTTATCCCCTGCTTCTGACAGGTGGGAAAAAACTGTTCTCATCTTCTGCTGGACAGGCTTCCACAGTGAACATACCCTTAATTCAACAGAGCTTAGTCGTTTATAGTCTGTCAGTGCCCCATGTGTCCTTTGTGATACCCCATGGAAATATCTCCCACACACCTTCTAGGAAATGAAGCTTCTCAGGAGTTAGAAATAACGTGATTTGAAGACTAGCTACTTCTTCAGTCTTCCTGTCATCGGTTTATTTTGAAGGGGTTACCTGGTCTGGATCATCGTAGACGAGGGCGTATTCAGTGAGGGGGACCTGTGGGGGGGTTAATTTTTCGTTAAAATTTTAATACCTTGAATTGGAATTTTTTTTTTTTTTTTTTTTTTTTTTTTTTTTTTTTCCCCTGTAAGGTTATAGCCGCTTAATCCGATGGCTTAAATTTCTCTTCTCGTCCGACCGTTTTGTTTAACTTGTAATATCCTTTTCGAACTTGAGAGGTTAAATACTGCCTTCATCAACCCAACATTACGATTTGTAAGTAATGCTGTAGTTCATGTTAACTTGGTGGAGATTTTACGGGTTTATTTCCCATAGCTTAGTGGCAAAATAAAACAATTCATCTGCCAGCTTCACATATTTTCTATAGCACTTTGTGAGTCGCACCGTATTTTATTGTTATGAATTTAGATATTACTGGTCTTAATAACGGGCGGGGTCAGGGTCGTGTGCTGCGTCAATCGATTTGAATCCCCAAAAGGCTAGTAGAGGGTATTCGGTCATGTAATTCACCAAGTATAAATGCCAATCACCGACCATTAACAAAATGTTTGGGATCATTTTAGCTTAGCCTTGGGTTCCTACGTCCCTAAGTGGTAACATGAGATTGGCTGTTAACCTGCTTAATCCGAGAACAAATTTTATACTATTTTCTTTATTTCCAGATGATTTAATACAACCTAGGCGAGTCATTTTGAACTGGAAGGGATGGACATAGCTTCCGTTATCCCCTCACTAATTGTTCTAAGCCGACGTAAAATCGTCCGTTAGTAGTAAGTACAAAACAAGCATTGGGGTACACAAGCTGAAAAGGACTACGTTTTATCATTATCTGTACTCACGACACCAAGCCAGTATATGGGCGATGGTGTTGGGAATGTGATGGGTATATTTTAGCATGTGGGTGTGTGTGGTATGAGTGGTACCAGCTATGTATTTATTAAGTATATGGGTGAGTGTAGTGAGCGGTGTGTGGTTATTGAGTATGTGGGTGACTGTGTGGTGTCGTAGTATATGGGTGAATGTGTTTTGAGTGGTGTGTGGTTACTGAGTATATGGGTGTGTTTTGTGAGTATGTGCGTGAGTGTAATGAGTAATGTGAGTATATGGGTGAGTGTTTTGTGAATATATGGGTCAGTGTGTTGAGAGTATATGGTTGAGGGTGTTACAGGAGTGATGTTTTGAGGTCACGTGATGGTGGTGGTGTGTATGGTGGTGACCCCGGCGACACCCATCATTAAGCCACCGTTCAGGGCCGTTTTTGTCGCCCTGTTAATCACCCTCAATGAGACGCAAACTGCCCGCTGTGGTTAAGGGATAATTACCCTGCCGGCCTACTCTTGCGACACGCTAATGTGTACTGTATGCAAATACTACCAGAATTTATGGTGCTTCTGTTAATTTGGCTTTGTGCGCAGGCACGCACTTACTGCATGGGCGCGCGCGCGTACACACACACACACACACACACACACACACACACACACACACACACACACACACACACACACACACACACACACACACTGCCATAGGAATGTGTAGTCCCATCGATCAGTACTTGTGTTACAAGTAGCCTTGTATCTCCTGCTCCACCGAAGGTGGGAGGGCGGGGGCGGTGATTGCTTCGCACAGCAGCCTCGGTTCCGCTCTTACACTCAGGTTCCAGATTCCGAACAGTACCTTTAAGTTAAGAAACTTTCGGCAATTTGTTAACTACCAAAAGTTCCGTTGTATTTGTTTCCCAAGTCGAATATATACAAATACAGCGCAGCTCAGAACTTGAAGCTTACCTGTATACGTGAAACTGGAGGGCACTGGACCTCAGTCTGTATCCATCTTTCTTCGATGAACTCAATGAGCCTTGTTCTGAATCTGCCCACCTACTGTGCATGTGGGAGACTGGGTTAGGATGATGGATGGACGCAACAAGATAGCCCGAGGTCGAACAGATCACACTATTATTATTTCCACTGTTATTGAAGGGTAAACTAATAACCAGTCGCATATTACCCCCTTTTCTGGTGTAGAGGCCCAAGGCTAGGCTACCGTACTTAGGAACATATAAGGGCAGATGACTAGCGTACTTCCCATGACGGCAGTACATGATAAAAAAAACAAAAGTTACTTCATGGGGATCGAACCTACGTGCAAATCGAGGGCGTCACTGTGAATGAGGCGTTTTAACCACCAGACCACCAGTACAGGAAGAATTATTGAGGCAATGTCATGAGTCAGGTCGTAAAAGCAGCTGGCATTACATATGAGGATACTTGTGTTTTTAAATAGAAATCTGGGTCGCAGTGCGAGGACAAGACTTTGTTATTGTCACATTAAGGGCGTGTCCTCTCCATCACGCTCACCCGCAAGTTGGGGGTAGAGGAAAGGGGGAAGAAGACAATACAGCGCGAAGGCTTGTATTCATAAAAGATCTTGGCCAGCCCGCACGATACAGAAGTCGGTAGTAGGGATGTATAGTCAGAAGTAATTCAGCTGCGTCTTTTTTGTCACTACTTTGGATCTGAAGTGTTTGGTAGCTGTAAGATTTAAGAGCATAAACAAACGCAGCTTAGCATTAAAGTTTGAGTATGGTCCCAGACATCATCTCTTCCTTTTGACAACTCATTTTACCTTTTCAACCAAAGGATGCAATTTGTTTATTCCTGCCGTCTTAGTTTTTCTTTTTTAAATTCTGATTGGGAGGGGATTAGATAGTCTTCGCGTTTAGTACTAGAGGTCTTTCCCAAATAAGACGTACCGGTAATGCGTCGGGTTTATTAAAAAAAAAAAAAAAAGATTAGGTATACTGTTTGGTCGGTTCAGTACTGGCCTCAAATTCAGGGGACATGAGTGGTGGGTTGGAGCCCCTCTGGCCCCCCATTGAGTTTGTGGAATAAACGTCGACAGACTGACACTGTCCTCAAAAATCTGACTGGCAGACTTCATCATACCACCGTCTGATGTCATGTGTCTGTATACCTTCCCCGTAACCCATCCTGTTATTATGGGCTATTGACATTCGTATGGAGAAGGTTAGGACTTAGCAAAATTGATTCCCTGCCTTCGCGGCCTTGCATAATCAACAGGCATTAATCCATGTTGTCTTATTATCACCCCCATGACTTTACTGGATGGATGTACGGTTTGGGAAGGAGGTAAGGTAGGTATAGCCTGATATACTGGAAGTGATTCAAGAACTAATGCCGAGAGGAGTAACGTCAGTGTATGGGACGATGGATTGGAAGGGGATTAGGGATTTGTAGTAATGGGAACTAGTTGAAGGAGTGACTTTGATAGGTGTTTGAGAAGCGCATCAGTAAAAAAAAAAAAAAAGTGAAAATAAACATGAAAGAAAATATCAGAATTAAAAAAAAAAAAAGTGCAGATGGTCAGGCCAGTGAGGTGGAGCAAGGATTCAGAGGCTTTAAACAAGGTGTGATTGATTTTGTAGGCCTCGTTGATAGATCGCCCACTCGTACTTTCTCCTTGTCCTGCCTCACCGCATCTTTAGTTGGGGGGAGCAAAAGAGGCCGGGATGGTGATGATGGTGATAGATGATGATGGAAGTGATGGATGAGAGCCAGCGCACTGACGGGGCCGGGGTAGTGGGTGAGAGGGTCAAGAGGTGCTACTGAGAAGATGGCATTCAAACTTTAATCCCTCCAGTGCCATTTTTTTTTATCTCCAACCTCAGACGAATATACTCAGTTCCATTCAGTAGGCGAGTTACTCTTCTGGTCCAAGGACTTTTTTTTTTTTTTTTTTTACATTGCCACCAGCTTA
This sequence comes from Coenobita brevimanus, assembly GCF_032717465.1. NCBI lineage: Eukaryota > Metazoa > Arthropoda > Malacostraca > Decapoda > Coenobitidae > Coenobita > Coenobita brevimanus. Next base: position 44,503,212 of record NC_136961.1, read on the forward strand.
GTACGATATTTAGACCTTAGAAAGAATTTAGTGTAGGTTGCTTCTACCCCGTTGCTGCTAAAGTTTTCTCCTATATTGAATGAGTCGTATGGAGGTGGCAAAATAGATCACCGTATAGAAGGGGTTAAGAACACCGTGGAAGGGGGAGGCTTACATTATGCCTAACGACTGCACGAAGGCCGCCAAGAGTCACCTCCACCAGACTACTGCACAACCGTCAAATTCACTTTCCAGGCCAGTATTTCATTTCTAGGTACATCCAGACGGGGGGTAAGAGAGCGTGGAGATTGTATGGCTTTCACGGGGAGGAGGGGGTTGTGGAGACAGGGAGGATTGTTGTTGGGGGAAGAGTAAAAGGGGGAGGGAGTGGCAATCCGAGGGGGAGGGAGGGATGGTTGGGGGAGGGGGTTGGCTCACAGTCATCCCTCCTTGCCTGTCTAGTAGTATAGGTGAGTCAGTCTTTGGTGACTACTCGCACAGTTCACACACACACACCACTCTCTGCCAGTCACCCCACACGCTCACAGGCACGTCCACGCCCTCCCTCACTCACCGTCTTATACTTACCCGTAATTTTGTGTATTATTTCTGACTTATGGGTTAAGTAATTTTGTATTTGTGACTTTTTTTTTTTAGAAGTACCAGTAGATTATATTGTGCGGAAAATTTATGAGTTGTGTTAATGTGTTAGGAACATAAGGGTTACCGTACTTTCTGCTATACAGGTCTGTCCTAGAGTAGTGTCAGCAGAAATCCTATCGCCTCCTGCATTTCTCCACTGATTTTGAAAACTAGTCTTGAATCCGAAGCGGGTGACATTAATGACAGTGATGAGTGACCATATCTAGTCATTATCAGTAGCTACATTTTAACCAGGGTGTTTTTCGAAGTTCTTGGGAGAGACAAGCAGGGAAGGCGGCAGGAATTTTGTCGCTGTAGTTGCGTACGCCTGTGTGTGTGTGTGTGTGTGTGTGTGTGTGTGTGTGTGTGTGTGTGTGTGTGTGTGTGTGTGTCGCGCCCGATGAGTGCATCTTTGTGAAAGAGAGTGAGGAGCGAACTCAGTGTGACGCATTTCTGCTGTACCCGTAACCCATTCAGTCCGATGATGCGTTTTTCTTTTACAATGTTTAGACGATTCCATTTAGCTTTTGAGAGACTCCAGACTAGAGAGGTTAGATTTGGCTTTCCTTTACCGCGTCCCAAGATCTCTCCAGAATTGGTGGTGGTGGTGGGGATCAAGTTAGCAAGAACAAACTAATGTATTACGTCACCGGACTGAAAGAGTTAACCATGAATGTTCAGTGCGTTTAATACCTGGGGAAGATAATGGTGTACAGAAAAGACCATGGCTGCCAACTAATGCACCTACGTTTGTGAACATAATAGGTAATGCAGTGCCTGTAATGGAATTTTAGAAGAATAGTTGGCGGTAAGAGTGACCAGCATTATCAACTGTACTTTTATGCTTTCACCTTTAGTATTGCAGGTGAAAGCAGAATGGGGACTTGGTAATCAGTCATGAAGGCTATAGATACACTTGTGAACAAAGCCAGTTTTTACCAAAGGAAGAGAGAGAGAGTTAAATACATCTTGGTGTTAGCCTAGTGGTGCAGTGTATAGTTATAACTTTTTTTTTTGTCGGTGATTTTATTCAGCTTGGTCCTTCGTAGTGAAGGGATTTTTGTAGGCTACATCTGACCTCTCTAATGAAAAAAAAAAAAACTGTAAAATATTCTGGAGATTGCAAGAATAAAGTAAATGAAGACTAATTACGGGCGTTTTCGTCGACCGCGTGACCTGCGTCGCGTTGTGAAGCTGTGCAGGGTGGGAGAGGGGGTGGTAAAGGATTGGGTGTTGAGCAAAGGAATGGATGGGGGATGAGCTGGAGTGTTGCTGGAGCAGGAAAATATACGTTGTGAAAATGGGTGTTGTAAGAATTGTGGTTTGAGTGTAGAGAAGGTTTTTTTCAAAAGACCTTCTAAGAATGTAAGTGTTAGGGGGAAAGAAATGTGCATGAGAGAAAAAGAAATGGGTGGGATGAGCTGGACCTGCGGTAGGGGTAGGGAGGGGTCATGAAAATATACGCTGTGAAATTGGGTGCAATATTATTAATTATTTGAGTGCAGTGAAAGCGTATGTCAACGTTTTCTCCAACAGGAACAGTATAATCGGGTGTTGTTCATATATGGGGAGGTCTTATGACGCATACAAAATTGTCTTCTAACAAGACATGTGCGTCATGTTTGTTTACATTCGGTCTCGCTGGTTGCCATGACGACCAGGTATCGGCCACGTGCTACCAGAAGCGGAAGCAGTCGCCGTTTGATCGATACACTCATTGTACGCTTCACTAGTTAACAGGAAATAGACTGACTGAGGAGAAACAAAGGTTACAGTTGACGGCGTGAGCGGTGCAATGTTTAAGAGACTGCCGTATGCATTGACCTTAAATAGCGAAGGGGATGGGGGTCCCGCAAGTTTTGGCGTTAATTTTTGAAACACATGAGGAAGAGCGAACATGTCTGGCTATCTGTATCGTTATTGAATATTCTGCAGTATAGGATGGAGGCCGATCACATCTAATATCCACGGGCGTTCCATAACCAAGCGTTACGTTCTATAAATAGCATCTCAAATCAGTTAAATTTTTCCCTCCCCTGTATCCTCATACTTACACTGTGGGAGCATAACTGTTCATTTACAGCGGTAGGTTTATGTCACCAGTCACATGCACCTGTTGAAGGAGCAGGGATTAGGGATTAATGTCAGTAAAATTTCTTTGTCGGATTTGCCTCATCTGCAAAATTTTCTTTGATGAGGGGAGGGCGGTTTATCCATCATTCCCCTTCCTCTCACGTACGGCCCAGGTTGTGAATAGTGAAAGACTTGTATAGCTGTAGAGATGACTGTATGTGTGTGTGTGTGTGTGTGTGTGTGTGTGTGTGTGTGTGTGTGTGTGGCTAAAATAAGGGATATGTCTGTGTGTGATGTACGTGGTTGGAGTTAAGGATATGGCCATGTCGTAATGTTCAGTGTTACTCAGGTATAGAAGCGAACTGACCTTGTGATAGTTCAGAGATACTGTTGTTGGTGTTGAAAGTTAACCCTTAGGCGACGACAGGCCATCATAAGGTGAACAGTATCCTCTGGCGTTATAGCAAGTTAAAAGCTCCTTCACACCCTTGACGTATTCTTTATTTTACACAAGCAGCCACCAGACGATTTTTTTCAGTTTCAGGACGGGTTTCGGATTGTGAAGTGGTAAATGAAGGCTGTATGTAAATCCTGTTTGAAAAGTATATCGTAAGGTGAAATCGTCTAGAGATAGCAGGGGGTGAAAAATGGGTCCTTGGGTTCAGAGGATGTAAAAATGTTCAGACTTTTCACATCCTTTATGGGTTAGGGACTGGAGACTGTAAGGAGAGACTGGAGACTGTAAGGAGAGACTGGAGACTGTAAGGAGAGACTGGAGACTGTAAGGAGAGACCACTAAGCTGAGTACAACGATATGGAGATAGCAAGATAGAAGTGTTGATATTTCTTACGTTCTGAAAGTCTTAATCAACTTATATCACCAATAGTATGTTGTCATTGAGAAGTGGGGATAGGTTCAAGGTCTGTCCATAGTGATCAGTGGCCGTACTCTCTTGGGTTTGTCCCCCCCCTCTCTGTGTCTGTCTGTCTGTCTGTCTGTCTCTCTCTCTCTCTCTCTCTCTCTCTCTCTCTCTCTCTCTCTCTCATCGTAGCGAAAGGGTTAAGGTATAATATGCAAAACACGTCGCTAAGAAAAAGTTTCTTCCGGAGCCCATTTAAATACAACCTCAGGTCCTCAGAATGGGTTTACCGAGGCTCACTAGAGTTGATTCACTGGACACACCTGCCGTAACCCCTGCACTGCGATGACTTATATTTCCTTATATTCTTACAACTTCCAGACAGTTTTATTCAGTTTATGGGAGATTTCAACAGTTTCTAATATCTTTTACGAGCCGTTTCCTAAAGTATCCTGATGGTGGTCGCAAGAATAATAATAATAGTCATGGGGTTCACTGGGTGGCCGGACAGTGAGTTAAGAGCATCAGCAGGACAGTGGCGTATGTGTTCATCATCATCGTCGTCGTCGTCGTAGTCGTCACCCCCACCCCCACCACCTAACTTGAATTGGTTTGTGTTTCAGATGACCCACCCTTCATCGTACCTCACCCAGCCCAACCTACCCTAGCGTAACTTCAATGGCATTTAGTGCTTGAAGTGAACCTAACCCAATTTTGCTCGACGTAACCTAACTCGAATTGTTCTGTGTTGTTTCAGGTGTACATATACGGTGGCGACGTGCATCTCATCCCACAAGCCCAGTCCCCCGCCTCTCTCTCACCGCTGCCCTACGGAACCCCCAACATCATGGACGCCGTGAGCACCGTGAGACGCCTGTCAGAACACACCAGAGCCTCGCCGGAGATCCAACACGCCATCAACACACGGATTAGCGGGTCAGTCTTTCAATTTAAGTTGACCCGCGTCTCCTGGCATCGGCCTCCTCCTGGCTCCGGACTCTCAGCTTCCGCTTGGTCCTGCCTACATCTGTCGCCAGCTTCCTCACACACGTTTATTATTATTATTATTATTATTATTATATTATTTACTGTTATAAATTATTAGGTGCTTGCCAATGTAGTGCTTAGAACGTCTCAGTCGGAGTCACCTGATGGTGAAAGGAGACTTTTGGATCATGTTATGCTGCTCAGTTTCAGCTTGCCTTAGTTTAGTGCCGGATTCCTCACGTTATCGGCCTTATTGGGGTACCGTATATTGGTCGCATGGAACAGTTATGCCTGCATTTATTGAGAAAAAACAACAGATTAGTCAGTCGGGCGAAACTATTATCTCCCCATTAAATAGTTTATCCAAATGTTTGTTTTACTCATATAGGCTATTATTGAGGCACCTGTTGCTCTATGGTTGGATTGTTCAGTTGATGGCCAAGTGTACATTTTGGAGGGTTGATTTTGTTTCTCATGTCGCCAGCTTTCTTACTTACGCCTATAATTGTTGTTTTCGCAACTGCTGGTCTGCTGGTTAGAGGGTTGTACTTGATGCCCAGGCCTCGTATTGAAAGATTGATTTAACATGCAACCAAGGATACCCATCCCCACCTGATCTAAGGCTAATGGAATTTTACGCAACATTATTCAAGTTGCGGGAGTGGCTTAGTTCCGTCAGGTGAGCACAAGCTGCATAACCCCTGGTGGTCTAGTGGTTAGAAAGCGATTTTTTTTTTTTTTTTTTTTTGGGGGGGGGGTAGATACAACCTCTATCATCCCTCATCACCACGAGGGGGCTGTCTAGAGCTCATCAGAATCATGTGGTTGCAGCAAGAATAAAGTGAAAAATGCCGACCTCGTGAGAAGCGGTCAAGTATTCAGTGGTAGGTTGGTGAAGAGACAAGTGAGTTTCAACACCCGCATTGGAGTCAGGGTCGTATTCTAAGTGGCACAGGAGGCTTTCTAGCAGCACATCCTTATTGATTTGTTGTGTATACTACACGTAAATATTCTCCTGGATAATATTGGTATATTTTTGATGGACAAAATTTCTATCATTAATATACCAGAGGATACTGAGGTGTAAGGCGCAGAATGAATTGGTTAGAAGTGTTAGGAAATCTCTGAAGCCGCTTAGAATTTGGGTGTCACGTGTTCTGTCATGGTTCCTTAAGCGACAACAGTTTCCACAAAGATATTACCCCCGTTGACGAAGTTGGACGGAGTATGTATTTACCGCGTGTCTGTGTATTGTAAGATTCTCAAAAATTTGGATTTCATTGAAATCCAGTGGATGGGTTGGCAGTTCACCAAGGAAGAGTAGATTAGATTTTGAGGTAGATGCGGATCCGGATGGGTGAATAAGCTGTAAATTTTATTGGTATTGGCAGAGGTATGATACTCTGAATTGCTACAGGGCATACTTTAGACCGTAGAATTAATCGACTGTGACAGTAAAATTATTCGTCTGGTAGGAAAGAAGAATGACAGCAGTAAATCATAAATGGTATTGACGTTGGCGACGGTATGCGCTGGATGCTGTATAGTTAAATTTTTTTATTTATATGGTTGGGACAGATGTTGAGTTGCCCATGGAACCTCAGGTTTAAATATGAGGTCAACGGCTTAAGTGCTGATTAATTGCCTACATTGTCAAAAACCAAAATAAAAAAGAAAAGACCGAAGTGTGAAGGCGTCCGGTGATTATATTTTGCTTACATGGTTGCCATGATTTCGAACTGGTATAGTTAATTTGTGGGTAAAGTGCGTATAAATAACGTACGGCAAAAAATAATAAAAAATTAGAGAGGGCAAGTGTGAAGGCGCCCCATGGAGTAACTAGGGGTCGTACTTTGTGTTTGGAGATTTCGTAACATTTTCCATAGCGATCTGTTTACTTAATACACCTCAGAGTCCTCCTGTATTTTATTTGTCTTTCTAATAACGACGTAGTTTACACCAGTCACATACAAGAGGATATTTAAAGATGTAGTAAGATAAATAAATCGTACAAGAAGAGGTGTTACGAAAGCTCCAAAGCCAACCAGATTAGGCCCCTGGATGAACTTTCAGGTTGTTCGTGTTCCAGAACCAATCCGCCCTTAGTTAATCCAACCTACAGTAGATAGTATAACCTAATCTAACGTGCTCTTAGTCTAACCGAAACTAGCATAATTTAACCTAACCTAGCCTGATTGACTGTGGACGGATTGGTTTTGGGGCAGGATCGACATGTTAGCGAGTGTGAGCGGCCGTGTGGCTCCATGGGACGGGAATCCTGGAGTCGTATTTATGAACACTCTTGAATAAAATCCGTATTATAGGCAGCATATGAGGCTTCGTAGTAGTTATTTAGCTATTTATTCTGCATATTACACCTTTACATTTTCTTTTATTAGTTATTACGTTCGCCAGTGTAGTTGGAAGAGGTCATGTATTCACCCATGTATTTCTTGTCTGTGCACATAGTAAAAAAAAAAAAAAAAAAAAAAAGGTTGTAATTGGGTTTCGGTGAAATGTGATGGATAGATGGTCATTAAGTCAAGGAAGCGTTCAGATTTTGAGGTGGATCCTCTAAATCCTAAATATTATTGGCGTCGGCAGAGGTATGCGCTCTCTGAGATTGTTGGACAGGGCAGATTAAGGCCTTTTAACTAATTAGCTCCGCCAGCGACATTGGACTGATGTTTGTTTATAAGCCATAAATTATATTGGCGTTGGCGGTGTTTTGACTCTGTGTGGTATCATTTTAATGTTTTAAAATCGACATATAATGCATCAGTAGCGTAAAAGTGAATAATGAGCTGTTATGTGCTGAATAAATCTCTGAAGATGAGATGCTTCGAAGCCTCCTGTGCCACTCGGAATATGGCCCTAAATTGTGTACTGTATAAGATTACACGTTAATTCTTGTATCTTTACAACTTTCAAATACTTCACAGCTAAAACAAAGCGAATACTACTGTAAAATCAACAGACAAATAATGCGAAAACAACGCGATAAGACTAAACGTGGTACGACTGAATTGCTAGATAGACCTTTTTTCTTCCTGATCCTTGATAAATACGATTCCTGGGTATACCTGTAGTGGTGGTGGGTTGGCCTGCCTGCCAGTCGCTATAACTTTGACCCGGTTGACCATAAGGAGTGGCGGCGGCGGTACCACACTCCCCGCTCTCCTTGACGCCCTCTGCAGTATCGAAAGTGAACAGCCACCACGGCGTTTTTGTGGCCAGGAGGATCCGCAGCCAGGCTGATGACGGATTCGGCGGGCTTGAAGTAACGGCGGGAGGTGGAGGCTCCGATGGCTGAAGCTGCTCTTCCCGTACGCACATGGCTCGCCGCAGATACACACTGACGGCCATATTATAACTGGATGCGCGATTGTGATAACAAGCTCCCATTTTTGAGGGTCTCGTACGGAACAATAATTGTCATGAGTGATCGGCCTGCGCTCCACTACGGAGCGTAGTCAGCAACGGTACAGATTTGTCGCAAGTGTCCTATCATCATTCACTTTTTTGTGGGGGGGAAGGGGGAGGGGAGCTTGCCCACATCCACGCGCATTCAGCTTTAATAATACGGGCGTAACGCGTCCTTTCTGCCCCTAGGTACCCCAGCAAGATAGCGCGGGAGCAACACATCGCTCATGCCTACGTGCCCGTGGCCGTGGCTGCCCTGCTGAGAGAGTACCCGTCCCTTGTTGGCCCTGCCGTCCACGCCTTCTGTAGCAGGGACACCATCGACAACAAGGTACGTCGATCACCTATCTTAATGTATCTAGTTTTTCTAACCAGACGAAAATCCTAACTCCATTCAGGTCGGTTGGCGGCCAAGAGTAGTCAGACTGGAGGAGCAGTGACTAGTAACCAAGGATTATTTTATTCATCCCTCATAACTAAGGCTCACAGAATTGCTACTGTGACTTTGTTTAGTATTCAAGTTGACCCGATTCCATTAGGTGAAAAACCAACCATACGCGGTAAATTAACACCATCAGGTCGAGGACGTCCCTGCTAAGCTGATTACAATCGTTTGATAACCTGAATAACGTAATCGGCAACCATGTGCTGAAGTAGTTAATCAGACACTTAGATTGTAGCATTTCCTAGTTTATTCTTGAGACGCATCATCTTGTAAAATGTCATTCGTTGTCAGTGCCATGTACTTTGCGCATCGGTTCATCACAGAGAGGCGACTGGAGGTTTTTGTATCATGTAATGTCACCAGGTACGTAGCCATTCACGTGTTTTGGACTACGGTAGCTTAACTTCATCGCAGGGTGTAATAATATATGGAACAGGCTATTATTATCCTATTGATTTCTTTAATGTCGGGTGTGCGTGTGTTCCATATGACCCAAATACCAGGCTCCCCTATAATATGTAGCTACAGGAGCGGCGTTGTGTGTGTGTGTGTGTGTGTGTGTGTGTGTGTGTGTGTGTGTGTGTGTGTGTGTGTGTGTGTGTGTGTGTGCGTGCGTGCGTGCGTGCGTGTGTGTGTGTGTGTGTGTGTGTGTGTGTGTGTGTGTGTGTGCGTGCGTGCGTGTGCGTGCGTGCGCGCGCGCGTCTGTCTGGTGCGTGTGATGACCCGTGTATGGGGGGTAGGGTTCGTGACATTGAGGGGAGCAGTTGTGGTCAGGCCAATTCTGGACCTAGTGGATGTAGGTCAGGAGGCCCGGGGGGGGGGGAGTGGCAGATGAACATTGGGTAGAAATGAGGAGGAGGAGGAGGCATGGAGAGACGAAGAGAAAATGAAAAAGGATAAGGGAATAGAATGGAGGATGCAGAAATGAAGAGGCTGAAAGGATGTGAAAGGTGAAGTGTCGGATATGCTGGGTGAGAGGAAGGAATGACATTTAAAAGGAAATGACAGAGGAAGTAGCAGATGAGTGAAGTGAAAGAATGGGAGATGTAGAGGATATGAAAAAGGGCGGAAGGTTGTGGCAGAATAAACTGGCAGCTGGGAGGACGTCTAGCAAACTTGCGTCTAACCTTGTCAGCCCGAAAAGTCTCTTCTAAGCAAAATACAATCGTCTGATAGTTGCAAGAAGAAAATAAAAACACGTCATCCGAGTGAAGTGGGTAAACACAGTAGGGAGTAATAATGGTGTGATGGGTGTACGTGGGATGAGGAAGACAGTAGGTAGAAATAATCATGAAAGCGGATGTGCAGAAGTGTGTTACCGAGTACGCAGTTGTAAAAACATGAAAAGTACAAGGCAAGGCCGAGGTGTCAGTGGTTTAGCAGTCAGGCAAGGCAGTGAATTTATGAGGAAACGGCACGGCCCCCCCCCCTCCCTTTTTTTTTTTTCCGACTCGACCCTGGCCATGTACCTGACGGTTCACTCCGAGGCCCAACAGTCCTTCGACGTGTCGCACGCTTTCACACGCTATTTCTTCTGTAGTAATATCCACTGTCCACTCTTAATACCATTACATACCAGGGTTGTCTCCTTTAGGACTGGTGCAGTGTTAGCGAAAGTGTTTTTACATGTTACCGATTCATGTGGAAGATCACTAAAATCTTAGGAAACTCATACATTTCCCTGCCCCAGCCTAGGATCGAACCGCGTCCTTTTATACAACAGACAACTTTTTTAATCACTTAACTACCCACTCAGAATAATTAAGAGGGAAGGGGAAAAAAAACGAGAAGCGGTGAGTCAAGAATACTCTAAATATACAGTATGATGATAGCGTGTGTGTAAATCTTTTGTCGTAATTTTTTATTCTTGCTCCCCATACATTTAAAGATTATGGGGGATTTCAAACTGGAAGGGTTAGATATAGCCTGTATTAACCCTCTCACTATAAAAAGTCTGCCCTGAAACTGGACAAAAAGGACGAATAAAATACTGTAAAGATGACGTATATGGGCTAGGGGTTTATTTAATCACGGTTGCGTGTGTATACTGTATATGTAACCCAGACGAGCGGACAGACAGACAGACGGGCGGGGCTGGACAGAGGGCATAATAACAGAGGGTGGCTGGACAGTGACGGAAGAGGAGGAGACGGGCAAAAATATACTGTTCCCGTCTGGCGTATATGTAGGTCAGCATCAGATCAATGCGTATGTTCGTAGAGGGTTTTTTATGTAAGTGTGTATGGTTCAGCCCCCACCCCTCTCACTCTCATAATGTAGGCCAAGGTATCGCATCCTACTCCTCCCTTCCCTTCCCACAACCAACCCTTTTATCTTCTGCCTCATTTAACACCTCCAGCCTGATGACTTGGTGTTTGTTTGTATCGAATCCCTACAGTTCGAACTCTAGGTAGGTCGTTAAATTATCAGGTGGTAACAACGAGTACAAAATTCATCCGATTGAAGTGATTAAACTCGTCACTCCGATGACATGATTTAAAATCCACATATTAAGAAACTGGTTTACGAGCTGGAGTATTTAGATAAAGCTTGTTCCTCTCACGTTTATCCCGACCTGCGCGTTTGGAAAATTTACCTCGTAAATATGGGTCGTATTGTGGATGGCCTAGGAGATCTGCAGGACCGATGCACCTCCTCAGGACCAGTTTTTCTTCATACTCATTAATATTCTCGTGTTGCATTCTGTTATTATCAACATTTTTAACATCAAGAACACACAGGACGACATTATGCTGTAAGTTGTCAACAAACCGCCACGGAAGAGATGTTAGGAAATCTTTTACAAGCTAACAAGATTGCGGCCTGACAACGATCGTAGTGTGAAGGAGCATAAAGGAAGTCAGAATTTATGCAGATATAGTGGCAACGAGGCGACGAGGAAAAACAGGCCACGCTTACTACAATACTGTATTTAAGTGGGTTCGATGAAGCAGGAAAAGTTGTAAAGGAAGAACAGATTGAGCTCGTTATTTTACTGTACTACCAAGATGTTCAGTTATAATCGTTCGTTTTCTTGCCACATCACACGATGTCCATTACACTACATTTGCTTCATTACAACTCACTACTTCATCATTCCCACCGCTACAGTACACACACACACACACACACACACACACACACACACACACACACACACACACACACACACAACTACTATTATCTTTCATATCTTCCTTCAGCATTTTTCTCATTCCACCACCACATTAACTCTGCCACCACAGTAATCACCTATTCTCTCCACCACCACATTTTACTCACTCCACCTTCACTCCACCACCACATTTTACTCACTCCACTTTCACTCCACCACCACACTTATTCCATCTCCACTCCTCCTCCACACTTATTCACTCCACCTTCACTCCATCACCACACTTACTCCACCTCCACACTTATTCATCCCACCTTCACTCCACCACCACACTTATTCCACCTTCACTGCCTCACTACACTTGTTCATCCCACCTTCACTCCACCACCACGCTCAATCCACCACCACGCTCAATCCACCACCACACTCAATCCACCACCACACTCAATCCACCACCACACTTAACTCACTCCACTACCACACTAAATTCACTCCACCTTCACTTCTTCACCATACTTATTCACTCCACCACCACACTTACTCAATCCTTCACTCCACCACCACACATACTCATTTTCACTCCACCACCACACTTACTCATTTTCACTCCACCACCACACATACTCATTTTCACTCCACCACCACACTTACTCATTTTCACTCCACCACCACACATACTCATTTTCACTCCACCACCACACATACTCATTTTCACTCCACCACCACACTTACTCATTTTCACTCCACCACCACACTTACTCATTTTCACTCCACCACCACACTTTTTTTTCACTCCACCACCACACTTAACCTTCACTCCACCAACACACTTATTCACTCCACCTTCACATCACCACCACACTTATTCACTCCACCTTCACATCACCACCACACTTATTCACTCCACTTTCCCACCACCACCACACTTATTCACTCCACTTTCACTCCACCACCACACTTATTCACTCCACTTTCACTCCACCACCACACTTATTCACTCCACTTTCACTACACCACCACACCTATTCACTCCACTTTCCACCACCACACCTATTCACTCCACCACCACATTTAATCGCTGTACCCTACGTGTCAAGTGGGGTTGGTGGAGGATTAGTGCCCCTCCCTGTAAAACAATTAACTCGAAGCCCTTGGCCACCCCATTTGGGATACATGGCGTCTGGCAATAAATGAATGAATGAACCTTCATTCCAGCAGAACACGTAATCACACACACACACACACACACACACACACACACACACACACACACACACACACACACACACACACACACACACACACACACACACACACACACACACACTCCCCTCTTCCAGTGTGTGTGTGTGTGTAAGTGCCACAAGAATGGAAGAGGGCAAATGTGGTACCAATTTATAAGGGAGGAAACAGGGAGGAACCCCTGAATTATAGACCAGTGTCTCCAGCCAGCATGGTCGCAAAATTGTGCAAGAGAATCCTGAAAGACAGATGGATAAAATATCTAGAAGAGATGAATATTATGGGCGAATGTCAGTTTGGATTCAGAAGTGTTTCTAACATGTTGAGCTTTTACACAAGAGTGATTGACGTGGTACAGGAGAGAGATTGTTGGGTGGATTGTGTGTACTTAGACTTAGAGAAGGCCTTTGACAAGGTACCTCATAAGAGACTAATGTGGAAACTAGAATACATAGGAGGACTGAAGGGGAAACTCCTGGGATGGATGAGAGACTTTTTGAGAGAGACACAAATGAGGACAGTAATAAAGGATAGGATGTCTGGATGGAGGGAAGTAACAAGTGGAGTCCCCCAAGGCTCGGTGTTGGCGCCAGTAATGTTCCTGATTTACGTAAATGATATGGTAGATAGAGTGAACAGTTATGCAAGTCTGTTTGCTGATGATGTAAAGATCTTGAGGAAGGTAGAGGTTGAGGAGGATTGTAAAATGCTGCAGGAGGATCTGGATAGGATACATGATTGGAGCCGGAAGTGGGAAATGAAATTTAATGTAAAGAAATGTAAAATATTGGAAATGGGTAAAAGTACCTGGAGGCCATCAGTGAATTACTTGTTGGGTGATGAATTAATCACTAAAATGAGAGAAGAGAAAGACTTAGGAGTGCTGGTCCAAGATAGTTTGTCGCCTGAAAAGCACATTAATAAGATAGTTAGAGAGACTTATAAACTCCTGACTAACATACGAGTAGCATTTCATTATATGGATGAGGAAATGATGAAAAAATTGATAGTGGCCATGATCCGCCCCAGGATAGAATATGCAGCGGTAGTGTGGTCCCCACACAAAAAGAAAGATATAAACAAGATTGAGAGAATACAAAGAACAGCAACCAAAATGGTCCCCAGTCTGGCAGATCTGTCATACAGAGAGAGGCTGGAAAAGCTGGATTTGCCTTCCTTAGAGGAAAGGAGAAAGAGGGGAGACATGATTGCAGTGTTCAGGACCATGGTGGGAGTAGATAAAATTGACCGAGAAGACCTGTTTTTATGGGATAAGAGAGCAACAAGAGGACACAGAATGAAATTGAAAAAGTCAAGCTGCTTGATGGATATCAAGAAATATAGCTTTCCTTACAGAAGTTTAGATTTATGGAATAGCCTGGACAAAGAGATCATCCAGTCTAAAAACTTACGAGTTTAAAGCTAAATTTGACTTACGGAGAAACAGCGATGGGAACCCACGAGCATAGCACATTTCATCTGTATCTCAATTAGGTATATTGGGTAAATACGTAAGTATTTGGAATGACTTAGACAAAAAGGTGGTGCAGGAGAAAAACATTCATGTGTGTAAAAGTAAACTAGATAAATGTGGATATGGAGACAGGACAACACGAGCATCGCTCAATTCCTGTATACTACAAATATGTAAATACACACACACACACACACACACACATATTACACTTCCACACTAACCATCAGTTGAGCCACTTTCACACTCCATCCACCTTACTTACTTCATTACTACTTACTTTAGAACCTCACTCATTTCACCACCACACTCATCCCGAAACTCACTTCACCCTTACACTAATTCTCATTCCACCATGTTCACCACCACATTCACACCCACTCCTTACCATATTTGCTTCACCACAATGTGTGTGTGTGTGTGTTTCAATACAGTATGTCATGTTTGTGTGTTGGTGAGGCCTGTATTATAACTGGCTAAGGAAGAAAAAAAAAAAAAAAAGTAACTTTAGCTGATTGGTCAGTAACAGGTAGGTTTTCTGTAAGTGTTTCCAATACAGGACTTGATAATGGTTAAAATGGTATTTTCTCAGAATAAGGTAGCCAGCTTTGTTAACAGAGGACTTCCTATAGTAATACCTCCCTTGGTCTCTTCTGCTTGGCCTAAAATTCCAATCCCTCCATTTTGAATGCTGAGCTGTAGCAAGAAATTTACACATAAACCTGGTGCCAGTCATTAATAAGTGCTATGGAAAGGAGCTATGGGAAATAAGCTGCAAAACGAGTGAAAATCTCCCGTCAACACCAGTAACCCAGTCATCTCTCCAACCACCAGGCACTTAGAGTGATGCGACACTTTCCACCCGAGACGCGTGTGATGACAGCTGTGCGAATGAGCAAAGCTGCTTATGCTCGTCTCTCAGCCTCTCGCTACATCCCTGACATGCGCACTGGCTGGGCCCTCCCTAAACCAACAGACCAACACTACAAGGCTCATGATATTGGAATGAAACTGGTGAGAAAATCAGATTCTTTCATACTCAGACTAAAAAGGGATGCAGAACAGTAAGTCCTTGTAAGTTCCCTTTTATTTTTTGTTGTTTTTCTTTTCTGTGTCTGTATTTTACTTACATAACTGCTGTGGTATTATTTAAAGCATAAAAGTTGATTTTTCCCACTGTCATTATATCTGAGTTTCAGAGCAACTTTACAAGCATTTGCCTCTTCATTTTCACTATATAATTTATATTACTACTGTTACCACCAAATGATTTAATCCAGCTGTGGAGAGAGTTGTTGAAGTTGAGGAATTAGTCATTAACTCCCTTCACTACTAGAAACCTCATTTAAGGATTAAAATTATTTGGTGGCAAGAAGGAAATTTGAAAATCATTGGATTAAAAGGAGATAAGGAAGTTAAAAATCATTGTCCAGCAATAGTCTATTCTAAGATGAGAAAGGTTGGCAACAAGGTAATTGTTGTCTGTCTGCCTGAGCCCCATGCTATGAATGTGTATGAATAGGCTGACCATTGTATTGGGCTTTCTGCTTTCCATATTAAAATTGTATGTGTACACTAGTCATTGATGCATTTGAAAACCTTCAATTCAGAATACAGTACCAAAACTGTAAAGTTAGTGAATGCCTATAATAGTCATATTGAAAATATTTTAATACAAAAACAGAAGCAGTGCATGGGAACAGGTGAGTTTGTCCGATCTTTCATTTATTAAATTGGGCAGGAACATCAAGCAGTTCGAGTTCTTGGTGGAAGGTACTTGTTTGTGCTTTGTTAGTTAACCCTTAGACATAGCTGTTGATGACGGGCCGGCCCATCATGCATTTGTGAACCTCTGACATTAGTATGATGAGTTTGCCCGTCATCCAGTGTAATCTCTAAGGAAATATTTTGGGAGTCATCATTTTTGTTGGATGACAGGCAAAAGTGGGCAGAGCGATGCCTGCCAAGCTAGTGCGTGCGTGCTCACTTGTTTTCCTCCGCTCAGTATTGTGTGAGGTTGCTCACAGATTGGATGGACCCCTCTTGATCTCCTGCAGAATGTACCTATATCTCTGGATCTATTGCATTTTCTTCCCAGAAAATTTTTGTGAATGTAGTTGAAAGTGAGTGTGTGAAGGCTAGCAAAATGCCTAAGGCAAAGAAGTCATTGTTCTAAGGCAAAGGTCCCGCTAATATTCATGGTGAGGAAGAGCCTGGCACCTCTGAGCAAGAGTTGCACGCCACAGCCAAAATTTACACAACCGCCCTCCTGCGAGAATGGGTTAAGCAGGCTGATGTATATATTTTCTGTTTCTCTATACTGTATATCATCTAGTTTGTTATTGCCCCAAGTATTTGTTTTGTTTACTGAAATCTGAGTGCAGTTTTAAAATGTGTAAAATTAATTTCAAAATTTCAAACCTGTGGATACAAAGGATCTTTCATAAAATTATGATGTGGAGAAAAAGGAATTTGATCATTATTATTATTGGATAATGTGCAGATGATTGCAAACTTTAATCAGCCAGCCATGGTCCATCCTTGATGGGAGGGAATGAGCTGCTACAGCCATATCTTCTCTCTTTACCCCTTCCAACAGGCATGTGGTCTGGAACTGCTTGTGTGTAGTGCTGGGGGTGTTACTCCAACCTCTACTCCTGATTCCCCCATGGACCTACACATGGACCTCACCAAAGATAATCCTGCCTGGCTTCGTTACCGACAATCTCTGGCTGAGAAAGGATACTTTAGGGTGAGCTATACCTTACTGAAATGCAGTTAAGATAATCACTCGCTGCTGAATAAGAAATACAAGCAGTGCATGGTGTAGGTATTTTAAACAGTAGGCATGATAGTATTTTATGCCTAGTCAGTACTGTATTTCTTGGCTGTTTTTGCATACTGGGATCCCTTGATAAACAGTATGGTAGTCTGCTGGGCACACTCTCATATCCAGTAATAATAATATTAATAATAATAATGACGTCAAGTGGGGTTGGTAGAGGATTAGTGCCCCTCCCTGTAAAACAATTAACTCTAAGCCCTTGGCCACCCTGTCTGGGATACATGGCGTCTGGCAATGAATGAATGAATGAATGAAATGATGTTTCTAGAGAAGGGAAAGAAGTTGTACCGTATGCGGCTTTCATGGATTTGGAGAAAGCATATGACAGGGTGGATAGACAAGGATTGTGGAAAGTGTTAAGAATATATGGAGTAGATGGGAAGTTGTTGAATGCTGTGAAGAGTATGTACGATGGTGCAAAGGCTGCAGTGCATGTGGATGGTGAACTAAGTGAATTTTTCTCTTTGAAAGTTGGGTTGAAACAGGGATGTGTCATGTCTCCATGGTTGTTCAATCTGTACATGGATGGGGTAATAAAAGAGGTACAAGGTAGGGTAGTGGATGTTGGAGTGGCCCTGGTGAGAGAGGATAGTGTTTGGAAACTCCCTGTACTGTTGTTTGCAGATGATACTGTGTTGTTGAGTGAAGACGAAGGGGAGATGCAAGGCTTGGTGGATGAGTTTGGGAGTGTGTGTAAGAAACGAAATCAGAAGGTGAATGTAGGGAAGAGTAAAGTGATGGTCTTTGAGAGAGGTGAAGTCAGTGAATGTACAGCGAGGTTGGATGGTGAGGAATTGGAAAATGTGAGTACGTTTAAGTACTTGGGTAGTGTGATGAGTAAGGATGGAGGTTTGGAGGGTGAAGTGCTTGAAAGGGTACAGCAGGGAAGAAAGGTTGCTGGTTCTTTGAAAGCAGTGATAAGAAACAGGGAAGTGAGCATGGAAGTGAAAAAGTTACTACATGACAGTATTGTGATACCAACTCTAACGTACGGAAGTGAAGCTTGGACGTTGTTGGAAGGACACAAGTCAAGAGTGAGAGCAGTGGAAATGAGTTATTTAAGAGGAGCCTGTGGAGTCACATGGAGAGATAGGCTGACGAATGAGGATATAAAGGAACGTTGTGGTGTTGATGTGGATGTGATAGGGAGCGTTATGAGGAACACACTGAGGTGGTTTGGCCATGTGGAGAGGATGGAGGGTGAAAGACTGACGAAGAGAGTGTATGTGAGTGAGGTGGAGGGGGGAAGAGGGAGGGGGAGGCCGAGGATGAGATGGAGGGATGGGGTGGAGAGGTATATGAGAGAGGGGGGTGTGAGTTGGGAGCAGGGCAGTGAAATGGCTGGGGACAGGGCGACTTGGAGGCGATTTATTTGTGGCCACCTCAAACGGGATTGAGGCATCTGGCAATAGATAGATAGATAGAATAGATGATATGGAGTCACATGGAGAGACAGGCTGACGAATGAGGATATAAAGGAGGGTTGTGGTGTTGATGTGGATGTGATAGGAAGCGTTATGAGGAACACACTGAGGTGGTTTGGCCATGTGGAGAGGATGGAGGGTGAAAGACTGATGAAGAGAGTGTATGTGAGTGAGGTGGAGGGGGGAAGAGGGAGGGGGAGGCCGAGGATGAGATGGAGGGATGGGGTGGAGAGGTATATGAGGGAGGGGGGTGTTAGTTGGGAGCAGGGCAGTGAAATGGCGGGGGACAGGGCGACTTGGAGGCGATTTGTTTGTGGCCACCCCAAACGGGATTGAGGCGTCTGGCAGTAGATAGATAGATAGATGATGACAACTGGGCAGGTACTAGGGTGCCCATTACAAGAGACCCAGCAGTCCTTATAAGTACCTTACACCTTAACAGGTTATGTGACAGGAACCTGATGTTCATTTTAGAATTTGCTGTACATTGTTTTCATCATTTTTGAAGGACTTTTTCTATTTGTATTCATTTTAGAGAGTAGTGGAGCAAAAAGCAAGTACCTCTCTCTCATTCTGGTAGTTTCAAGGTGGCCTCTTTACTTAATTAAACTGTTCTTGCAGAGCCAGGTAGATGAGTTAATGAGCCATCTGGTACTGGGGTCACATTTGGAAGAGGCATTCCTAAAAATTGCAGGTGCATCACAAAATGGGTTTACACCTGCTAGCCTTGTGGTCTCTAGCACCAGCTGGGGTGAAGGTTATGTGCTGTCCTTAACCCTTTTGGTGCGCAAGTAGGACTGTATGTTCAGTCTGAAAAATTGCATTTTTTACCAAAAAAAAAAAAAATGGTTTGTAAATTAAGAAAAAAAATATTGTATTCATGCATAAGCAACTAATATGCATCTGTGTACAGAATACTAGGGCTCTATTTACCATACAAGAGCTGAAATAACAATGGGCACTTGTATAGAAAGTGGTGTGTGGCATCACAAATAAATGCATTTCTGTATACGGTACAGAATAGTAATGAAACACTCCTGCCAACCTAAAATCGTAAATCTGTGTTATATCTTCTAAGTTGGATTGTCCAATACCCAGGAAATGAGTAAATATTGACAGAAATACTGATAACATTCACCAGCTCCCTGCCACAATTTAGAGACACGCGCAGCGGCCCAAATAGGCGAGCCATGATCATGGCCGGAGACCCGTACCAATATGGCCATGATTGTGGCCAGGAGACCTGAAAGGGTTAATAATTTGACCCCAAGAGGTGATTGGTGGTTTTTCAGTAATTTTGTACTGTGAGGGAGTTAGATTGGTCACCTTCCCCTAAATGTTTTGGATTACGGTTCTGTACTCTTAATAAGCATTTCGCAGGGTAATAAGGGATTGGATGTGTTCTTTTTCAGTATGAAACTGTTATAAGGTTTACAGGTTTTTAGTACATATTGGTACTGTAGAGTGAATTTAGTAGAGGCAGTGAATTTTGTTTGAAGTGAACAGTTTATTGTGTAGTTGCATATAGTACTAAGTGATTTTTTAAAAATTGCTAAATAATTTTTTTTTTATGGTTTTGTTGTTTTGTGCTTGAGAAGGGAAGGAAAGTGTATGCTGCCTTCATGGACTTGGAGAAAGCTTATGACAGAATAGATAGGCAAGGTATGTGGAAGGTATTAAGAATATATGGAGTGGAGAGGAAATTGTTGAGTGCTGTGAAGAGTATGTACGAGGGAGCTGGGGCTGCGGTGTGAGTGAATGGTGAGCTGAGTGAGTTCTTTGATCTCAATGTGGGACTGAAACAGGGTTGTGTGATTTCTCCATGGCTGTTTAATATATACATGGATGGGGTTGTAAAAGAGGTGGAGGGTAGGGCAGTGGATGTGGGGGTGGCTCTAATGAATGAGGGTGAGATTTGGAAGCTTCCGGTGTTGCTGTTTGCTGATGATAAAGTACTGTTGAGTGAAGATGAATGGGAGTTGCAAGGTTTGGTGAATGAATTTGGGACAGTGTGTAGGAGGAGGAATCTGAAAGTTAATGTAAACAAAAGCAAAGTTATGATGTTTGAGAGGAATGAAGTCACAGAGTGTGCAGTGAGGTTGGATGGTGAGGATATGGAGAATGTGAGTGCATTCAAGTACTTGGGTAGTGTGATAAGTAAGGATGGAACTTTGGGGGATGAAGTGCTTGAAAGGGTACAGCAGGGAAGGAAGGTTGTTGGTACACTGAAAGCAGTGATGAGAAATAGGGAGATGAGTATGGAAGTTAAGAAGTCACTGCATGATAGTATTGTGATCCCTACCCTGACGTATGGAAGCGAGGCATGGACCTTGCAAGAGGGGAACAAGCAAGAGTGAGAGCAGTGGAAATGAGTTACTTGAGAGGAGCATGTGGAGTGACGTGGAGGGACAGGTTGATGAATGAAGAAGTGAAGGAACGATGTGGGGTGGATGTGGATGTGGTTGAGAAGATTAGGAGAAATACACTGAGGTGGTTTGGACATGTGAAGAGAATGGAGAATGAAAGACTGACTTAGAGGGTGTATGTAGGTGAAGTGGAGGGAGGGAGAGGGAGAGGTAGACCGAGGATGAGGTGGAGGAATGGAGTTGAGAGGTATA
This sequence comes from Coenobita brevimanus, assembly GCF_032717465.1. Taxonomy (NCBI): domain Eukaryota; kingdom Metazoa; phylum Arthropoda; class Malacostraca; order Decapoda; family Coenobitidae; genus Coenobita; species Coenobita brevimanus. The sequence continues at coordinate 44,524,339 of NC_136961.1, forward strand.
TGAGGGAGGGGGGGGTGAGTTGGGGGGAGGGTAGTCAAATGGTGGGTGACAGAGCGACTTGGAGGCGTTTTGTCTGCGGCCACCCTTTGCGGGATTAGGGCGTCGGGCTATAGATAGATAGATAGATAGATTTTGATTACTTGCGGATTATACAAAAGCTGCAGTAAAAGAGGAATGATACATTTTAATAAAACTTTTCCAAAGTCATTAATTTTATTCTAATTTGTAATGGTTGCTGTGCAGGGAGAGCTGGAGGGATCAAAGCTGTATCAAGAGCTGGAGGGTCAGGCAATGCAGTACTTTGTGACCAATGTCTTGCCAGCTGTTGGGAGGAAGCGTAGTCGAGCCCAGGATGATGACGATTTTCTGCCCATGGGTGCTATGGTCATCAAACTGCTTGCCAAGGTTAACATAGATCATGAGTTCTACAAAGAGCGTGCAACACGCTTGGTGCCTGCTGATGGTTAGTACTTCCTTTGCTTCAAACATCCTGTATATAGTTGTTAGCGTGCTTTTGCCTGCTAGTTTGGTGCTGTATTACCATACATAGTTGTGTGATCCAAAGCATTTCATTTAATTTAGTTAAGGTAACTGATTATAAATAAATATCGTCATTCAGACCTCATTTCCCACCCTAGGGTAAGGTGAGGTAGGGTCTAGAGAGCAAGAAAGACTCTCTATATCACTCACAATTTTTTCGGCTTTGACTGCCCGTTTTTATAATTTGCAAATGAATATTCTACCACAATACACACTAATTTAATTATTTTACAAAATTTGTCATTACACTGTCTGAAAATAACTTTAAATAAGTAGATTACAAAAGGTTTTTAGCAAGTCATATACTGTAGTCAAATTATGGCTGTGGAGGGGCTCTTTTAGACGGGTTGTCATTGTTTGTGGTTGTCCGTTCCTTAACATCTTCAAAATATGGGGATTACACACACACACACACACACACAGTAGATTTGTTTTGCATGGTCAGAGTATCATGAGAAATTACTCCACAACAGAGTCATGCTAATATGTGTAAGAAAATCCAGTAATTTTCCCAGAGTCCCCTTTTTTGCCCTCTAGAAAAATGTACCACCACCATATATACACTATATTCATAAAAACACACTGATCATCATCAGGCCTGAGAAAGTGAATAAGCAACAACATACAGGTTATAAGTGGCCAGTAAGTGGATTTTTAACTCATCTTTAACCCTTAGCTAGCAGCAGCAGTTGCTGAAAGTACGGAAAAAAAAAAAAAAAGCCTATTTATAGATGCCCCAAACCACAGGATTTGAACATATATATAGTTACACCGCATTATGTAAGGTTTTAATATAATCTATATATCAACTTTACCACATGTAAGGTTTTAATGTATTCTATAATTATGTAGACTCTACCGCAGTGTGGAACTGTCGTTACATTTCATTAATGTAGCAAAAAGGGTGTTGCAGGCATCTGGTTTGTGGAGTGGTATGAGTAGATTGTAGGCTTCTTTACTATGCCTTGTAAAATGACCAAACCTAAAAAGGTATACACCTCTGCTCTTTGTCGTCATTTTCCTGCTCCTTCTCTTTTCTTCACAGATCTTGGCAGCATATTTATTTGCTTCTCTCACTGTATGTTCAGTTATATCCCTGTCTACAAAAGACTTAATAATCTCCAGTGGGTCCTGAGGGTTTTACAAAACAACTTTGACCCCTGTGTCTCCAGTAAATTACGATCATTCACTCATTCTCAACTAACTGGAGAATGACTCAACCGCCTAACTGGAGCACGGTCATCATTGCCATCAAGTTCTGCACTTGACAGATTATCAAATGGCTCCTCTGCAATTTCAAGTTGTGATTCATCACCACTATCTTTGTCATCACTATGTTACGTAGAATCACTACTATCATCAATGAAATCATCATCCAAATCCTGATCTAGAATAAGTTGTATCATCATCACTAATGTTCCTCCTTGTGTAGGACATGATTATGTGTACAATATCCAAATATCTGGAGAAAATTAGAAATTGAGGTCTACAAGAGAAACAAGGAATGTTGTGTCTCCTCTAAGAGCTGGGAACAGACTGATTGATTCACTGAGTGAGCAACCGTATAGAAGCTGCCTACGACCTGTATGTTGCCTGTTAGGGACATTTGAGGCTGTGGGGCACTTACACATTGTCGACTGTATATTATAATCTCCGCTAGGATCTACATGGGACTATTTTGGGGGAAGCGTATTATAGTCTCCGCAATTTTTCAGTAGATTTTGCACAGTCTATATATAGATCTGCCACAGGCTAAGGGTTAACCATGTGAGGGCAGATATTAGACCTCTGAGCCCTAAAAAAATCACTATGCCAAATTCATCAGAGATGGGTATCTTGAATATTGGCAGGGAAGAATTGAATGCCATTCAGTTATTTTACTATGCAAGATGGACTGGGATAGAGGTTGATGGTCCCATGCAGAATGTGTTTTGTGCAAATGCTTACAAAAAACTAGGGTTTACATGTATTAAAAACCTCTAACCACTGCTTGGAAAGAGACCCTTATGAGTCAAGTCTGTCTGGAGTGCCTTCAGTCACTAGACCACTCAATGTCTAAAATTATAAAATTTATATAAACAATGGGGCTAGTGCACTACATCAGTACACAACATGAAGGCCTAACTTTGAACTTCCCACACGCAACAGAGAACTGCCCCACAAAAGGGAAAGTGCTGAAGGGTAACAAGAGGGGTTAAGAGGGCTTTGTAAATTTGTAATCTCATAGACTATGAGTAACAGAAATTTGTTGCAGATGACAGCTGGCTGCAGATCACTCCTGATGCTTTGGATGAAATATTGGAAGCCAAGTTTGGAAAGGACTCTGGTCCCCGGGCAGCCAGTGATGAGGAGGTAATGCACTCACTCTCTGCCTTCCTGGGACACATGTCAGACCTGGAGGGAGCTGAGGTTCCCAAAGACTTACAGGACCGAGCTAGGAAATTCTCCACACTCTCCACTGCAGAACGTAAGAAGAGCAGGAAGCCCTCATCACTGTCTGTTGCCAACTACCAGCTGCGCAAGATCTCAGCCCAGTCTACTGCCTCCGACTGCTCGGAGATGTCGTCCTTCTCTACCAAGATTGACTTTAATGCGGATTCCTTCACTGATGCCATGGCCAATATTCTTGGTGAGCCTTCCTTTTTAACTTTGTCATTCGTATTCTTGGTGAGCCTTCCTTTTTAACTTTGTCATTCGTATTCTTGGTGAGCCTTCCTTTTTAACTTTGTCATTCGTACCATTCCCTGATTCAGTACCATCAGCAAATACAATTCACTATGACCTCACTGTAGTGCAGTCCTTCACATCACAGTGCATTTTTTACCTCGTGCACATCACTTTTACAACACAATCAGTCCTTCATTATACTATAAGCAGAAGGTCTCTGGGAGCACGCATGAGAAGTGGCCTGTTTCCTGCACCCCTCTGGCTTTACTATCCATATGAGCTTGAGGCCACAACAACAACAACACACTTGCACAATACTATGATCCACATCTATTTTGAAGTAAGTGGTATACGTATATTTATAATTTTCCCTTGGAGACCAGTTCTTTTAGTTGACATTGTGAACTCTAGTGCATTTTTATTTAGGCAGAACAGATTTTGTTGTTTTTCAGGTCATTATGATTTACCGTATGATAACGCTGGTTTTGTGACAGTCAGATCTTCATAGGTTTTCAATAACAGTTCATCATCATCATCCTGACCTTTATTTTCTTGAAGTAAGGTTGGTAGAATCAAGAAATAGAAAAAGGAAACGTACAGTACATTAGAAGCAACATTTTTGAGCAAATGCATGACACTTCTTTGTGTTTGTTTTGTATATGTAAACACAGTTCATATATTTGGTTGTATTTTAACTCCAAAAAAAAGCACAAAACAGGCTACAGACCATGTTTGTGTTGAAGTTTCCCCAAACCATAACCATGTTTGTAGCTGAAAAAAACACTTGCTTATACTTTATTTTTAGTTCTCAAGTTGCTGCGTAGCACTTTACAGATGTTTAGCCTGATGCTTTCAATTGTCCTTGAATTCTATTCCCTCCCCCCCTCCATATGATGGGAGACAACATCCATTCTAAAGAAAACAACATGTGAATGGTGCTTAATGAAAACTTTATTGTCCTTCAGCCTCGGTGATATATAACCTGACAAGCCCTTGTTGTTGTTGTTATACTACCCCAGTCTGTCTGATCAAGCAGACACAACTGCAGGCAATCAACCACCCCCCTTTGGGCCTTTACATGCAGCTGACAGCACCTTGCCACGGCGAGGCTATGTTACCACCCGTAGTTGTAAATGGTTTCCTGAGTTACAAGAAGCCATTTGACTTGCCACTCAGTGTACAGCCACCTTAAGTGGATATAGTTACAGTAAATAGTAATGATTGGAGAAATAGGAGGAGAGAACAACAAACACAGAAAAGAATAAAGGACATGAAGGAAGAAGTAGGTAGCACCACATCAAAATGTGGATGATGGGCACTCTCCACCTACTACCACAAGCTATTATAAAGTGCTTGTGCTACCTACTGATGCCTAGCAGGACACTCCCCATGCTCATTAAATTTCAGAGATGTGTTTGGTCATTTTGCGCTATGATATAAAACCCTTTGAATTGGCAGCCTTCATTGTATACATTTGTTGGTAGTCGCTCTTTCCCACCCACTTTATTGTTGTTCAGCCACAAAAATTCTCTGACAACGCAGACACACCAAAATCCCGGAATCTTTAGCCTATCATAATGCACAAAGTAGGGCACCTGAAATCTCCCAGTTTTTTTTTATATGTGTGTACTGTATGAGGATTTTTATAAAAGTATTGTGGAATATCTCAAATTTGATGTATGCTGATGATACAATACTACTCACAAATAGCAGACAAGAGCTTGATAGACTAATGTGGAGTTTTGTATATTTCTATGAGTGTCGTGCCTTGAGAGTAAATATCAAAAAGAGTAAAGTGATGGTTATTGAGAGAGAAGGTAACTCCCAGTGTGATTTACAGTGAATGGAGAGAGACTGGCAGTGGTAAGAGAGTTGAAATACCTGGGTACAGTGATAGAAAAGAGAGGAAAATGTGCAAAAGAAGTGGAAAGTAGAGTGACACGAGGAATGAAAGTAGTGGGTGCTATGATAGGCCTTGATAAGAAACAGAAGCTTGAGTTTTGCAGTGGTGCGAGGCTTACATAAAGGGGTGTTAGTGCCTGTTTTAACATACAGGTGTGAGACTGTGGCATGGCATGAAAATGAAAAGTCAAGAGTATGAGCAGTGGAGATGGGACTGTTCAGGAATGTATATGTAGTACAGGGAGTGAATAGGATAAGGAATAATTTGATTTTTTAAATGTGTGGAGTGAGTGTACTGAGATGGTATGGTCATGTGGAGAGAATGGATGACAGGAATGGTGAAAAAGGTATATCTGAGTGAATATGAAGGAAGGAGGAGGCAAGGTAGACCAATTAGAAGGTGGAGAGATAAGGTGAATGAGTGTGTGAGGCAGAGAGATATGGAAGTTGGTTAGGCTAAGGGACTGACAAGAGATCAAGCTGGCAGGATGAATTTTGTGCAGAGAAGCGCATGACCAGGGATTTGGCACCCCTTTTTAACGTGACAGTGTTCAGGTTGACCATCGGATAGGTATATGTGAAGCTACAGTACGTGGTAAAACGTTCTGGCCCATCAGTAGGAACCAGGAGTCCATGGGCTTGAATGATGAGTGAATGGAAGCGTGGCCCATTGGAGTGGGCAAACTTTGGCCATCTGACTCCTCACCCCACCCTAGGATGTGAAAGGAGGTCCAGTTGATGATGGTGAAGACGACCATGAAAATTACTGTCTCTGCTAAGTGGCTGCAGTCTTGATATGCTCAAACTGTCAACATCTAACAGCCATCTTGTTTGAGGTACAAATATTTACAGAGTTCAGAGTAATGTGGATAGCATTTCACCAGTTTTTTCAGTCTCCAGTACACTGCACATATTTTAGCCAGATTGGTTTCTTTCAGGATAGTCTTAATTTCCCAATACCCACTCCCTCCTAGGGTTTTTTCTGATCTCGTGGGTTGATTAAGGAGTGCATAGAATCATGCACAGAAGAGTTTATCCTCCATCATGCTGGATTATTGCAGCTGAGACATGGATGAGTATCCCATTTCCCAGACTCTGTTGTATAAACGCTGAAGTTGGGAAAATGTAACTGCATTTAGGTAATACTGATATAGGTATACCTATTTCAACTTTACAAAGTACCTACATGAGCCAGAGAGAGAGAGAGAGAATAAATCAGCGTAACTGTCTCGTGCCTGTATCACTCAAGGCAGTCCATTGTACACTGATAAAAAAAATATTTCCAGTTGATTTGGTTGTTTAGAGGGAAGGTATTTGTTGTACAGCTTCGAGCTTCTTGCATAATGAATGGTAATTCCCTCTGGCAGGTATTTCTCTAGAGGAAGAGTATGACCTTTCGGCCTAATTTAATATTAAGACATTGGTTTTAGAAAGGCACCAGCTTATTTGGCTTAGGCGTAAGTGATAAGGTCAGATTGGAATAGTGCTAATTATATTGTTTTATCATCATTGCAAATTTGTTGGCCGTGTTTGACAAACCTTCAGTCTCTGTTCAAGCTTCTTGTGGATCGAAATTAGTGACAGACTTCCAGGACACATGTTTCGGACTCACAGGCCCAGGCTCCTCTTGATGTTGGCGAACTTATCGTCCTTGTACTCATTCTTATTGAGATTCAGTCTCAGACTTGAACAAACACAACTTAGCAGGAGTTTCTCCCAACTTGACTCGTGTCCAATAGCACCCCAACTTGCTGTACATGTGGCTGCTATCGTTCGTATGCTACCAGACTCGGATAATGTGTGGGGTGAAAGTACTGTAATGTCTCAGCTTCCGAACAGAGCAGACTCTCTTCAACCTATTTTGCTCGAACTTGTGGCATTTTCTCTGTCCCCTTCCAAAAGTTTTTTTTTTTTTTTTTTTTTTTTTTTTTTTTTTTTTAATCCTATGTTGCCTCATGAGAAGCATAGAAGCCCGGGGCAAGGCAAGTTGGTCCTGACTTGTAAGATGAGAGTGACCAGCCTCACTCCTCCCTGAGTGGCATTATGTGAGCAATAAACTTCAACCGTCCCTTGGATATAAACCTTCACTGGCTCAATCCGATTGGAGTGCCGTAATCACCCACTAAACCACCAGGTGCCAAAATTTGGTTACATGGTTACCACCCATTGTAGTAAATGGTTTCCTGGTGTACAGGAATTTCTTGCATGAATCAGAATTGATGTGTGCTTGATTCTAAAACGATGAATTGAACTGGTCAGTGCATGAGGGCTGTGGTTGTATTTTTAGCCCAGAGCTTACCCTCTTTCCACTTATCAGAGATATCCAAGGAGGTTAGGGAGAAAGAAATGTTGAACACAGAACTCTTGACAGTGTAGCCAAGTTCTTCAGAAGATGCTGTGTTATCCTTAGCATCTTGACAAGCTGTACATAAGGCATTACTAGCAATAATCCAGATACTGTACTTTCTCCATGATGAATGAGTAATTTTCAAAAGATTACTACAGCCTTTCCAAACCAAGGGAAGGACACATGATTTCAGTGACACAGCTGTCTTACCTTTCCTAGCCAGTGATCCTGAAAACAACATACATTTGGGTTCTCAAGAAATGCTATCGAAGAGAATTTATATCGACATGTCCTCTAAACCATCTTGTTCATGGACTTTGTGTCAGAAACTTTCTACAAAGACTGTTCAGTTAGTGACAGTCCTCCCATTCTTGTCATCATGTTGGCAAATGAGCCCAAAGCATTGTTCCAAAGGGAAGAATTGCTGCCACCTTGAACGCTTCACATACTACTACTCCCTAAATCTCGAAGGCTTAAGTCCTCCATCATCTGCTTCACATTGTACAGACACTGGCTGATGGGAGAATGGGATTGCTCAGTTGCCAGCTCCAGAATACAGTTGTACCTCACAGCTTCAGATCCGATGTACAGCCCTCCCTCCATTGCCCCCTCCCCAAGATTGGTCAAGGTAACATTTCATACTTATCAGTATGTACTTCACCTCTTCCAGTGTTCAGTGAGGTGGTGTAATGAAAACTCACACTGACATTTCTTTTATGATAGGTCCAAGTGCTCAAAATGGCAAACATTCAGGACTCTGGTACCAAGGACAGTTATATATTATTCAAGACCTACAGAGTGGTTACCATTGACACAGTACAGTACAGGAATGTCAAATTATCAGTTTAAGGCACCCTCTGTTGCTTCAGTATAGCTGTGAAGATTTTCACAGATTTGAGTACTGTACTTATAAAAAACAAGCACACCTCACCACAAACTGGTTAGCCTGTCTCAGTGATTGGCATGCCATTACCCCAGCAGGGCAATAGTACATTGTCACCAGATGGTTTAGGATGTAATGTCGCTGACAAAAGCAAGGGATTCACCGTAACCTGTGCTTGTGGCATCTAAAGCCTCAACACCTCCAGTAGCCAGTTAAGGGATGCTCATGGACACCTCTGTGCAGCCCTTTCCCTCTACAAACCTTTTAAAGGGCCAAAAATGCTCCAGTCACATCATCTGGGACAAAACCTACTCCTGTTGCCAATAGAAGATGTTAGCAGAAGCAGTAAATTTCATGGCCTCATGTCTGCTACAGGACTGCATGCACCTCATACATCATACCTTTTCAGGAAATAGTCTTCCCATTGGGTCAGGATATCTGAAAATCTTTTAACTGTTTCCTGGGACTTTACTTCATCAGGTTTACGTATCCTGACAGATGCCCAAGATGGAGGATGGATGTTTTCCTTGGACATCAAGGCCAAGGTGGATTGCCAGAGACCCACAGAATTCTTTATATAAATACCAAGGAACTCATCAGTAGGTAGTCTGTTACTCTCAAGGCATGAACACGACTCTGGAGACTTCTCTTGTATTCAGGATGAACTCAGTGGCATTGGCCCTTTGTATCTGAAATCGAGGATTGATTACTTTGGAAAAAACTAGCACAATGTGGACGGGTAGTTGTTGATCAACCCCAGTCTGCCTAGCTGAGGAGACCCATTAGCTTCAGCAAGCAGTTGACACTGAAGGGCAGTCATGCATTGAACTGATGTTCTCTTGCAGTTGACAGTGCCTCACGATGCAGGGAAAATTCTGGAGGTCTTGTTACTGGACGAATGCTGCATGTGTGGCACTCTACCCAGTTAGCAGGGAAACCACAGCAGGCTCCATGCCAATGCATTACCTGGTTATATGGTTTCCAGGGTTACAGGAAATCATTATGCTTGCCACTCAGTGTAGAGCCACCTGAAGTGGAAAGAAGAATGATAAAAAGTGCCAGGAGGAAGAGGAAAACATCGTGCCTTCTTTACCCTCACAGCTGTTGACTTTGTACAGGGGTTTTATTTGCTCCTATGTAGAGTACAACTCTATGTGTGGGTGGGACTTCCCACATACAGCTCCCCTCAACAGGGTGGAGTCATGGGTTGTAGTATTAAACTACCTCTTCTCCTTCCCCTGAAAAACCCCCTCAAAGAGATTCTTGGTCTGGTCGTTTTTAACCTTTTTGCCACGATGACGCTTATACGTCATTGTAACCCTCCAGTGCGTGCACACTACGACACCTCTGTGTCGTCATATATCAAAGCCACCTAAGAAGGCAGCAGAGGGTTTAGTTTATTGTGCTAGGGCCTTACGTACTGGCTTGCATGTGTTACTGAGGATAAAATAAGCTCCATCCACTTTTTTTTTTTCAGCCAATCGCAATATATATGGTAGGGCATGTGATTGATGGCGTGTTGGACAGTAACTCTGCATCCCGCCAGGATCAGTCTTGACTGTGTGCCGTAGGAGAGTGTACTGTCGTTCCTTCCACAGTGAATTTTGCTGAATCACAGAGTATTCTTGAGGAATCGTACGATTCCTTGAGTGATGAGAACTATCAGCCATTGGCTCAAGACTCAGATATTGATAACTCGTTGAGTGAAGAACTTGAGAGCGATGAATTTGATGATATTCATGAAAAAGATATCGAAGGTGGCTGGAGGGTTGATAAGCGACATATTTGCTAATACACATCCCAACCACATGCCTGAATTTACAACTGAGTTTTTTGGGCTGAGCCCAATGATCAGCAGATCTGAAATTGTGTCACTTTTGGACTCTTTCAAGCTGTTTTTTGATGCAGATGTGGTGAAGCAAATATGTGAGTGGAAAAATCTGAAGACAAATAAATTTTTTAGTGAATACCCACAGAAAAGGGGTAAACAGCATTCTTTGGCGTCCAGTTTCAGAAAGTGATATGTACACTTTTATCAGCCTTTTGTTTCCTTGGGAATAACAAAATTGCCCTGCATTTAAATGTACTGGAGCAGAAGTATGTTGTACAGTATCGTTAGTTGAACAGCCAGGATACGCCACAGCCTGGGCCAAGCAGGGGCATGAAGGCCATGAATATGTAGGCCTAGATTTGAGTTCAGAGGAAACATTTCTAATAGGTAAGTACATTGAATTAATTTGTATATATATAATCTTTCACTGCACTGTAATTTTTATAAACCTACACAAAAATATTTTTTTATTTATATTTTTATAACAAGCACAACCAGTGACAGATTCAGTCTTACACACACAGGCGTATACACACATATACACAAACATACAAAACACCATAGCTATTTTTGCAAGATTGCAGCCTTTCCCTGGAAAAGTAGTGTAGGGGAACCAGGGGGGGGGGGCTCGTTTAGTCACCCTCATGGCGAAGGGGTTGACCAGCATCTCTTGCAAAATGAGTAGACCCCATCAACCAAAGGCAGACAGACTCATGCAGGATTGTTCCATGGAGTAAACCAATATTCCCCTGTGGATGACCATGCCTCGCTGTTGCAAAGCACACAGAAAAGTGTGGAGGTCTGGTTCCAGGGTGGATGCCTCATTTGCATCTCCACTCAGTTAACAGGGGCACCATAATGGGCTCCACTTCACCCCATGATGGTTATCTTGTTACCACCCAGCACCGTAAATGGTTTCCTGGGTTACAGGAAACTATTAGAGTTGTCACTCAGTGTACAGCCACCTAAAACAGAAAGAAGAGAATAATATGCGACAGGAAGGAAAGGAAGAAGCAAGAAGAGACAGAGAAATAGAAAGATAAAAGTGATGGAAGAAACAGACAGTGTTACATGAAGTGAGTGGATGATGATCACTACCACCACCTACCACAATGAGTGGAAAGTAGGATTGGTATGTGTGAGTTGGTGAGAAATTGCATGGTTGGTATGCTGGATATGCAATTCACCAGTTTTATTTTGCCTACTCCAGTTCAGACTTCACAAACTTTGTTATAGTCTCATATGTTCATTGTTACTGTATACTTTACTGCACTGATAAAAAGGAAGGACGTAACTGGAGAACATTATATTACAGTTTCTTATTGGAGTAAAATGCATACAGCATATTTTCACAAATTTCTTGTATCTCTTTGATTATTAAATTTTAAAAATTTGGAATTACTAATAAAAAATCATGACCATGCAGCTAGCTATCAAGATAAGAGTGTCTGGATATCTTCTTATGGTAGGTTGCAGGTTTGTGTGGCAGTTATGTTAACCTAAGTAACAACTTAAAAAGCAAGCCCATCATGGGTCTGAAGTCAATGGGTCGTGGGGATGCTCTGTTAAGTGATGTCAAAACACTACAGTTTATTGGTTAGTGAAGCTCAGTACAAACCTAACACACAAATGTTATACCCATACAGACTGCCTTGCACAGCAGTGAAAAAATGGTTAGGTGATTAATGGTTCTTTAAACAAATAACCTACTATAATTATGTATGGGTATGGAAATTATACAAATTGTTAGAATAGTGGAAAAGGAAGGAGATACACAAGTATATGGTAACATTTGTGAAGCACCAGTCACTTAAAGACAGTAATGAAAAGTTGAAAATGCTATATTTGGGACTTAATTGAAAGTATTAAATAAGAGTGGGGTAAAAGAGAAAAGATACGAAGATATCGAAGAGGCGGGTTGGGGTCCAGTTCCCTCTTTGTCTCAGTAATTTCTCTGCTGAGGAGCTTCTCTGTGTTTTGAATGAAGAACCACTGTTTTAAAACTGGAGTGAGAGAGATGTGTTTTGTACAAAGTTGTAGTTTTATACCACAACCCAGAGGCTTCTCGTCTCATGAACTCTCCTCCTCTTATCTACTCCCTTCAACCTTTGTCTCATCATCATACTGTTGCATCTTTATCTCTCTTCCATCAGTGCTTCAGTGGTCACAGTTATTCTGAATTGTCTCTTTTATTTATTTATTTTTTTTATGCAAGGAAGAAGGAACCAAAGGTCGCGGGTCCCACAATTATTGTTCCTTCCAAGAGACAAACAAAATACGAGAGAGAGCCAAATTCATGATCCGATCATTTCGAGATGCCCGGACACACTGCGTTTGAAAGACTGGAAATCATAGGAAGCAGGAAGTACAGACAGAGGGAAACAGTTCCAGAGTTGACCTGTTGCATAAATGAAGGACTGGGAGTAATGGTTAACTCTTGCATTAGAAAGTTGGACAGAAAAGGGATGAGAGTTTGCTGCTAGACGGGTGCTACGCACCCGTCGTACAGGTGGAGGAGTGCATGCAGACAGTTCAGAGGAGCAGCGACCATTGAAGTACTGATAGAAAAGAGATAAAGATGCAACAGTGTGGCGAAGAGACAGAGGTTGAAGGGAGTCAGGAAGAGGAAGGGAGTTAATGAGACAAAAAGCCTTTGCCTCCACCCTATTGAGAAGAGCTGTATGTGGGGAGCCTCTCCACACATGAGAGTTGCTTGCTTTCCTCCACCATATTGGTGAGTGCATAACTTATCTGGTAACAAACTCTCACTCCTTTTTGTCCAGCTCTCTGATGAGCGAGTTAACTGTTAAACCTAGCCCTTCATTTGTGCAACAGGTCAACTTTGAAACTTTCATTCGTCTGTAATTCCTATTGACTATTACCCCCAGTCTTTTAAATGCAACATTTCCAGGCATCTCAAAACCAGTGGATTTTGATTTTGACTCATTTATTTTTCTTGGAACAATCTTGCACGCATCCAATCTTTAGTTCCATCTCCCTTGCATAAGAAAAAGGAACTGGAAATGAAGTTGGAAGAGGTATTTTCTTTCATTTCATGCTGCAAAAGATCAGAAGGGTCCTATTCTACGTCTTCCCACCTAGTGTAATAATGGGAAACATGGTAAAGACTTTGATGGGGTTATGATAATTTTAAGATATTCTCTTTATTGTAGTTGCTGGGGCGATGGGAGTAGCACTGCACATCATATGCATTACTGATGTGCCCTTTTTCCCCTTTGGACAGAGTCTGGAGTGCCGGAGGATAACTACTGGGGTCAGTCTGATGATGAATCATCAGGCATGAGCAGTTATGGTGAAGATGACGAGGAAGAGACAGCAGAGGACAAATTATGTCGTAAATCATCCAACACATCTCAGCGTTCTGCTGAGTCTGGATCGTCCTCTTCAGGGGTTGACCTGCAAATGAAAGAGTACATGCGAGAAATGGAGCGAGAGCTGGCTACCACCAATCTCTCTGACACTCTTGCTTGCCCTATCACGAAGGAAGATGAGAAAAAGGATGAGTTTGATGACGTGGAGGATTTCTCACCAGTAAAGGTGGATATGCAAGCTGTAAAGGACCTGGTCAAGACATACACTGCTCAGAATGGACTCCCTGGTCCAGCCTCATCGCTTCTCAGCTCCATGGGTATCAAGCCAAAGAACATCTAGGCTGGGGAAGGGGATGTCATTGCGTTTACTCATTAGTCGTATGGTACTGTGCCCTTGAAATCTTAAAATTTATAGCCAAAGCATTTTGTGTTGAGAATATAACCGTAGAATGACAGTGCACATTAATAATGTATCTTTGAAAATCTTTTCTGTAACTTTGACAGTTACAGAAGTAATTATAATGTCAGTCATATTTGTTTGACTTATTTGACTATGAAACAGTTAATTGAGAGATTAGCTAATTGAATGGCTCATTATTTTTCTTTAGTGTTATACAGTTCAGAGCACAATATTTGTCGTTTTAGTACAGGTTTACCAATTCATATACAAGATATATATTCAGCTTCATTTAAAAGTTTAAATAAACTCATCAACAAGACACTTGAAATTTGTTCTGTACTGTTGTTATTGCTTGTAAAGGTATCACTCTCAGGCCCAAGAGTAACGTTAGTATATTACGTATTAATGACTGGATTTGTGCAAAACTCTGCGCTTAACAATTTCAACTTGTCTGTCGTATACAACATTTAAGAAGCTGTCTGTCGTATACAACATTTAAGAAGCTTTCTGGTATTTAAGCTTGAGACCTACCGTGATCCCTTGGTTATTGCGCATAAATGGTACCAAACAGGGGGCTTGGTAATGAACTTTCAAGGTAACAAATATTCAGAACCTATGGGATTTATCCTAATTGGACCCAGGCACGCAAAGCTCAAACCAGTTTTCCCTTTTAGGAGAATTTCAACCCACTAAATACATACCTGTATGTACTGTTACAATAAGCACCAAATGCACACAGTCACGGTTAGGGTAATAGAAAGTGATGAAACGGGCACAGTAAGGGAGATATTTTTTGTTATTGGTGATATGTACCTCTTCAAACCCTGGACCAGCTGCTCACCATGCTTTAAACTGTAGGCTTGTTAAGGCAAATGTACAATTTGCTTGATGCAGCAGAAAGATCTTACCATTCACTTTTGATTTTTAAAGTTTCTCATATTTTTCTGTCTGCTTTTATGGTAAATGATTGCCACAGTGGTGGTGAACCATATTTACAATACCCAGCTGCATCAAGGACAGACGGACACCATCTTTAGAATGCAATTTTTGGTATGACATTGCCCTTATTGGTGCCGATTTATCCAAACCTAACCTAAATTTTCATATCTTAACCCTACATAATTTATCCCAACCCTATTGTTTATTAATGGATCCATTCCATCTGCACCTTTACAAAGTCTCTGAATTAGTTTGAAGGGGGGAGACAGTGGCTGAATCGGTAGAGGTGTGGCCTGCAGTCTTAAATGAGTCAAGGTTCGAATCCTGTTTGGGTTAGGGAACAGTTTAAGGATTTGAATTTCATTAATAGCAGATGTTACTGATCTGTCAAAAGACCTACCATCATGTCATGAAATACCCCTGCTGATACCAATACATCAGTCCTGCATGAGACGGCTCTAGCATGTGGACGGTGGGTGTTAGCTGCCGAAGTGGTGATTTGGAGGTGCAGGTATGTAGGAGAAAGACTGTACCTCGAGATTGGACTGTAACGTTTATGCCCAGAGTTGGGGTGGGGGGGTCTGTCTCCTTGATGATTACACCAAAATTCATTTGGATTTCCATTTCGGCATGTTTGGTACGTTACCGTTGGTTAGGTTAGGTTATTTTTGGTTGAGTTAGGTTATTCTGTATGTTTTAGGTTAGACCAGGGTTCGGGGGACAGGTAAATTACCCCAAATGGGGTAAATCTAAAAATTTGGGGTGTTAATGCATGTGTAATATAAATGATTTTTCACATAAATGATACAAGGTGTTAAACCATGTACCATGGTATTGGTTGCTTAGTTGCCATAGTATTGACAGTTTATTATATATATATATGTATGTTTGTATATAAAGTCAGGGGTAATTTCATTTTACTCAGATTTTTGGGTAATACCCTAAAAAGTTCCCTGACTGTTGGGTTAGACAAAGTTAAGTAAGGTTAGGGTAAGAATATGTAAGGTTAGGTTTGCAACAATAGATTTCAGTAGATTTTATGAACATTGATAAAAGTGATAGGGAAATCAGTCACCAGTGAACAATCACTGGTTGTAAACAAAAGCTGGTCAAACCAACTTTTAAAAATTATTTGAGCATTTTAGGTTTAATAATAATGTTTTGTGTTTACTAAGCACAGAAATGAGCATTGCAATTTGTATTTTTGAAGATATTAGCATGCATTTGACCCAGATTACTGCTGTTCGCAACTTCTGGGTGTGGGGAACTCTTTTAAAATCTCATTACCTACCCCAGCTGTAATGATGCAGGCCAATGAAAAATGAGTTTTCAAGGCTCACTCATTTGATGGTGTCATGCCCGGCCGTTGTGCAATGAGACATGTGTGTATGTTTGTGGATCTTGGGCTCAGCCCAGCTGGGACGCACAATAACAACTGTTTTTAGCTGAAAGTTCACTATAACACTGGGATTGCAGAGTTTCATCTTGCAGGTGGTGTTGTTGATCAACACCAGTCTTGCAGTGGTAATGAAAAACTGTTAACCAAATGCACTGTAAACAAGGGATTGCACTGGACATGAAATGCTGCACTCACACCAGCTTGATACTAAGTGGGAGTAAATCTATTATCTGCTTTGATCCATATTTTTATTCTTCTTTTCCCCTGGCTGTGAGGTCTTCTATGGGGAAAAGGGTTTGAAAATTACCTTTGCACACTTGATAAGCTCAAAGAAAACACTAGGGAGAACACAGCCATCCTAGTGCATAAGTTACATTATTTTCTGTGTATAACACCAGGTTCGATTGCATTTAAACACTGAAAGAGCTGTTCAGAACCTGGTGTAACTGAATAAACAGTAATGTAATGATATTAAGTACCGGTACCAAATTCAGATCATGCTTTGGCCTCA
This sequence comes from Coenobita brevimanus, assembly GCF_032717465.1. Lineage (NCBI taxonomy): Eukaryota > Metazoa > Arthropoda > Malacostraca > Decapoda > Coenobitidae > Coenobita > Coenobita brevimanus. The sequence goes on from NC_136961.1 coordinate 44,541,090, forward strand.
AAATACCTGTATAAACATATATAATAGCTTCTGTGAATTCAGTGTTTGGAAATGCTGCATGTCACTGATATGGTTAATTAACTGTGATGTTTTGTATTAAGTTTATTCAGCTAGGCCTTGTGCTCAGCTGTGGAAGGGGACCCACATCAAGAAGACTAGACCATTAAGGAATACTTATTATAGGTTACAGAGAATATGTAGCATAGTTTCTTATTTTAAAATATTGAAGGTTAGTGTTTGATATATATGAAACCTAGCAATAATTTATGCCACCAAGTATATCCTTGCTGTAGCTTAAATCCCCCCCCCCCATATCATTAGCATTACAGTAATTTATAGTCGGATAAACGGCTAGAAATTGAAATACCCCTTTATGCCTTGACACGTAACATCTTTTTAATGATTTCGTTATAGGTGAAATAAGTTTGACAAATTGTTCTTTACCCTCAAATTATATGTACCATAGTCAAAATGCTAAACTCCATTAATTTTCCTCTTACATTTATTTTTACCATATACACCCATCTCTTGCCTACTGCCATTCTTTCCATAAAGTTGCCAGTCATGAGGGTATTGTAGCGTATGTGGCTGAGGCTACACATGCAGGAACAGATTAGTCGTTTTGATGGCATTACTAGTGTGTAAGACGTCACAAGAGTCTTTGCTATTGTAGACATTAAGTAATTTATACTTTTGACTTGTGTATGATTTTAGTTGAACTGAATGTCTGTGGCGTTCATAAGTTAGTAGAATTAATGTTTTTAGCTGTTCACAACTTGTACAGAGATGTTCAAATGATCTTGCACAAATGTTTTTTTTTTTTTTTTTCGTTTGTGATGTATGTTAATTTATTTAAATTGGCTAATTTATTCTGTAGATACTCCACTAATATTCCTGTACTGTAGTGAGTCATCTGATAAAAAAACATACCTAGCGTACTACACAATATTTAATATCTATTTTTGTGAATGGATAAATGAAGTATCATGATTTATAAATGAAGTATCATGATTTATACTGTCTGAACTATATTATTTAACAATATTGTAAGCTGTATTAGCACAGCAATGACAGTATGCAATACAGAACTGTTGCTAACTTGTTCCATTTAACAGACCTGCTCACTGTAGAATTTTTACTGACATAAAAGTAAACTTTTTTTATTTTTTTTTTATTAGTTAAAACCAAGATTTTTTCAACTGAAGCTCTGTCTGGTTATCTTAATATATATGGTAAAAACTTTTTGCAATAAATATTATGCATGTATGTGGTGTATTACTTCTTGCTATATGATTCATTTCATTGTTGCCTGCCTGGCCCCTTCCCCTGTCTGTCAGCCCACCCACCCACGTACCAGCATGCCCACCTGCCTGCTGCCTCCGCTGCCCAGCACAATCTGCTCACATGCTGGCAGTTGTCTGACTCTTGCAGCCTTCTACCCATTACCTGTGACCTGCCGTTCCCAGTACCCAAGCCTACCATGACCGCCTGCACTACTGATCTCCTTTGCTGCCACCTGCCATGTCTGGCCCCAAGCCCACACACCTGCTGGCTACATCCAGACTTGCCTGCCCTGCCAGTAACCCTACGTGCCTGCCACCAGCCCCTGCCTAGCCCTGCAGCCCAATGCCTGAGCCCCCCAGCCTGCCCAGTGTAATGGCTGCCGCCTGCCCCTGCCCTGCCCGGCCTGGCCCCCCAAACCGCCCAGTGCCCAGGCTGCTGCCTGGCCCTGCCCAGCCACCCAGCGCCCTGGCTGCAGCCTGGCCCTGCCCGGCCCCCCCAGTGCCCTGGCAGCAACCTGCCCCTGCCCTGGCTGCAACCTGCCCTGGCTGCAACCTGCCCCTGCCCTGGCTGCAACCTGCCCCTGCCCGGCCCCCCAGCACCCTGGCTGCAGCCTGCCCCTGCCCGGCCCCCAACCCGCCCAGCGCCCTGACTGCTGCCTGCCCCTGCCCGGCCTCCCAGCCCACCCAGCGCCCTGGCTGCGGCCTGCCCCTGCCCAACCCGCCTAGCACCCTGCCTGCCGCCTGCCCCTGCCCAGCCCAGCCCGTCCAGCGCCCTGCCTGCCTCCTGCCCTTGCCCCTGCCCAGCCCGCCCAGCGCCCTGCCTGCAGCCTGGCCCAGCACAGCCCGCCCAGCGCCCTGGCCTCCGCCTGCCCCCCGGCCCCTGCCCGGCCCCTGCCCGGCCCCTGCCCGGCCCCTGCCCGGCCCCTGCCCGGCCCCTGCCCGGCCCCCCGAGCGCCCTAGCTGCTGCCTGCCCCTGCCCGACCCCCAGCCCCCTCGCTGCCGCCTGCCCCTGCCCGGCCCCCCAGCCCCCTCGCTGCCGCCTGCCCCTGCCCTGCTCCCTAGCACCCTCGCTACCGCCTGCCCATGCCCATGCCCCTGACCCTGCCCATGCCCATGCCCCTGACCCTGCCCATGCCCCTGCCCCTGACCCTGCCCCTGCCCCTGCCCGGCTCCCCAGCACCCTGGCTGCCACCTGGCCCCGCCCAGCGCCCTAGATGCTGCCTGGCCCCCCAGCGCCCTGGCTGCTGCCTGGTCCAGCCCAGCGCCCTGGCTGCTGCCTGCCTCTACCCAGCCCCCCCAGCGCCCTGGCTGCCACCTGGCCCCCCAGCGCCCTGGTTGCCACCTGGCCCCCCAGCCCACCCAGCACCCTGGCTGCCACCTGGCCCCCCAGCCCACCCAGCACCCTGGCTGCCACCTGGCCCCCCAGCCCACCCAGCACCCTGACTGCTGCCTGGCCCTGCCTGGCCCTGCCTGGCCCTGCCTGGCCCTGACTGGCCCTGCCCGGCCCCCCAGTGCCCTGGCTGCCGCCTGGCCCAGCCCAGGCCGCCCAGCGCCCTGGCTGCCACCCGGCCCAGCCCGGCCCACCAGCCCGCCCAGCGCCCTGGCTGCCACCCGGCCCAGCCCGGCCCACCAGCCCGCCCAGTGCCCTGGCTGCTGCCTGCCACTGCCTGGCCCCCCAGCCCGTCCAGCGCCCTGGCTGCTGCCCGGCCCCCCAGCTCCCTGGCTGCTGCCTGGCCCTGGCTGCTGCCTGCCCCTGTCTAGCCTCACAGTAGGGGCAGATTGCAGCCAGGGTACTGGGTGGGCTGTGGGGCCGGGCAGGGCCAGGCAGCAGCCAGGCAGCAGCCAGGGCACTGGGGGGCCGGGCGGGCTGGGCAGGGGCAGGGCGCTGGGGGGCCGGGCGGGCTGGGCAGGGGCAGGGCGCTGGGGGCCGGGCGGGCTGGGCAGGGGCCGGGCGCTGGGGGGCCGGGCGGGCTGGGCAGGGGCAGGGCGCTGGGGGGCCGGGCGGGCTGGGCAGGGGCAGGGCGCTGGGGGGCCGGGCGGGCTGGGCAGGGGCAGGGCGCTGGGGGGCCGGGCGGGCTGGGCAGGGGCAGGGCGGGCTGGGCAGGGGCAGGGCGCTGGGGGGGCTGGGCAGGCTGGGTAGGGGCAGGGGCAGGGGCAGGGGCAGGGGCTGGGGCAGGGGCTGGGCAGGGGCGGGGCCAGGGGTGGGGCGGGGCCAGGGGCGGGACTGGGCAGGGGCAGGGCGGCAGGGCAGGGACTGGGCAGGGGCAGGGCAGGGCAGGGCTGGGTGGGGGCAGGGGCGGGGCTGGGTGGGGGCAGGGGCAGGGCTGGGTGGGGGCAGGGGCAGGGCTGGGTGGGGGCAGGGGCAGGGCGGGGCAGGGGCAGGGCAGGGCGGGGCAGGGGCAGGGAGAGGGCTGGGGCAGCCAGGCCGCTGGGCAGTATTGGGCGCCAGGCAGGGGCAGGCTGCAGCCAGGGCACTGGGCGGGCTAGGGGGCCAGGCAGGGCCAGGCAGCGGGCAGGGCCAGGCAGCGGGCAGGGCCAGGCAGTGGGCAGGGCCAGGCAGTGGGCAGGGCCAGGCAGTGGGCAGGGCCAGGCAGTGGGCAGGGCACTGGGCAGGCTGGGGGGTTGGGCAGGGCCAGGCAGCAGGCAGGGTGCTGGGCAGGCTGGGGGCCGAGAAGGGCCAAGCGGCAGCCAGGGTGATGAGCGGCCTGGGAGGCCGGGCAGGGCCAGGCAGTAGCCAGGGCACTGGGCGGGCTGGGAGGCCGGGCAGGGCCAGGCAGTAGCCAGGGCACTGGGCGGGCTGGGGGACTGGGCAAGACCAGGCGGCAGCCAGGGCGCTGGGGGGCCGGGCAGGGCCGGGGGGCCGGGCAGGGCCGGGGGGCCGGGCAGGGCCAGGCGGCCGGCAGGGTGCTGGGCAGGATGGGGGCCGAGAAGGGCCAGGCAGCAGCCAGGGCGATGAGCGGGCTGGGAGGTTGGGCAGGGACAGGCAGCAGCCAGGGCGCTGGGCAGGATGGGGGATGGGGCAGAGGCAGGTGGCACCCAGGACACTGGGAGGGCTGCGGGGGTGGGGCAGGGGCAGGTGGCAGCCAGGACACTGGGAGGGCTGGGGGGGTGGGGCAGGGGCAGGTGGCAGCCAGGACGCTGGGGGGGTGGGGCAGGGGCAGGTGGCAGCCAGGACACTGGGTAGGCTGGGGATCCGGACAGGGCCAGGATGCTGGGCAGGCTGGGGGGCCAGGATGCTGGGCAGGCTGGGGGGCCAGGCAGGGTCAAGCAGCAGCCAGGGCACTGGGTGGGCTGGGGGTCCAGCCAGGGCCAGGCAGCAGCCAGCACGCTAGGGGTCCAGGCAGGGCCGGGCTGGGCCGGGCTGGGCCGGGCTGGGCGGCTGCCAGGGCGCTGGGCGGGCTGGGGGGCTGGGCACGGCCAGGAGGCAGCCAGGGCGCTGGGCGGGCTGGGGGGCTGGGCACGGCCAGGAGGCAGCCAGGGCGCTGGGGGGCTGGGCACGGCCAGGAGGCAGCCAGGGCGCTGGGGGGTCTGAGGGACAGGGAATGGGCAGGCGGCAGCCAGGGTGTTGGGCAGGGTTGGGTGGCCGGATTGGGCAGGCAGCAGCCAGGGGCGGGGGGCCAGGCAGGGGCGGGGGGCCAGGCAGGGGTGGGGGGCCAGGCAGGGGCAGGGGGCCAGGCAGGGGCAGGGGGCCAGGCAGGGGCAGGGGGCCAGGCAGGGGCAGGGGGCTGGCAGGGGCAGGGGGCTGGCAGGGGCAGGGGGCTGGCAGGGGCAGGGGGCTGGCAGGGGCAGAGGGCAGGCGGCGGGCAGGGGCAGGGGGCAGGCGGCAGGCAGGGGCAGGGGGCAGGCGGCAGGCAGGGGCAGGGGGCAGGCGGCAGGTAGGACGCTGGGCAGGGGGCAGGCGGCAGGTAGGACGCTGGGCAGGCTTGGGGGCCAGGCAAGGACAGGCGGCGGCCAGGGCACTGGGCGGGCTTGGGGGCCAGGCAAGGACAGGCGGCAGCCAGGGCGCTGGACGAGCTAGGGGGCTGAGCAAGCACAGGCGGCAGCCAGGGCACTGAGCGGGCTGAGGGGCTTGTGAGGGGCAGGCAGCAACCAGGGTGCTAGGTGGGCTGGTGGTTCAGGCAGCAGCCAGGGCACTGGGTGGGCTGGGTAGATGGCAGCGAGGGCACTGGTTTGGTTGGGTTGGGGAACTGGGCAGGTCCAGGCAGCAGCCAGTGCGCTGGTCTGGGCAGGCTAGGGGGCTGGGCAGGCTAGGGGGCTGGCCAGGGCCAGGGGGCTGGCCAGGGCCAGGGGGCTGGCCAGGGCCAGGTGGCAGCCAGGATGCTTGGCAGACTGGGAGTCCAGGCATGGACAGGTTGCAGCCAGGGCGCTGGGCAGACTAGGGGTTCAGGGAGGACCAGGCAGTAGCCACGGTGCTGGACAGGCTGGGGGTTCGGGCAAATCTAGGCCGCAGGCTAGGAGGCCAGGGGGGGTCAGATGGCAGCCAGGGTGCTGGGTGGGCTGGGGGCTGGGCAGGGCTAGGTGACAGCCAGGGTGCTTCAGCAGGCTGGGGGGCCAGGCAGGCAGCAGCTACAGCACTGGGCTGGCTGGGGAACCCGGCAGGGCCAGGCTTAGGTGCTGGATAGGCAGGGACAAGTGGCAGCCAAGGCGCTGGCCAGGCTGGAGAGCTGAACATGGCTGCGGGGTCAGACAGGACCATGTGGCAGCCAGGGCGCTGGCTGGGTTCGGGGGCTTGGCAGGGCCAGGCAGCAGCCAGGACGTTGGTTGGGCTGGGAGGCCAAACAGAACCAGGTGGCATGCAGGGCACTGACTGGGATGAGGGTGGGGTAGGGTATGTGGCAGTTATGAGGCGGGTAGGCTCTGGGGGATCAAGCAGGTTAGGCTGCAGATAGCAACCAGGATTTGAGCAGGGCAGGGAGCAGACAGCAGCCAGGATTCTGGCAGGTCAGGCAGCAGCTAGGGTGCTGGCAGTTTGGGGGACCAGGTAGGGCAAGCAGAATGGGTAGCCCGGCAGGGTAGGCAGCAGCTAGGAGATGGGCAGGGCAGGTGGGTGGGTGGGATAAATGCTGGGCAGGCAGAATCCACAGAGTGGGGAGGAAGGCAGGCAGCACCCAGGAGGCATGTGGATGGGGGGGCTAGTCTGGGCAGATGGCAGCTAGAGGGTGGTTGGGGTTGGAGGCCGGTCAGGACAGGCAGCAGCCAGGGGTCTTGTGAGTAGGAGGAATGCTGGGTAGGCAGCATCCAGGGGGTAGGGGAACTGAGCAGAGCAAGGGGTAGCTTAGCAGGTGGCAGCCAAGTGGCAGGGAAGGCAGGGAGAAGCCAGGAGGCATGTCGGTGGGGGGGCTGGGCTGGGCAGGCAGCAGCCAGGGAGTGGGGGGTTTAAGCAGGGCAGGTAGCAAGTAGAGGGTGGGTAGTGTGGCGCAGCAGGTGGCAGTGAAGGGGAAGGGGAGGGTACTGCAAACAGCAGGTTGGCGGCAGATGGTGACTGGGCTGAAGCAGGGCAGGCACCAGAGGGCAAGTGGTGGCTGGACTGAAGCAGGCAGGCACCAGTCAGGGGGTGGGTGGGCAGGGGGGCTGAGCAGGGCAGGTGGCAGCCAGAGGCCAGGGGGACCGTGGCTGGACAGGGCAGGTAGCAGCCAGGGGGAGAGTGGATGGGGGGCCAGGCCAGGCAGGGGGCAGCCAGTGGGCAGGTGGGTAGGGCTGGGTAGGACGCGTAGCAGCCATGGGGGAAGGTGGGTGGGGGGGAAGGTGGGTGGGGGGGAAGGTGGGTGGGGGGGAAGGTGGGAAGGGGGAGAACTGAGAAGGGCTGGCAACAGCCAGAGGGTGGCCAGGAGAGGGGGCAGGGCAGGACAGGGCAGAGAGGCAGCAGCCAGCTGGTGAGTAGGCATAGGAGCTGGACAGGTTTGACAGTAGCCAGCAGGCAGGGTCGCTCGGCAGGACAGGTGGCAGCGGGCCAGTTGGGGGCTGGGTAGGCAGGAGGCCTGGATAAATGGCTGGCGGGCATGGTGGCCAGGCAGGCCAGTGGACAGGTGGAGTGGCCGGGGTCGGCAGCAGGCCAGTTTCATGGCTGGGCAGGTGGCAGGCCAGTGGGGGGGGGGGTATGGAGACTTGGCTGGGCCAACAGGTGGGAAGGCTGGGAAGACGGCTGACCAGCAGGCACGTGGGTTGGGCAGGTAACTAGCCAGCAAATAGGTGGGCCATGCAGGTGGTGGCCAACTAGAGGGTGGTTCTGACAGGCAGCATGTAGCAGGCAATAGGCCAGTGAGTTAGGAAGGCACCAAGGAAGCAGTTCGGTATGCCCAGCACGCAACTGCCAGCTGGAGAATGGGCAGGAAGTCAGCAATCTTGTAATTCGGTCATGTTAGTGAGCAATAAGCTAGGTGGGCAGCAGGAGAAGGGTGCGCTGGGCAAGCAGGTGAACATGTGGGCTTGGCCTGCAGGTAGGTGGGTTGGCTGGGCAGGCGGATTGGCATGAGGGTAAGCCAAGAAGGTGGTAGGAGTGTGGTGCAGGCTGCGGGTGAGTTGGGGGGTGAACTAGACAGACAGTAAGTGGGTGGGCAGGCAGAGTAGACATCGGTGTTGGTTAGGCGGGTAAGGCACGTTGCAGGTAAGGGGGGGGGGGAGGAGGTTAGGCGGGTAAGGCACGTTGCAGGTAAGGGGGGGGGGGAGGAGGTTCGGCAGGCTGAGTAGGTCGCAGGTGGGTGGGCAGCCCTAGCAAGCAGCAGGCAGGCATGTGGGACGGGCAAGTGGCAGGCAAGTTAAATGAGTAGACTGCAGGTGCCAGGTGAGTGAGCCGAGTCTGCTGCAGGCAGATGGTCCAGACAGGCAGCAGGCCGTTGGACACATAATAGATGAGCTGGGCAGGACCCAGGCTAATGGGAAGGCAGGCCTAGCAGGCATGCATGTGACAAGTGGGTGGCTAAGTTGGGCAGGAAGCAGGTGGACGTGCCTAGCAGGTAGCACAAGCCGGTGGGCAGGCTAGGCAAGGTGGGTGGGCCTTCCAGGGGGCAAGCCAGTGGGATGGCACTTGGCACGTGAGGCAAGTGGCAGGAAGATGGGTGTGGTGGGCCAAATGTTAAAATGAATAAACAAAATGGTTGGGTAAACAAGACTGAGACCACAGGAGAAACGTTTAAACAGTGCCAGGCACTCTGAATCCACCAAACTACAAATAAATAACCGACTAGAATAAGTAACTCTTGGCAAGACAGTCGCGTATTAGCCTTTATGTTATGTATGAGGCCGAGGTTAGGTTTAAAAAAGATAAAATGGAGCTCGAGAAGATAGGCAGACAACCAGATGGAAGAGTGAAGTCGGTACTCTTACCAGGGTGGAATGGAGGAGGCAAACAAAACCAGATCAGAGATTTTTGTCCTCCAGCAAAGTGCCACTCGTTGATGATGATGATGATTGGAATCCTAGTGAGCAGCCAAGATAGTGTGGCCAAGTGGACTTAAAGTCAAAGCAAGTTTCCTTTAACGTTAGTCAAGAAGTAACTTGATTCGGAAGAGGGACAGCCAGTGATGGGGCAAGTTACGTGGCAAAAGAATAGTACCCGTTCGATTTACAGGTTTGGAGGTGGATTAGATAGGCGTATCAGTGTTTAGAGCTGGGTTTAAAGGTGCTGATATCTGCACTAACGAAGGCGACTCTGGACTGTATATTGAACCCTGGTGAGTGGTTAAGGCAGTCTAATTAGTTCGAAGGGTCGTGTGCTTAAAACTTAACTTTCAAATGGGAAGACACCATTTCTTTTTAGACAGAGAGAGAGAGAGAGAGAGAGAAGATTTGTCAAAGAGTCTTACCGGCGCGAAAATCAAACTCGGGTTCTTGCATCTGTGAACTGAATGTCCCAACCCATGCATCACCGGCTCCCCTGACCATATAAAGGGTGGGGCGGGAAGGGATGATGATAATGTGATGATGATGTAATGGGATAGGAGAGATGAGACAGGGAAAGGAGTGGGATGAGGGTGGGGAAAGGGATGAGTGAGATGAGGGGTGGGAGGGATAGGGGGGTGAGGATGGGTTATTGACATGATGGGGGGGGTGAAGGGTGATGCGCAGCTCAGACACAGCAGAGAACCACATGTTTTCCCAGGATCATTACCAGATCGTACACACGCAAAAAACTCGTCAGGAGGCTCTTAGGTGGGGGGAAGAGGGGCTAAGGAGGGGAGAGGGGGGCTGAGGAGGGGGAGACTAAGGGGGGCGGCAGGTAATCAACATTTCTCCCCGATCCTGTTGATTTTATAGATCTTGGCTCCGAGGGTCTGGGAACTATGAGAGTTATGCGTTAATATGCTAGTTGACTTTTTATTTCCTTCCCCTGGGTTACGATACCGCTACGTCATTAACAAAGTCGTACCCACGGATGTCATTTCTACCACAGGGCAATGTCTTAAATCTCTTGAACACGAGGACGTAATAAAGGTAGTTGTCTCCCTCAATTCAACAACAATCTCTCTTGCCCAAGGGGTTCATTACCATCATCTCGATTATCTTAGCCACCGCAGCCAGAGGTATTTTTAAACCTCTTTTGTAAGAGACAATTCCTGTTATTCAAGAGTACACAGTACAAGGATGTAATATCTAAAATGAATCGCCGAGGAAGTGTCGTTACGATATCTCTTAAGCTAACAATATGGCCCTTTATTTGCAGTGAAAGAAGTGTAAAGTATTCTCCATGTTGGTGTCAGAGGCAGGACAAATAAATGTTCATTGTTACGACATACTGCCATACTACCGGTACCTGCAAATGTCCGCCACATCTGGATCCGAAATCAGACTACCTCCCCGTGTGTGTCATAAACTTATATATATAAAATCGTGCCATAAAACATCACCTACAGCCATAAACCTAACAGCCTCTATGAGTTGAAATATCAGGAGAAATAATAAACAGATATACAGAGGTAAAAACAAATATCTGATGCGGTGGGTACATGAAAGTGGGAACGAGTGGTAAATGTATGTGTAAGGAGTGATATGAGGTTTGGTGAGGGCATGATGAAGTGATGGATACATGTTTTCTCGACCGACAATGGAGGTACAGGGTCAGGGAGGGGCGGGGCAGGTCAGATAGGGGCGGGGCAGGTCAGCAAAGGAGCGGGGCAGGTCAGGCAGGGGCGGGATTGGTCAGGGAGGGGCGGGATTGGTCAGGGAGGGGCGGGATAGGTCAGGGAGGAGCGGGATAGGTCAGGGAGGAGCGGGATAGGTCAGGGAGGGGCGGGATAGGTCAGGGAGGGGCGGGATAGGTCAGGGAGGAGCGGGATAGGTCAGGGAGGGGCGGGATAGGTCAGGGAGGGGCGGGGCAGGTCAGGAAGTGGCAGGACAGCTTAGGGAGATGGCGGATGGGGTACGGCACCTCACTAACAAGGGTAGAGAGGGGGCTGGGTGAGGCAGGGAGGGGCGGGGCGGGGCGGGGTAAGGCACCTCACTAACAAGAGCCTCACCAACATACCACAAGTTCCGGCGGGTCTGCCTCCTGGCCTGTCAGCGATAATGGCGTCCACTAATGATGCCGGCCATAATAAGCTTTTTATCCCCCGCCTCGCCTCGACCCGCCTCCGTTGTAGTCCAATTAAGCCACAGGTTCGCCCCCAAAACAATACCAAACTACCGGCCGCCTTATCTGCCTCGCCTCTGGTGCTGGCAGATGTGCAAGTAGTAATGATGCTTGTTGCCTTCTCTTGATGCTATATACTTGTATCTATTTATCTATCTAGCTATATCTATCGCCAGACGCTTATTCTGACACTTCGATGACATTCTGATGCTGCCCTTCCTCCAACTGACACTACCCTCATTCATGTTCAGCTCTGCCTTAAACTGCCATCTCTTCCATCTTGAATGCCAACAAGCGAGTAACACTAAAAAGGATATAGAACACAGAAGGATCATATTGCAAAGGTACGAAAATCTGCCATTTAAGATGACAATTTACGATATTAGCTCTTTTAGTCGGGTACTGAAAAGGAATTCTGAAGACTAAACGGTCTAGTTGGAGTGTCTCTTTAATGCTTGGTTACTCGTGAACCACCTTGTGTAAACTACAAAAGTGTGTTATCGTGGTGAAACCTGTCAGCAATGCTTTCTTTTATCTTTGGGGACATGAAAGAAAGCCAATGGTACTGTCTTCCCCCCATTCCCTCTCTTCCTTCTCGTGTGCCGTACGAGGTGTTTGGATCCTTACATCACAATATGCTTTTTAACAGGGCAGTGTATAATTTACACTACCCACACAATCATACGAGTAAAGAGCTTACAATGGCTCCAGCAGGCGACTAACGCACCAGTGTGATGCACGTTCTGCCACCTGTTTTCGCTCGGGAGGGGGTTCTTAACCTTCCCAGCAAAGTGGTAGTCCTTTACATTAAGCACGACCGGTGGGTCGCACTTCAGTTTTTATTAAATCTGGCGAAACAGCACGATCTCCGTAACACGTTCCGTTTCATATGTTTTATCATTGTTGTATCCTGGACCTTGCCTCACTTGCGATAACGAATAACGCGAGTCATTATATACTAAATGTGCAAAGAGGATTTCATGTCTGTTAAGCAAATTAATATGTAATATTTACAATGGATTATGGTGAGGGGCAGCGTATTTGACGTAGCTCAATGGCAAAATAGGAAAATACTTCAGCTTTACATCGTTTCCATAGCACCTCTTCGTGAATATCATCGCATTCAACTGTTAATCCGCCACAACTCAACATTCAAGATGAGATGACAACTTTATACCAAGTTAAAGTGAACAGATTATAGTAACTCCGTGTGCCTGAGTCATATTTGAAATGGCATGAGAGATTTCGTAACACCGCATTCTTAGCGATTTATTATACAACTTGATATTCCCGTTTCTGCTATTTTGAAGAGAATCTAGGAGAGCTTCCCTTCTAAAAATCTGATAATTTTATGGCAAGAAAATAACTTCTATGATACTAAAGGCAACGAGGTTAGGGTACTGACAGTGGTGGTGGCGTACTGAGAGGGTCAACAGGTCGATTCGGCCCCCAAGCCCATCCGTCGCCCTCGTTAGCTAGTGTTAGATTAGGTTAGGTTAGGCTAGGTTAGGTTAAGATGAGCCAGGTTAGGTTAAGACGAGCCAGGTTAGGTTAAGACGAGCCAGGTTAGGTTAAGACGAGCCAGGTTAGGTTAAGACGAGCCAGGTTAGGTTAAGACGAGCCAGGTTAGGTTAAGATGAGGCAGGTTAGGTTAAGATGAGGCAGGTTAGGTTAAGACGAGCCAGGTTAGGTTAAGATGAGCCAGGTTAGGTTAAGACAAGCTAGGTTAGGTTAGGCTAAATTAGATTAAATTCCATAAATTGTACTGTTGGTGACGGCCTGACCTTGGAGCCGCACTGACCCGATACCCCACCATGGCGGAAGGTCATAGGTCGTTGTGTGGGTGTAAAACTGAAGACCTCTTACGACCTGTTGCCATTAGTATCTTTAAAAAATTACACGTTTCCGTAACTTTTTAAAACCAAGCACTATGATCAATTGGACGTAGTTTTTTATTTTTATTTATTTATTTAATTATTTTATCGTACATTAATTATTTTTGTTACACGGGAGCTCTATTAGACTTTATTAATATCGATGACCTGTGCCTCATTAACGTTCACAAGGACAACATTTACACGCAAAATAAAATTAAATAAAAAATAAATAAAAATAAAAATACATAAATAAGGCTGTGGAGAAATAAATCGCCAAGGAAGAGTTGTTACGAAGCCTGATGCCACCTAGAACACGACCATAATAATAATAATAATAATAAGAAGAAGATGAAGAAGAAAATAGTAATAATAATAATAATAAATCGCTAAGGAACAGGTATCAGGAAGCCAATTATGTTACCTACAGCAGAATCCGACTCTAATAACACTATCCTCCAGAGAAAGATATGGTGGGGATGCTGGTGATATTCCCACGACCTACCCAACCCACCACCACCACTACCCCCATCGCTTTCCCTCCCCCCACTAACAAGCCTACCGCCATCACACTTCCACCCAACCCATTATTTTTTACAGCTCTGGAATTTCACCCATTATCTACACCCATACGATTAAGAATATCAGTGTGTGTGTGTGTGTGTGTGTGTGTGTGTGTGTGTGTGTGTGTGTGTGTGTGTGTATGTGTGTTTTCCTCACCCCATCTTAACGTGGGAAAACATGATGATGATGATGATGAAAATGATGATGATGGCGTTACTATCATCCCTTCTGCTGTTGTGCTAGATATTCCCCTTGTCACTCTCTCACCCCCATCACAAAAACAGGAATCCAGGGCTTGATGCAGCGTTCACCCCACCTGACAAACATCCGATCGCCCGATAACGTCAAACACTCGCCACGCTCCATATTTTAGGCTAACTCGCTTCAAAATTGCCCCCTAAAGTCTTAAAAATCCCCCTAAGTCTTAAAGATTCCCCGTAAAATATTAACTATGGATCCTTGCCTAGTTGTAACAAGAAACTATACTCCATTTCACCGCGTCTGGCACCATCAGTGAGTCCTCAACACCTGTAGCATTGATGAAGGTCCTCAGTAATGGCTATACCTATTTGTACTGCCATTTTATATTGGTTCTTAAGGTAATAAATAGGTGTTCACCAAGTTCGGAGGATTTACATCAACACTACAGACGTTGACACCATCACTAATGGTGCCAGACTTGGTGAAATGGAATACAACACAAGAGCAGAGCTAGTCACGAAGAAGTGCTGTGGAAAGGATGCTGAACTATAATAATGAATGTCCACAATAAACAAATCTAAAAAGCAATTATAGTTTTTTTATTTTGCTTGGCGTATAATTGACATCGTTCCACACTGAATGTTGCGTTGTAAAGAGAGATTAGCGCAAGAATATAGCGCTGGTCACGAAGAAGTGCTATGGAAAGGATGTAGAACCATAACACTGTTTTTTATTGTATTGAAACTGGAATATGAGCTGGAAAATGACAAAAACCATTCTTTAAGTAATGTGAAAAAAAAAAAAACTATATTATTAGGATTATAATTTTGCCACTTTTTATTATTATTATTATTATTATTATTTTTTGCTTTCATATTCATTCTGGTTTGGATATGATGAGTTTGATGGCAATTTGGATGAAGAAAAAAGTACAAACAGACAATCTTACACACAGCTATGATTAGGGAAGTTATATACAGCTTACAATAATGGAAGTTACGATCAGGAAAGTTACGATCAAGAAAGTTACGATAAAAAATGGGTTACAATAAAAGTTACGACCAAGAAAGTTATATACACAACTTACGATCAAGAAACTTCATGAATACGACTCAAGATTTCTGCTTACGATCAAGAAGGGTTGGGAATGTGGGTCCTTGAGATATTTATTGATGAGGCAGCTCTGTGAATCCTGAGAGAGAGAGAGAGAGAGAGAGAGAGAGAGAGAGAGTGCAATATTCTGAAGCAATTAGTGCATAGCTTGGAATATCTGGCAACTGTGTGTAATGGTGGATCGAACCTGCCGTCTCAGCCTACGATCTGGCTAACTAGTGATTTTCCTTTTCCTTTTTTCTTTCTTTCTTTCCTTTTTTTTCTTTTAACAAATGAACAGACGAAGGAAAAAATATCCAGAAAGCACAATGCCTTTCCTCATCATTTTTTCACCAGAATATGAAGAAGGAAAAACAAAAACAAATAATTCCACACACTACGCAATGCCTTTCCTTCATTTTTATTTTTTTTATTTTTTAGAAAGGTGACGAGGAAAGAAAAAACAAATGAAAAAATCCTCATAGCAGACTACAGGTGTCCTCCATTCATTTTAGAAATCTATAAAAGTTGAACTGGAACCGATGTAGGCTAAGTTTTGGGGGGAATGAAAAAATAAATAAATAAATAATCGCTAATTCCCTCAAGTCCTGAATGGTACAGACCTAGCGCGTATTCAGTATGGACGGTGGGTATCGGAGCCAAGATGGTGACATGTGAAGGTGTGTGAGAGCCAAGGTGGTGACATGTGAAGGTGTGTGACACGTGAGAGGGATTACAGGGTCTCAGGGAACGGCTGTCAAATATATGCTCACAGTAGGGGACACACACACACACACACACACACACACACACACACACACACACACAAATATGGCAAACTATACACTTCCTTTTCCCCTTTCTGGCTAAATATACACGGTCCTTCCTTTCTTAAACTTGGCTCTTTTTTTTTTTTTTTTTTTTTTTTTTTTTTTTTGCTCCTCCCATTGGATACGATCGCTAGGAGTAAAAGAATTATATACAGAAGGCGTCGTCCAACTGTGCGATCTACGGTGAATAAGATAACTCTGCTACAATTATTATTATTATTATTTTTTTTTAGTATTTATCTGATGGTCTTTGTTATGTTGCTACTTTTCCATCTACCTTCATTCTCCCTGTTTCTCCTGTGGCCACTCCCCCTTTCCCCTACCCTGTGATACGTGGAAAAGGGGTAGAATGGAAGGGGGGAAGAGGGAAAAGCAGAGGGGAAGAGGGAAAAGCAGAGGGGAAGAGGGAAAAGCAGAGGGGAAGAGGGAAAAGCAGAGGGGAAGAGAAGCAGGGGTATAGACAGACGGGAGAGGCAGGGGTGAAGAGATAGAAAGAGAGAGAGAGATGAAGGGGGGCAGAGGGAGGAGAAGTAGGGTGAAAAGGAAGGGTTAAAGGGATGGGGGACAAGAGAAAGGGTACTGGAGGAGGGACAAGAGGGGACAAGGAAAGGGGCAGGGGAAGGGGGCACAGAGAAAGGGGTGGGGACAAGGAAGGGGGCTACGTAAGGCTATCTGATGAATGCAGGTCCAGAGTCAGATGTGGAATCCTAAGTAAGCCAACCCAACCTGCCATATTTAGGGGAGACAGGAGGATGGGTGAGTGGGGAGAGAAGGGAGGGGAGGGGAGGGGAAGTGGAGGTGGGGGAGGCATGGGGAGAGGGGTCGGGTCTGAACAATGGTGTCCTCCCGGTAATAAGCCACCATCACCTGAATAAAACACTGAGGGACAATATTACCACCACCTCCACAGACCCAACACGAATAATCCTACTGATAATACCACCAGAAGCATCAGTAACATCAACAACAACACTGGTAATGGTAGTAACGGCAACAGATACGGCAATAACAGAAGAATTATTGATGAAGCATGAGTATTTGTATTTCTCTATTATAATTACTGACAGGGTGATGATCTGACAGCAGTGTGTGAGGTGCATTTACGAAGGAAAGAAAAAAACTGTTTGTGGGTAGAACTGTATGGTAGAGGCACGATTCCGAGGGCTTGAATGACGTGTGAGTGAGAGTTTGATCTAAGACGGTGGTCTGAGATGGTATCGGTGCTATCGCAGACCCTCCCACAGATACCCATGGTGAAATGTTCTATGCTTCCTTTTCACATAAGACAGGTGAGCATTTTAACCACTAGGGGGTTGGTTATCCATTCCTAGCCGTGAAGGGAAAACCAGGAGCTTGTGATGAGCTGCTTCAGCCGCTGGCTTGGAAGCCTGTCTGAGAGCCGTAACTCTTCGACTGGAATTGAAAAACAGGTTCCTGCATAGCCAAAAGCCAATTTTTCTTCCGAGGGAAGGTGGTGGAGACAACGAGCTGTGCCGCCTGCCTGATAGATCCTTTGACCTGTTGCTCCTCCCCGAGGTACTCATCGCGGCCAACGCTATACATAGTGCTGAAGGGACCGAATTAACATCCATAGTTCAGGCCTCTAATAGCCTGATACCTTTAAGTGCGAGGCCATTCAAAGTTCTCAACCTCATGAATCATTAAGGAAAGTTTTGTATAATTAACCAAACAGTGTACTTTCACGTCAAAGAATTGTTGCCACATACATAGCGACGTCAATAAACGGAATTTCCATAAGCGAATACAATTATTTCATTTCACCAAATCACGGCCCTGTGCAATCAAGACACAGTGTAGTTACATGCACCTGTCGCCTCTGCTTGTAATTGGTTTAAGACGGTCACCTCGATTTAACTGAGCTTCGGTGGCGGACTTAAGGCCTGCTGAAGATGTCCCCTTCTGTGTGCCGCCATTAACACCAGACGGAAACAAGCGTGGGTTTTTAGCCGGGCAAAAACCTGTTTCTTTCCCCACCAACCTCAACTTCTCTGCCATTTGCCTTCCTTTCTTCCTCCTGACAAACAACCTCGAATGGACCCTTTGACCTATTACTGTACTGTTTGCCTTCCTTTGTCCTTTATTGCACTTCTATATCTCCTTCACAAATTGCTACCTTTTCTCTCTAATTGACCTCATTCGTGCGCACATCACTTCTCATTCCTCTCTTCTAAATGTCCTTCACCTTTTCCCTTCTCATCTCCTCTTCCTCTCTGTTCTCTTGTCTAATCACACTCACTTCCCTCTCTGCTTGTGCCACACTCTCCATCATCCCCCCTCCCTCTTCTTCTTCCACTCGTTCTTGTCACACTCCCTCTCTCTCCCTCCTTCTCCTTGTCCCACTCCCCTTCTCTCCCTCCCTCTCCTTGCTTCACTCTCCCTCTCTGCCCCTCCTCCTTCTTCCACTCCCCCCTCCCCGTGGCAGCAAATGCATAAACTCAGCAGCCAGCAGCCAGATGTTATCACCCTGTCTCTCCAAGCAAGGCGTCTCCCGCGGACATTGTCTTAACACGCTCTGGCGGAGTGGGGAGGAGAAAAAGGATGGAGGGGGGAAGATGGGGGAGGAAAGGGGAAGAGGCGAGGGAGAAGAGGAGGAGGAGGAAATGGGGGAGGAGATGAAAAGGGAGAGGAAGATGATGGGGAGTGGAATGGAGGGGGGATAGAAAGGGATGGGAGGGGGAGAAGGAAGGATGGGGTGATAAGGACTAGAATATCTGCAGTGTGTGTGTGTGTGTGTGTGTGTGTGTGTGTGTGTGTGTGTGTGTGTGTGTGTGTGTGTGTGTGTGTGTGTGTGTGTGTGTGTGTGTGTGTGTGTGTGTGTGTGTGTGTGCGTGTGCGTGCGCGCGCGCGCCCGCCCGCCGTACCACACAGGTCTGTTATCTGCATCTCGCACCACAATGTTCAACCAAACACGGAAGTTGTGTCACAGTTTTGCTTTCATTCAGGTTCCTATGACCCACTCTCAGCTGAACATAATATAGCTAGAGTTGTTTGCACCATGAGAGGGGTAAAGCTCTCTCTCTCTCTTTCTCTCTATGACCGACGCCCGGACCAGTACTCTCGTCGGTTAAGGAAGCTCCCTAACACCTCTTCCTAAGCGATTTATTTTGCTTTTTACTCTCCACTGTCCTCTTCTGTGTCACTTTAATCATTCAAATACCACCAAAAGTCAGAATAAATAGTGGACAAAACAGGAAAAGCATTTGGTCCAGACGTGGCCTAAAAGAGTTTATAAATAAGATCAAGAGATACTACACACACACACACACACACACACACACACACACACACACACACACACACACACACACACACACACACACACACACTGTCCCCTCACGCTCTCTCCAATATAATCCTCTTTCTCCGGCCTTCCATCAAGATATATCCCTTGTCCCCTCTCCTTCCCCTCTCCTCCCTCTCGCCTCCTAGTCTTCCTAATTCCCTCACACAACACACCTACCGCCGCCATAACCCCTCGACGCTCACTCCCTTCCCTCTCACTCCCCTCTCCCTCGACACTCCTTCTCTCTCACTCCCCTCTCCCTCAGGACAGTACCGCTGTCATACACTCTTATAGCTTCCCTCTCTCCTTCGACGCTCCTTCCTTCCCTCTCACTCCCCTCTCCTTCGGCACTCCTTCCTTCCCTCTCACTTCCCTCTCCCTCAACACTCCTGCCTTCCCTCTCACTTCCCTCTCCTTAGATACCCCTTCCTTCCCTCTCACTCCCCTCTCCCTCAACACTCCATCCTTCCCTATCACGCCCCTCTCCCTCGATACTCCTTTATTCTCCCTCTCTCACTCCCCTCTCCCTCAACACTCCACCCTTCCCTCTCACTAACCTCTCCCTCGATACTCCATCCTTCCCTCTCATCCACCTCTCCCTCGATACTCCATCCTTCCCTATCACCCCCCTCTCCCTCAACACTCCATCCTTCCCTCTCACGACCCTCTCCCTCAGGATGCTATAGTACAATTGAACTGACCAGGGGATGATACCCAACCTTTCCAGTTTAGATGATGGCTGAAACTAGTCAGATCGGACGCTTGATCTGACAATAGCGCGTTTACTCTACCTTGACACAGATCCCTAACCCTTTTCAGTTCAGTAGATGGCAAGGCGTAGTCAGGATGAAGGAAATAACCAAGGACCATCATTTCTACCTTAAAGACTTACCCAATTAACCTGTAACCAAAGACAACCACTTCTACCTTAAAGACTTACCCAATTAACCTGTAACCATTTGTGCTTAAGCTGTGGAATTGACCCGGTTCCGTTAGGTGAAAAACTGACCATATCACACCCTCGCCGCCTCCTCCTCCTCCTCCTCCTCCTCCTCCCCTCGTGCTACATCAACTGAAAAACCCCTGACGCTGTTTCCATTCCACTTACTCTTATATTCCTCCCATCCCTGCCGCTCCTCACCTCTCCCTCCCTCCCTCCGGCTCTCCCTGAACCAGCATCTGTTTTCATTAGCTCACCCTCTCCTTTCCCTGCCCGTATCACGCCATCCAACTACTAGAGAGGGACGCCTTCACGTGGTGGCACTGATATAACCGGCCTCGCTGCCTGGTTATGCAAATTTCCCTGAACTCACTCTCCCTATCCCCCAAAAGAAGGATCACTGACGCCGAGGTTAGGTAAAATTCAGCCAGCAGTCCACTAGGTTTTCGTTCGGATGAGCCTGACGCAACAACAACAACACAAAGAACAACAAAAACCAACAATAACAACAACAACCCACTCTGCTTCATCCTCCTCCGCGCCATCACATTCCTTCCATGCAAATTTACGCGATCATTTCCTCTCTCAAACACTTTATTTCTCTATTAAAACCTGTCCTCATCCTCTTTATTGTTGCTGTAAATGAATATGCAGCTGTTCCCCCTCCAATCTCGCAGTTGCCAGTTACAGCCTAAGGGGTCTTCTCGCCTGACACAATTCACTAACACATCGCTTTACATAAACTTTCTTCAGATAACTAGCACTTTAAATCTTGGTAATCGTTCTGTTTTAATAAATTTCCAAGTGTGGCAAAGCAGGTAGAGAGTGTGTACTTGGAAGGTATGGTCATCTGGTGAGAATGGATGAAGAATGTGGTGAAAAGGATGTATGTGGGTGAATTTCGTAGCAGCCGTGACTCAGTGGGTTTGAGCGCTCCATTCTGGCCGAAGGGTCGGAGGTTCGTGTCCACCCAAGAGTCACTGGTAGACATCAGGAAGGGCATCCGGTCATAAAGTGTTACACGCTCCAAACCTTAGTCCTCTACCCAGGGGCAACGCCTTAACACGACAATTTAAACATGACAGCTTCTCATTACTTATTGCCACCCTCGCTTAGTATTCATTCCCGTTCTTTTAACATCCACGCTCCTGGTTCTCTCGCTCGCTTACCACAACCTCTCTCCTTCCAGTCCCTCAACACAATACTACTTTCATTTCCACTTACAACAGCCTTCACTCACGACTAGTCCTCACCCTCTCGCTGCATCCACTCTCCCATTTCCTTGACTCTCCTGTTCACTCATCATCATCACCACAGCTTTCCTTTCAGCATCTCTCATCAACCACTCGCACTCATTACCTAAATTCTTCTCCTCTCAACATCCACTCTCACGCTCAATCTTCTTCACCACAGCTCTCCTCTCTTCCCCTCTGGCTCCAGCCTCTCCAAACACAGCACACCCTTCTTCAACACTTACCACAAACCTCTCTTAACACAGCATAGCCTTCAACACCTATCACAACCTCTCTCGACATGCGCTCTCCCGCTGCCTTATCTCCATCACCACATCTCTCGTTCCAGCATCTCTCGACATCCACTCTCCCGTCCCTCTGACTCTCACGCACACTCTCCATCACCACAACGCTCCTCCCCTGCTCTTTCCCCCTCCGCCAGCACTTACCAGGTCAGCCCTACCACTCACCCTCATCCAGCGTCAACACACCACCCTCCTGCCTCCCTTTCAGCCTGTAAGCCGTGCCTGTCAACACACAGGTGCGTCTCGGCTTCCTCAGCGCCCAATTACCTGCGTGTCGGGGTTCACCTGAGGGAGTTATAAAAGATCCCAACCATTTTCTTTACGATGAGTCTTCACACCTGTTTATCATCAGAAATCACGCTGCCTGGTCTTATTTATCACCTTAATGTTCATTCTTAAGTGGACGCTAAGTGTATGGTGGTTGTATAACTGGTGAGGAGGGTATACATAAAGGTTCTAAAACCCGACTCGTTCTCAGGAGGGTTTGTGTATGTGGACCCAGGTGCTGCTCCCACATTAGCATACTCGACCCCTTGATTGCCCGCGCGCGCTTCTCCGCTTTTAATTGGACGACACAAGGACAAAAACTACTCTAGATCCCTGTTAGTGAGCTGCATCCCCTCCTCATTCCTCTCGCTGATTGTCTCTCTCTCCTCCTCACTCCTCTTTCATTACCTCCTTCCTTAGCCCTCTTTTCTACCCCTCCTGATCTCCTCTTCCCTTACCTCTCTCTCCTCGTTCCCCACTTTCCAAGCTCTCTCTCTTCCTTTAGTATTTATATTCTGTTGTATGGTTTGTCCTCCTTAATTACGTGTATATTTTGTCTCTCCCCCTCATTCTCCGTTCCTTACCTCCTCCTATATCCCTCTTTTCTCCCTGCCCTCCCATCTCGCTCTGTGGATCTGCTCTCATCCTTTAGCGTTTATATTTTCTGATTACTGTCTCTTCTGAATTACGCGTGTCTTTCATCCCTCCTCTCCATTCCACTTTCATCACCTCCTTCCTTACCCACCCCTTCTTTCTCCCTCCACCTCGTTCTCCAGTTTATCTCTTACTTCCACATCGTTTTATATTTCGTTTTCTGGTGATGTTCTGTTCGAAGCCACGTGTGTCTTTTATTATTTACTACAGCATCACTTCTTCACTTTCTAGCTTCAGTTTGCCGGGTGGTGAAGTGGTCTAAACCCGTAGTAATGGTAGTGAAGGGTAGTACTGAAGAATGTAGTGATGTGTAAGACAGAGAAGTGAAGTGTAGTACGGTGCAGTGAAGTGTAGTAAGGTGTAGTAAGGTGTAGTGAAGTGTAGTAAGGTGTAGTGAAGTGTAGTAAAGAGCAGTGAAGTGTAGTAAAGTGTAGTGAAGTGTTGTACAGAGAAGTGAAGTGTAGTAGGGTGTAGTGAAGTGTAATACAGAGAAGTGAAGTGTAGTAAAGTTAAGTGAGTTGTAGTACAGTGCAGTGAGGTGTGGTAAAGCGTAGTGACGTGTAGTAAAGTGAAGTGTAGTAGTGGTGTAGCAGCATCGTATCGTCTAAAACAGTAAGAAGGATCATGTGCATCGGTTCGGTTTCCTAGGAGGCGGCTGTTATTTATTTATTTATTTATTTATTTTTTACATAACTGGGGACGATAACCTTCCCGTAAATGATCCAGAGTAGCCTAGCCTCGGGAATCTACGCTTAACAGGGGGTACTTTGGCCTTGGATATTACTCTCCCTTTACTTAATATACTTTTCACAGCCGGGTGTACAATTATCTTTTATGTCCGAAGAAAAATGGCCCCGGGTGAAACATAATGAAACTCCACTCTCTTCCAGTGTGTGTTTCAGATGGCTTGATTTTTTCCCCTATGTATTCGTTCAACTTTGCGAAGGTACTTGTGTGTCTCTGTACCTGGTAATCATTCTATTTTTTTTTTTTTTTTTTTTTATGCAAGGAAGAAGGAACCAAAGGCCAGGAGCCCGTAAACCGTTGCATGAATAAATCGATAAATCACGTCGCCGGATGGAAAAGGTTGAGAAAATTTGTGAATATGAACCCTTAGACTGCATTCCCCCTCCCTCCCTTTCTTCCCCTCGCTCAACATCCTCTTCTCTCCCTCTCCCCTCCACCTCGCCATCTCTCCTCTGACTCTCCCCTATCACTTACCTCTCTCCTCTCTCTCTCTTCCGACCTCTCTCCCTCTGCCTCTCTTGTTCCATCCTCCCTTGTGTCCGTCTTCAATACCTCAACGCTTTTCAAACTTTACTCTGAATTCCTTTTACTTTATATCCTACTGTCTTTGAGTACTGATGACCCTACAGCCATAATATTGACGCCACAACCATACAGGCAGCTTCCACCAAAATAACCAGCACTAACACAACTATCCACTCCACCACACCTATCATCCACATCACACCACACTCATCACCTCTGCAATCACCATCCCCACCATCACACCCATCCATCCACATCACTACAGTGTTAATGGTGAGACAGCAGGCGGTATAATAGTGAGGCTACGAAGCTCACTAACACCTCTTCCTTTTTTTTTTTTTTTTTTAAATTTTGATTTTGCTCCGTTATTTATTCTTTTGTTATTCACGCAATTTATGTCACTACTAAAAAGATGTAAGCAAAAAAAAAAAGTAAAAAAGATATTGATGGGTAGATAAAAAAAGAATGAAAGTATATTAATGAATCCAAGCAACGTGCACCTGTAGCATCATTAAATTACAATAAATAAATAAATAAAAATAAATAAATAAATAAATAAAAGATGGGATAGAAGCAGCAAACATAACATGGCGCTTACCGACCGTAGACTTCAGCCCTTCATCCCTAGCACCTCTCGCTTAGCGATTTATTTTCAAGACTACCCATAACCATCCTCTATTTTTGCTTCTTATATCTCTTTAATGTCGACATAGATTGCATGAATAACACGCAGGAATTTAGTAACGAAGCAGAATCCAAACTAAATCGGTATGGAAAAGGTGTTAGTGAGCTTCCTACCTGCACTATATATCACTACAATGGCAAGAAAAAAAAAAAAAAAAAGTCGCCAGATTGAGAAGGCTAAGAACAAGCTTTATCCACTCCCTCTCGTATATCAGATTTCGGATACCAGGAAGAACAAGGGGGGAGGGAGGGTCTGAATTTTCCCCTCCTCTTCCTTCCTGTAAAAAATATGAACAACCTAAGATAATTTCCTTCACGTAACTATGTTTTTGGAGGAAGAACAAGGTAGGGAAAGATTTTGTATTTGTCCTTCCTGCAAAAAGATGGAAGAGAGAGAGAGAGAGAATGGAGGAGTCGTTAAGGGGAGACTGGCCTTATACGGAGCTGCTAATGATGATATCTGACCCAGGAATTACTTTATTAACCCGCCTCTCTCTCTCTCTCTCTCTCTCTCTCTCTCTCTCTCTCGTTCTTACTGTGCCTTGCAATTTCTCCTCTTAATGTTACTTTAAAACTTACTTGCATTTTCTCCATGCACTAATCTTACCACCACCACCACCACTACTACTACTACTACTACTACTACTACCACCACCACCACCACCACCACCACCACCACCACCACCACGCAGTAACCCCTCCTACTGCTAACCCTCCCTCCTTCCCGTCCGCCATAAACTTATTTTTGGTGGTGATGGCTGGTTTAATTGGTGGTGTGGTGGCGGTGGCGGTAGGGCCTGCAACCACAATCTCTCCTCTCACGTCGTATAGGGTGTTCGTCTGTCCCCCGTTATAAAGAGGCAGGGACCATGAGGCGCTTAACCATGGTGCTCATCTCCGTACCTTAGTCCTTTGTGTGTAGCTGGTTATTCACACACTTTTAAAAGATACTCGTACATGGCCACTTTACCATCCACTTTACCGCAATCAATCCCTCCTCAGGTAATCAATAATAATTACCAATAATTAGATCCATATTAAGTCTGTACCTGAAGAGATTTTATTTGGTTTCAAGATACCAAAATCAAACGACTCCTACAAACGATACTGTAGGGTTTTCCAGACAAGAACCAGCTCTAGATAGGAAGATCACACACTGCTAAACTAGGGGTGAAGCGGGATTAATTCATTTTCACTTGCCAATCATAATTTTATAATATTTCGATTTCTGTCATGTATTTTATTTATGTTCAGTGTGCGTCCTTCTCAAATGCCTGCGTATCTGGAACCCACAGGACGTGAAAATATAATCAGAGTTCACCCTTTGTTTAGCTGGTTTTCTTTTCATCCACAACTGCCCCTCTGTCTGGAAAACAACACACTATCTTTACAAATCATTCTTATTTACCTTTAAAAAAACACTACATCAGGTCTGGAATAAACTGATTACAGGTCTATTTACTGCGGGTTATTAGTGTGTTCAAGGGACTGACGATGTATAAAAGCTTAGTGAAAAATAACCTTGTGTTTTTTGCCCGCCCACGGTCAGGAAATGCCGGACTCATTCATCTCTGGCATCATTCTACACGAATTAGTGTCAATGAAATACTTAAGTGTTTTTTTTATCAACTGTGGGCTCTTACACTGCCGCCCTCCCTCTTCGATTCCTAATTTCCCCTTCTCTTTTCCTGTTTCCCCTTCATCAATATTCTTCTTACCCTTCCCCCTTCTGATTCTCCTCCAATTCCTTCTCTCAAACATCCTTCTTACCCCTCCTTCCCCTTCCCCTGTCCCTCCTCTCAACAACCCACCCCCTTCTCTCCAACATCCTTCCTACCCCTCCTGAATATCCCCCACTCCCTTCTCTCCACTATCCCTCCAGCCTCTCCTTCCCCCTCCCCTGCCCCCCCCTCCCTCCTCAACTTCCCACCTCCTTCTCCCTAATATCCTTCTTTTCCCCCACCCCAGCCCCAGCCTCTCCTTCCCTCCCCCTCCCTCCCCGTGCCCCCCTCCTCACCAACAAAACACCATTGTCCCCGGCCCATTGTCAAACACAGTCCCGCCAATTACCCGCCCCAGCCCTCTCCCTAACCACTTGTGTCTCATCTTTTACAAGCATGTTTTCACCTTTACCTGACTGGGGTGTAATCAGAGCCACCATGAGACAATTTTCTGTTTCTTTGGCGGGATGAGTATAACATTTTCACTTCTCGCACGCTCGTCGTTCAAGGAAGCTCCCTAACACCTTTTCCTTAGCGATTTACTTTGCATATTACACCTTGCTGTCCTCTTCTGTGTTATGCAGATTCTTTTCACATCGCCTCACTTTACATACATAACGTGCAAAACGGTATTAATCAGCCGTATCCAAAAATAAATCGCAGAGGAGGAGGTGTTAGGTTTAAATCCCAGTAGGAAGAATGACCTTTGGAAAACCGTGAAGAAACAGGCGGCGTCAAAAGGTTCAGTTTAGAAATTCACGTACAGTCGATCACAAAATATCATCGACTTTTCCGCCAGCCTTTACGCTTTGAAACAGCGGAGGTAGAGCTTCAAAATACAGGTGTGTGTGTGTGTGTGTGTGTGTGTGTGTGTGTGTGTGTGTGTGTGTGTGTGTGTGTGTGTGTACGTACCTGCTGTTATCAATACATCACGAAGGGGGAAATATATACACATGAAAAATAGTCTCATATCAGAAATTTTCGTCTTAAAAGAAACGCGACTACCACCACCGCTCATGGCGAAACGACTGGTCACCCACTTAAGGATAATTTCTGATCTAATGTACACACTGTAGAGAAAAACTGACTTCCAGGGGGAGGGGGTCGGAGGAGGGGGGAAGGGTCATATAAGAAAAAGTTAAGTAATTACATATACTATCATTTCTTTGAAGGGCAGCTCAGGGTCTTGGTCTTTTCATGATGCAAGATTTTGGGAGATGTGACGGACGATTATAGGGCTTAATCGCTGTGTTGTGACGGACGATTATAGGCTTTAATTGCTGTGTTGTGACGGACGATTATAGGGCTTAATTGTTGTGTTGTGACGGACGATTATAGGGCTTAATTGCTGTGTTGTGACGGACGATTATAGGGTTTAATTGTTGTGTTGTGACGGACGATTATAGGCTTTAATTGCTGTGTTGTGACGGACGATTATAGGGCTTAGTTGCTGTGTTGTGACGGACGATTATAGGGCTTAATTGCTGTGTTGTGACGGACGATTATAGGCTTTAATTGCTGTGTTGTGACGGACGATTATAGGGTTTAATTGCCGTCACATTCTCTACTGATGATGTCTGTATATGGGTGATGTCACAGTTTTTGTAAATGTAAAGTGTTTTTTTTTATGCAAGGAAGAAGGAACCCAAGGCCAGAAGCGCTTGTGAACCCCTTAGCAAGAACTGGCGCTTCTGAGAAAATCTTCCCTGGTTTAAATAAGATCATCTGGAGACGGCAAAAATCTATCTATCGCCAGACGCCTTAATCCCGTAAGGGATGGCCACAAACAAATCGCCTCCATGTCGCCCTGTCCCCCGCCATTTCACTGCCCTGCTCCCAGCCCACACACCCCTCTCTCATATAAAAATAAATAAATAAAACTGAAAAAAGGATTGAAGGGGTTAAAGCAAGGGATGGTGGAGGGTTGATCTGGTGAGGCCTGAGGAGACGAGGTGTGATGGTATGGTGAGGGAGGTTAACATAGCAATAGACTCCCACAGCAAGCCATCTCTACGTCCTTCTAGTCAGGTTAAAATAGGTTAGTTTAGGTTAGAATACGTTAGATTATGTTAGGTTAAGTTAGGTTAGGTTAGGTTTTACTCTTTTCTCTCTAACTTGGTCTAATATTGTCATCTCTCCTTCATGAATGCTGAGTTCCAACAAATTAACACTAGAATATGATGCCAGTCACGAAGAAGCGCTATGAAAGAGGTGTCCAGCTTCAGATCTGTCTTTCCGCTGCTTGAAATTACCTGCGAAAATGCGAAAATCTGGGCCAAGTTAAGGTGAAAGAACTACAGAAGGGACGCCTTGGCTTTGGGGGATGAATCTACCTGAATGTGTGAGGGTACGAGATGGTGTGTGTGTGTGTGTGTGTGTGTGTGTGTGTGTGTGTGTGTGTGTGTGTGTGTGTGTGTGTGTGTGTGTGTGTGTGTGTGTGTGTGTGTGTGTGTGTGTGTGTGTGTGTGTGTGTGTGTGTGTGTGTGTGTGTGTGTGTGTGTGTGTGTGTGTGTGTGTGCGTGTGCGCGCGCGTGTGTGTGTGTGTGTGTGTGTGCAGGGGGGGGGAGTCTTGAAAGTGTGTTGACTGAGAGGTGGGCGGGGCGCGGCGGGATGAGATGGGTCGGGGGTGGGGGTGGGGGTGGGGGGCGAGCAAGAGAGCATCCGTCCCCCACCGCTACTTCGGCTACTTGAAGCGGATCGTGTTTTTTGAGGCGGCCGAGGGTGTGTGTGAATCGCTAACTTCCACGCCGCTTAAGTGGTTCTCAACTCTCGCATTTATAAACCATCTTAACACATTCTAACAACAAACTCATCCCCATAATTCACTTTTATCACATTTTGGTTTTTCACATTCACTCAAGTATTTACTCTGTGAAGTGTTTGGCCGCCGCATAAGTGATGACAAACTTATAAACAATCTTAAACGTATACTTAAGACGTTTTATAAGTACGGCTCTTGTCTTACTCTTCTCACTTATTCCCGACCCCAAGCTGAGGCCAGAGGGAATCGGGAATGAACCGCTTAATTTCTATGTTGATGTATTCAGTATAAACGGTCTATCGCAAATATAACCCCCCCCCCTCCTCCCCAAACATCCATTAATAACCGACTCATTTCGTCTATTTGTTACTCTTGCTGCCGCCAGACGATTTTTTTCAGCTGCGAGGGTGGCCTGGGAGTGGAGGGGTTGGTGGAGGATAAATCTTGCTTTTCTCGTGTGAAATGTCCCACCCCAGTGCTTAAGAAAATCGTCTGGAGAGTGTAGGAATGAAGTTGTGAAGAGATGAATGCTTTTACACACACACACACACACACACACACACACAAAAGACTCCCTTCCTCCTCCCACGCCCCACTCACGTCATCTCCCCATTCTGATTCACAATCCCCCCCTCCTCCTTCCCCTTCCCATCACCCTCTCCTCCCTCCCCTTCCCATCACCCCCTCCTCCTGCCCCCCACCACCACCACCGACTCCTGACTGATGATCACGACTTTTAATCCCGACCACGACCTCTCCACGACCCCCGCTGATCCCGTACACGACCCACCCTCTGCCAATTAAACTGAGATCAAACTTCACTTTCGCGCTAGGGCAAGAAACTCCACAAACCCTGAAGTAAATCAATGAAGGCTGAATAAATTACTGACAAGCGGGGGGGAGAGAGGAAGGGGGGAGAAGAGAGGGGAGGGGATAGAGGGAGGGGAGAGGTGTTGAGAATATTTAAGGAGGGGAGAGGAAGGGAGGAGGCTGTGGTTAGGAAAGTGAAACAGTTGCAGGTTGAGAGGGAAAACGAAGGAGTTACAGCAGAGAGGAAAGAGAGTAGTAAGAGGGAAATGAGAGGGAGTCGTAACAGAGGGGAAAGAGATTCGTAAGAGGGGAATGAGAGGGAGTCGTAACAGAGGGGAAAGAGATTCGTAAGAGGGGAATGAGAGGGAGTCGTAACAGAGGGGTAAGAGTGAGAGTTGTAAGAGGGTCGTGAGAGGGGAAAAGAGTGAGTCGTAACAGTGAGGAGAGAGTAGTAAGTGAGAGTCATAAGAGGCGAATGAGAGAGAGCCATGAGTGTCGTAAGAGGAGAGAGAGAGAGAGAGAGAGAGAGTCTTACGAGAGGGGAATGTGGGATATGTAATGGGACGGGCAGGCTAGTTGTAAGAGAGGGGAAAGAGGCAGCTGTAGGTGAAAACGAGGGAGTTGTAAGAGGGAAGGGGGGAAAGAAGCACCTGTAAGAGAAGGGAAAGAGGAAGGGGCACGAGAGGAAAAACACGGGAAAAGAGGAAAAAAAGAGGAAGGGGTAAAAAGAAAAAACGGAAAAAAGAGGGGAAAAAAAAAGATGGGTAAGCGAGGGGAAAGAAGAGGTAAGAAAGGAAAAGAGGAAAGGGTAAGAGAGACGTCAGGAAGGAACACATTTTTCCTAAAGCACTAAACGCATTCAAGGTTCCCAACATTGCCACATCTCTCTGCTTTCCAAATCTCTCTCCATACTTTTTTTATCCTACCCGTATCTTCATCTTTAATTACACACAGCTGTTTTTTCTAGTACGTCCACTGCTCGTCCCTTAAGCTACCAACGTGTGTGGATATAATGAATGCGTGAATAGGCAAGGCATGACAAGTGGAAAAGCAAAAAAAGGAAGAAAGAAAATGGAAGGACTGAAATGAATGGATGATGCAATTATGGAGACACACATGGCAAGGGCAGCATTTTTTCTCTTGTTTTTTCTTGTTTCTTCTTGTTTTATTTATTTATTTATTTTTTTACGGAATGGCTCTATCGCTCAAACGTTACGCAACACATTCTCGTGACGATCATTCTGGTTCGTGAGTTGGCGGCGGGAATTTCGAAGCTCAATCGGCACTTCAAAGGTGGTTCTTGTTTGTGGTTTTCAATTCCTGTTAATGAATCCTTCCCTCTCCATATATTACTGATAAACGGTAGTCAAGTTAACCCTCTCAAGGTCAGGGCAATTCTTGTGCTAACGCCAGACGATTTTATTCAGCTGAGAGTCACACTAGTCATTAAGCGTCTCGTAGTATTATTTCTCCTCTATTCCAACTATCGTCATAGGATTACACACAGCTGAGGGCGCTTAAATGGACCCTGAGAGTGTTAATATTTTTCCTTTCCATTAACTTTACACTCACCCTTACCCCCACTCAATATTCCTGTTTCCCTGCCTCACCATCTTTCCTCTCCCCGTCCCCCCACCCACTCCCTCTCCACCTGTCTCCCTGCCACATCATCTTTCCTCTCCCCGTCCCCCCACCCACTCCCTCTCCACCTGTCTCCCTGCCACATCATCTTTCCTCTCCCCGTCCCCACCCACTTCCTCCCCACCTGTCTCCCTACCTCACCATCTTCCCTCTCCCCGTCTCCACCCACTCCCTCCCTCATCATCCTTCCTCTCCCCGTTCCCCTCCCCTCTTCTCCCCACCTCCACTATCGGGCGGTGTGCCAGGGCGGTGTGTATAATGAACCCTAATTGAGAGCGGTGCGGCGGGGAGCTAAGTAGAGGAATATTGATGGCCATTACACGCGACTTTACCTCTCACGGCAGAGATGGAGCCGGGCGGGGTGGGAGAAGCAATGGGGAGAGAGTGGGCAGGGGAGGCAATGGGGAGAAAGTGGGTAGGGAAGGTAGGGTGGTGAGGGGATGGATGGGATGTGAGAAACACAGTGGGGCGGAGGGGGAGGGGGAAGTTAGGTGGGGAGAGACGGGGAATGGGAGACTAGGTGGTGAGAAGCGGGTAAGGGTGACTAGGTGGGGACGTAATGGTTTGGGGAGGCTAGGTGAGGGGAGACGGAGTGAGGGAGGCAGAGTGCAGAGTCGAGGGGAGAGGCAGCTCCTTACTCACTTCATTATCGTAGCTTCCCTTATGTTTACTCACGGCTCTGTTGGTCTGTTACTTCCATTCATAATCATCATCATAATTCACGGATTACTTAACAGGATTACTCTGAAGAACAAGTTATATTTGGAGTTTACTGAAAGATATAAGAAAGAGGGAAATAACCTTATCCGGCGAGAAAAGCAAACTCACAAATTATACACACACACAGTAATCACAAGTTATTCGCCTGTGGAAGTATAATAAGTATAATTCTATCAATGTGGCAAAAGAAGCTTCAGTGGTCAATGAAACTGCACTAACCAGGCACAACCGTAATAGACGGGTTAAATGACTGGAACCTGTTGTGGTATATTCCATGGGGCGCATCACTCCCAGCCAGATGTGCAATGTATGGGTGTGGCAGTGTACGGGTGTGGCAGGGTACGGGTGTGGCAGGGTACGGGTGTGGCAGGGTACGGGTGCGGCAGGGTACGGGTGTGGCAGGGTACGGGTGTGGCAGGGTACGGGTGTGGCAGGGTACGGGTGTGGCAGGGTACGGGTGCGGCAGGGTACGGGTGCGGCAGGGTACGGGTGCGGCAGGGTACGGGTGCGGCAGGGTACGGGTGCGGCAGGGTACGGGTGCGGCAGGGTACGGGTGCGGCAGGGTACGGGTGCGGCAGGGTACGGGTGCGGCAGTGTACGGGTGCGGCAGTGTACGGGTGCGGCAGTGTACGGGTGTGGCAGTGTACGGGTGTAGTCTCCATACCAGCCAATATGACAAGTGTACCCGGCCAGCCAGCATGACGCCCACACGACAGCTGGCGGCGGTGATGGAGTGACATAGCGACGCCCACACCTGTACAAACACTCTTACAGAAACACCTTTAACCCTTTCCGTCCTGGCACGTATTTACCTGACATTCTTGCTGCCTCCTAATGACTTTACTCACTTCTGGAACGGCATGTAAAGGGATCAGTGAGGGTTTTACGAGCATCTAACCCTCCAATTCGCAGTCTCTCCGAAGCTAATTAATATTGTCTAGTGGGAGCAATAATGGAATCCAAAACACGTCATCGGAGTGGAGTTAAGGACAACAAAAAATAAGGAAGAACACGCGAGCACTTCCTTCTACGTTAAGGTGAATACAACGGCACAGGGAAAGAAGAAGCTAAACGCAACCTAAAGTAAATGGCAGGTGTAATGATGGAGGTGATGATTTGCCCGTAATTAAGAATGCAGGTGACTTTACATTAGAGAAAAAAGCTATTTATGATATGCTTGGAAGCCACATTAATTACAAAAAAGAAAAAATGCATCTGTTATACTGCTTCCCCATAAAGGCTGCATTAAGGGGTGGAAAAAATATCGTGAGTATTCTTTCTGCTCGGTATATAAAAAAATAAAAAGCCTATAAATTACACTAGACTTTTGCTAGATACGAGCCAACAAAGGGAAGAGCAGGCTTTGGTAGTGGTTATTTAGCAACACATCTTTCTCGGTAAGTCAGGTGAGTAGCTAGTTTTATGAGGGAACATGAGAATTACGAAGCCCCTCTAGCAGGTGAGTCAGGTGGCAGGTGAGTCGGGTGTTAGGTGGCAGGTGACTCAGGTGGTGGTGAGTCAGGTGGCAGGAAAATCAGATGTCAAATAAGTAAAGTGCCAGGTGAGTGAGGTGTCAATTGCGTCAAGCGGTGGTGAGTCAGGTGTCAGGTGAGTAAGGTGTCAAGTCAGTCAGGTGGCAGGTGAGAGAGGTATCTGTTCCCCTACCTGGTGGAGTTAATCAGCGTCTAACTGTGTGCTCCGGGACCAGCTGAACCCCCTCGCCTAAGGTAACGTCGATTTTAATAACCTGACGTTCGTGACAGGTGGGGTGATGGACACACGAGCCATCTTAGACCAACCAACTAACCAAACCAAAGAAAGCAAGCACGCAAACAAGCAAGCAACCAAACCAACCAAACACTCTACAGCACGTTAACATCAACACCGCGTCACAAAACCTGCCAAGCCGAATTCGCGAATGCCCAAAAACGAGCTCTCAAAAGGAGTAGCATGTCCCCAGAAGCAAATAAAAGTTCAGTAATAAACAAGGCTCTATAATACACAAAGCTCTATAAAAACAAAGCTCTATTAAAACAAAGATATGCAATAAACAGCTCTATAATAAACAGCTCCACAACAAACATAGTTCAATAATAAACAAAGCCCAATAATACAATAAAGGTGTAAAATAAACAAAGCTGTATAATAAACAGGGCTCTATAATAAACAAGGCCCGAAAATAAATAAAGCTCTATAATAAAAAAAAACTATAATAAAAAGGGCTCTATAATACACAAAACTCTATAATTAACAAAGCTCTATAACAACTCAAGATTTTATACCTCTCGCCATCAAAATTTGGCCCAATAAAACTGAAGTCATAATTACATACACATACACTGAGGTCAATATTATAGCAGCACCGTTAGAACAGAAATACAGGAATACATAGTTCATACAAAAAATCGTATGTAGTAAATATATATGGGTAAATTTTTAGGGAAGTGCTGTCATGGATTTCACATTTTTTTTAACAACTGATATACGTAAAAAAAAACACCGAAGAATGACATACTAAATACATTCTCTCTATCAGTAATACTAACTAACCTAACCTAACCTAACCTAACCCAACCCAACCCAACCTAAGCTAACCCAACCCAAAATAACCCAACCTAACCCATCCCTACCCTACTCTACTCAACCCAACCCAACCTAACCCATCCTAACCCAACCCAACCCAACCTAACCCAATCTAACCCATCCTAACCCAACCCAACTCAACCTAACCCAACCCAAGCCAACCTAACCCAACCCAACCCAATCCAACCCAACCCAACCCTACCTGACTGGGTACTGAGAAAAAAAAACATGCCTTCCTCCGGGTGGGATTCGAAATATAAACAGACACAATTATTCGAAGGAGAATCAAGTCGAGTTGCATGAAAAGAAAAAAATGAAAGTGGTGATTCATACAGACAAGTATGGCACAAGATACAAACTATGAAATACATGAAAAAAAACTGCCCTCAAAATTTCCCCAAACTTCGACATGTAGTAAAAAGGTGAGCCAGGAAATACTCACCACTGACGAACGTAGATTTCCTCCCCTCTGCCTGCTTTACTCCTCTGCAATAAATAAAAACAAAGACTATATTAACTACGTCGTATAATAACCACAAATTGAGATATTTAACAATTTACGTCCCAATTTTGGTGTGTTTATAATTATCACGCGTTATAAAAGGCCTCTGCTATACCCCTTTTGCTCTAACTTGGCCTAAAACTGCCATCTCTCCACCCTGAATGCCGAGTTGTAACCATAGATTAACACTAGAATATAAGGCCAGTCACGAAAAGGTGCTCTGGAAAGGATGTAGAGCTGTAGTAGTGTCTTTTTCTGCCACTGAGCTGTGTGAAGTGAGCTGAGAAGAGAGAGAGAGAGAGAGAGAGAGAGAGAGAGAGAGAGAGAGAGAGAGAAAAGAAAAAAAGGGAAATCCGGGCCAAGTTAGAGTAAAAACAATATACCAATCCTTTATATTGGCCAGTGATACAGATAAAGTCAAAAGTTCGTTTACTCCTCCACTGCGCCTGCCTCACACTTAGGGAACGTCCGTCATTTTCTTCTATCATGCATCCTGTCAGAGAATCATCTAGCCTATGGACAGAGAAACATATCAAGCTTATCTCTGCATGGATGGGCAGAAAAGGAGAGGGTTTATTAGGAGACGTGAAACAGTAAGCTAACTTTTGACTCCCACTTTCTTTGGTTACAGCTCATTTCGTCATCAAACCGTTTCGTCACTAAGACCTGTTTCGTAACACCCGATCCCACCCGTTTCGTCACGTGTTGGTAACGAAACGGAGTGGTGATGAAACGTGCTGGTGGCGAAATGGGGTGGTGACAAAACGAAATGGTGACGAATCGGGCTGGGGACGAAAAAGAATGGTGTCGAAGCGGTGTACTCCATTTTCTATACCTACCTCTAACTTTCCGCATGTTGAGTCTGTTCCACACGTCAGATCCAGCCCTCTGTCCTTATCACTATCCCACATCGCACTGTTGTCACATAATTAGTGTTCAGTACCCACAAAGACTGTCCTGTGTGCCGATATTCCCTCTGTCCCCCACTATTTAAGATCGACACAGTTCCACTCATCCGTCCGACTTGTGCCACGGTTCATCTTGCACTGCTCTCCAAGTCCCCCTCCCCCTCTCCTTCCCAGCTCCGACCCCCCATCTCATGAAGCTTGGAACGGTTTCGAGTAGGCGGACGAATACAAAAATGAATACATTGTTGTTTTCCAGTGGACTGCAATATAACAAAGCTACTTATATTGACTTTAACCACAGCTACACCAAGTATTTACAGTTATTCAGATGCTATGCCCGTTATCACCACCCCTGGGAGCTGCTTCACGTCGATGCTTCTAGTTTCGAAGCCTTGTGAACCTTTAAGAGAGGTTTTCCCTCGATCAGCTTGCGATGATGACACTGTGGGATGAATATTTTACACATTCTTTTCTACTTTTATTTTCAGACTCCATATCTCACCAAACTGTTCCCTTATTTATTTATTTATTTATTTTACTACCTGATCCATATCCAAAGCCGCACACAGCTACCCAAACCATCCCTGTATGAACTCCACAGGTAGGGAGAGGGGATGGGAGGGGAGATGGGAGGGGAGATGGGAGAAGGGAGAGGATGGGAGGGGAGGGAGGGGGAGGAAACAGTAAGAGTAGTGTGAAGGGGAAAGGATCCGGAAAGAGAAGGAGAGTGTTGGGGAAAGGGTGAGAGAAAGAGGGGAAGGTAGAGAAAGAAAGGAAGGGTACAGTAGGAACAGGAAAAGGAAGGGAGAGGGAAAGGGGGGAAGAGGGAGGGAAGGAGGAGGGAAGGGGGAGGGAAGGGGATGTCTGGAGGGTAACAAGCCAACGAAATAATGACCTGATGATGGCCAAATCTCAGCTGCCCTGCACAGGAAGAGAGGAGAGGGGAGGGGAAGGAGAGGAAGAGAGAAAAGAGGAGAAAGAGAAAGGAGATAACATGGAAGCGGAGAGGTAAGGAGAACAAGACAGGAGAGGAAAATGAAGGAGAAAAATGATAAAAATGAGGAAAAGGATGGAAAAAAATTGGGGAGAAGCGAGGAAAATGAGAGAGGACGATGAGAGGGGAGGCGAGGGAAAGGACAGTAAAGGAGAAAAGAGGAAATGAGAGAGAAAGATACGAAAGCAAGGGGGGGGGGGAGACGAGCATGATAAGACTGAGAAAAAATGAACTGAGGAACATGAAACGAGAGGGAAGGGAGCAAGAGGAAGAGAGGAAGGAGGAAAATGAGGCAGGGAGATGAGACGAGAATAAGCTGGTGAGAAGACCATTTTTAAGACAAGATGTAATGAGGCAAGAGATGGGAGGGAGAGACATGGAAATACACATAAAGAGTGCCAGGAAATTTTGATAATGGTCACTATCAGCAACCTCAGTCACACTAACAACAACAATAAGGACAAAAATCACCATCACCATCAACACCATAATCACTATCAGGCACCACAACCTCCCACACACCATCATCATCATCACCACCACCACCACCACCACCAATACTAACAGCATCCAAAATAATACCAGTCATCACAACCTTACACTCCACCATCTCACCACCACCACCATCACCACCACCAATAATAACCACAATAACACCAATAACAATCACAATAACAACCACAATCACCATTACAATCATCACTATCATCACCATAACCATACCACATCACCACTGTCTATGCAAGTACTATTACAAACACAGACACCTAGCGCAACAATTTTAACACCATCCTCAGGCATAAACATCATCATTCTCATCACACCACTCATATCGCCACCACCACCACCACCACCACCTCTGCTACCAATACCAGTCCAGTCACCACTATCACCACACCAGCTCATTCACCCTGCGTATCACTTATCACCACAAACACCATCACACCACACCACACATCACCACCACCACCACAGCAGCACACCAGCTCACTCACCCTGCACATCACTCACTACCACCAGCATCACACAGCCACAATCACTACTATTAACACCACCACCACACAACACCACCACCACATCACACAACCACCCCTACCATCCCTACCACTCCCACCAGTTCACTCACCCTGCATATCCCTCACCACCACCACCACCACACACAACCACCCTTACCACACTACCACACCACCACCTCACTCACTCAGCACACTATAATCCCAAGCCATACGTGGAGAAACCAGCTCCTTTTATTCATATTACCGGCCTCTTATTTTTTCCCGAGGTCCACAAAGGCAGGCAAATTACATGTACATTTTTTGAGTCTCCCCCTTGTTGTGGAAAAGGATTTATTGGGGGATTTTTTTTTCTTTTTTTTCTTTATTTTCTTTATATGGTATCAAGCTTCCCGTCCCGCCTGTCCTTCTGTCTTTATCTGTCTGTCTGTCTGTCGGCCCACATCCCCCTGTCTCTGTCCTGTCTGTCGCCTGTTTTCCCTATTCTCTCTCTGTCTTTGTCTGTCTGTCTTCCCCCATCTCTGTCTCTGTCTCTGTTTGTCTGTCTGTCTGTCTCTCTCTCTCTCTCTCTCTCTCTCTCTCTCTGGTATATCACATGCTCTAATGAACAGAAGGGACTTAAATACTAAAACACTGAAATAAACACACACACACACACACACACACACACACACACACACCTGATAAACGCGAGAACAACCAATCTCTCTCTCTCTCTCTCTCTCTCTCTCTCTCTCTCTCAAAACACCAATTACACAAGCGACAATAGGCTGCCAATTAGACTAAGAGACGAAGGGCCGCGTTTGATTTTATTTTTTAATGCGACGACGAAATCTGATTATACGGGCATTATTGTCGCAGGCGCGTGTGTGTGTGTGTGTGTGTGTGTGTGTGTGTGTGTGTGTGTGTGTGTGTGTGTGTGTGTGTGAGAGAGAGAGAGAGAGAGAGAGAGAGAGAGAGAGAGAGAGAGAGAGAGAGAGAGAGAGAGAGAATGAAAGAAAAATCGAGCTTAATTGTCGAATCAGGAATGTAATTACCCTTGCAATTAGCATTAATCAATAACCACACACACACACACACACACACACACACACACACACACACACACACACACACACACACACCATAATTTACACAGGGACAAGCAATCTCTCTCTCTCTCTCTCTCTCTCTCTCTCTCTCCTTGCCCCATCCTTCAATACCCTTTCCTCTTAACATCCGTCTCACTTTCCTCCTTACTCCTCCCTCCTCTTCCTCCCCCTCCATCGCCTCCTCTCCTTCCTTCGCTCTCCTTCTCCCTCTCCTTCCCCCTTCCTCCTTCTCCTTCCCTCACCTTCCTTCTCTCGATTCATTTTCCTCCTCACCCCTTCATCCCCTTCCTTCCTCTCCCCTCCCTTTCCCATCCCCTTCTTCTCCCGTCTCCTTTCTCCTTCCTCTCTCCCTCTCCTTCGCTCCTCCTCCCTGTCCTCCCTTTCCCTCCTCCTCCCCCCTGTCTTTCCTCCCCTCCCTCTCCTCCTCCCTG
This sequence comes from Coenobita brevimanus, assembly GCF_032717465.1. NCBI lineage: Eukaryota > Metazoa > Arthropoda > Malacostraca > Decapoda > Coenobitidae > Coenobita > Coenobita brevimanus. The sequence goes on from NC_136961.1 coordinate 44,580,332, forward strand.
TCTTCCCTCCCCTCTCCTTCCCTGTCTTTCCTCCCCTCCCCTCCTCCTCCCCTCCCTTTCTCCCCTTTCCTGCTGATGAGCCGGTAAACTGTCGATCATAAATCTATCAGAGGAAGGAGGGAAAGAAACTCATCTCTCTCTCTCTCTCTCTCTCTCTCTCTCTCTCTCTCTCTCTCTCTTTCTCATTTCTTTCCCATACTTTATCCCTCTCTCATCATCTCCTTCCTCCACCCCTTCGTTCTCCTTCCTCTCTTCCTTCTTCCCTCCCTCTCTCCCACCCCTTCTCCTCCCTCTTCCTCTCCCCCTCCTTCCTCCCCTCTTCCCCTCCGTCTTTCACACACGCCTGCAGTTCCTTACCCAACTTCCTTAACATATATTCTCATCTGTTTCCTTCCTCCTTCTCTCCTCCTCAACTCCACACTTTCAACACCTTTTTCTCTCTTTCTCTCTTTACCTTCTTCCATTCTCTTCCTCCTGCTCTCTTCTTCATCCCCACACCTTCGCCACCTTTTACTTTCTCTCTCTCCTTTACTCTTTACCATCTTATTTTCTCTTTCTCTTCCTCTCTCTTTCATCCTGTCGCCTCCACATCCACCTCCTCTTTTCCTTCTCCTACACTCTCTTATCCTTGCATCATCCTTGCTTCTCTTCCTCTTTCTTCAGTACCATTAACACGCTTCTATAACCTTCGAACACTGAGTCTTTTAATAATTATAATTCTGTGTTCATCATCATCATCATCATCATCATTAACCCGTCCGTATTCCCACCCCAAGGATTATATTATAGTCTGTTATTAAAAAGCGAACTACCATCAAAACCACACACACACACACACACACACACACACACACACACACACACACACACACACACACACACACACACACACTTCGCTACGTGCACAGTATCAAGAACACATTAAAAAAAGATCCTTGCCATCACTTCCTAACATCCACATATAAACGCAATACAAGGAGGCAAGTTTTTCACGTTATACACAAAACACCAGCATTTCCAGTAATATCTCAAATCCTCTAAGTCTTTGCTGAGATTCTTAAGACTTATGTGTAGACAGAGATGAATGTTCACCTATTATCCTACTGCCTCTACTTCACACTTAAGTTTGTCCAGAATCATCTATGGGCAGAAAGGAGAGTGTGAAACAGGAGAGGTGAAGTATTAGGGCAGAGAAACATACCTACCGCCCCTCAGCTTAAGAACATTAGCCGGCAGACTGAGAGAAGGGGTGAAATATTATGCGAATATTTGTCCCTGGGTGATCAAGGGTATGAACATGAACACTGTTACCTGGTGGCCAAAGAGAACCCGTCCCTAAACCTGTTATGTGTGGCGCAGCCGTCTGCCCTGTGAATGCTCAGGTGTCTCCCCTACCTGGATACAATCGCCTGGGGTTGACTGGAGGAAATTTCTCAGCGCGTGATAGTTTGGTAAAATATGGTGGCAATCCGTCAACCGGATGTCAGGGTATTATCCGCTACACAAAAAAGTACGTCAGCCACGTTATCTCAAGAACCGATGAAGCCTGGAAACTGAAATCTTACTACAATATAGCCCTGAGGCGGACACAGTGCGGCAAGGAGTATGGCTGTATTCGGTTTATAATTCTCTGATATCACCTGGGGTCAAAATCTGGGACTTTTACGGATATTCCGGATGTCACCTAATTTTCCATGAAGGATTAAAGCTAGAGTTATATACCGAATTTGGTGAACTTATAGACTGTGATGACCTAAGGTGACGTGCACAAGATCAGTGACACTGACCCCCCGAGATCCCTTTATATCTCGGCTTCTAGTAGGCAATGGTTGTGGGAGGTTATTCTTTATCAAAATAGAACACCATGAGAGGCGTTCCAGTTATCATATTATTATTATTACTATTACTATTATTATTATTATTATTATTATGAGGGTGTACCTTGCGTTAGATTCTCTCTCTCTCTCTCTCACTCTCTAATCGTCACGTGTTTGTGGGGGGGGGGAGCGGTGAGGCGAAGAGGCCGGAAATGAGAAGGTTTGTCACGTTTGCTTTTCATTTAGCGGCTTCGTCCTCGGCTGTGTGTGTGTGTGTGTGTGTGTGTGTGTGTGTGTGTGTGTGTGTGTGTGTGTGTGTGTGTGTGTGTGTGTGTGTGTGTGTGTGTGTGTGTGTGTGTGTGTGTGTGTGTGTGTGTGTGAGAGAGAGAGAGAGAGAGAGTAGGAAGGAGAGAACAGACATAAAAGAGCGAGTGATAGACGGTAAAGAGGAAAGGAAAAGACTGACACATGGAAGGAGAGGGAGAGAGAGGGAGTGAGGGGTGAAGGGAGGGAGATGTGGGAGAGAGAGGATTAAGAGGGAGGGAGGTGAGGAAACGAGGGAGTTAAGTGGGAGGAAGGTGGGGATCGAAGAAGGGTGAGAGGGAGAGAGGTAGAGAAGGAGGGGCGAGGAGATAGATAGGGAAGGTAAAGTGTGAGAGGGAAGAGGTGGGGTGGGAGTGGTGTGAGAGGGAGAGAGGTACACTGGGAGAGGTGTGTGTGAAGGGGAAAGGTAGGGAGAGGTGTCTGAGGGGCAGTGGGGAGAGAGGGTGGGAAGAGGGAGAGAAGGTTGGAGGTAAGGTAGAAGTCGGAGAGAATAGGGGAGATTAGGGGAAGAAGGAGACAAGGAACAGTAGTGGGGGAGTGAGGAGGGGAAGAGAGAAGGATGGGGGTGGTTGAGAGGGATAAAGGAAGAGGAATAAGGAGAAATATAGGATGTACTGATAAACAAATGAGAGGAGACGAAGGAAGAGACAGGACTAAGAAGAAAAAAAAAAAAAGAAGAGAGAACAGAAATGAGTAAAAATACGAAGTAGAGGGTAATGGAAAAGCGAAAAAGAGGGGTCACTTCATAATAATAATAATAATAATAATAATAATAATAACAATAATAACAGTAGTAGTAGTAGTAGTAGTAGTAATAGTAATGCCTATCTACTGCACAAGGCTCGTTAAGTCAGGAAACTAATACTTCTAAGTCCAAACCTTCCTCTAGAACACGACCCGCAACAGTCAATGTTATGGCCAGGTCCCCAACTACATACTGCTGGGTGAATATAGATTAGATGGAAACAAATTGCATCCACCAGTCTGACCGGCCTGAAAATCGATCTCTGGTTCTCCCACTTGCGATCTGGACGAGCTAACCAACACACCACCGAGGTCAATGGAAGGAAGAAGCTTAATACCAAGGCGGAAGTAGAGATAAGAGGACATAAATGTGGTGAGGAAGGGGTGAGTGGATGGAGGGATGGAGGAAGGAAAGACGGGAGGGGAGGGAGGGAGGAAAGGGGAGGGGAAGAGGAAGGAGAGGGAGGGAAAGGAGGAGGAGGGAGGGGATGAGGAAGGAGGGGAGAGGAGAACAGGGAGGGGAAGGAGGGACAAGAAAGAGAGGGAAGGGAGGAAAGGAAGGATATGGGGAGGGAAGGAAGGCGAGGAGAGGAAGAGGAGAGGGAAGGGGGAGAGAAATGAGGGGAAAAGGAAGTGTGTGGGTGAGAGGGAGGGAGGGAGGGAGGGAGAGTGGGGTGGTAGGGAGATCTTAAGATGGCAGACACGGGGGCCCATTAACTTAAAATATTCAACGAAAACGGTGGCTGGTAAATCACAGACGAGAGCTCCCGTCCTCTCCCTCCCTCCCTCCACTTTTCCTCCCCCTCTCCCTCCCCCCAACACCCTTCCTCCACCTCTCCTTCCCTCTCTACACTCTTCCTCCCTCCCTCCCTCCCTCTCCTCTCCCCTGGCAACTTCCCTCCCCGCAACACTCTCCCACGCCCCTTCCTTTTCTATCCCTCTCCAATCTTCTTTCCCTCCCATCTTGTCCTTTCTCCTCATCTCCCTTTCTTCTCTTTCCTCTCCCCTCCCCTCCTTCCTCCCTGCCCCTTTCCTTCCCTCCCTGTTACTTATGTTCACCTCCTTGACCTCCCTTCTCCTCTACTCTCACTCATGTCCTTTCCTTCACCCTCCAAACGTGCCTCCCTTCCTTCCTCTATCTCCTCTCTTTCTCCCTCCCGCCTCTCCCTCTCCCTTCCTTCTCCCTCCCTACCTACCTCCTGCCACTACCTCTCCCTTTCCCTACCCTTCTACCTCTCTGTCTCCTCACCCTCCTCTCTTCGTCTCCCTCCCTTCCTGCCTTCCCCTCAACCTCTTCTCTTCCTCAGTCTAACTCCCTTCCATTTTCTCTCCCTCCCAGCAATTTTTCTCTCTCCCTCCTTCCTCTTCTTCCCAGTCTCCCTCCTCTCCCTCTCCCTGCCTCCCTCCCAGCTCTTCCTCTCAGTCTTTTAACAATCTTGCTCCCTCCCCTTGTCTCTCACATTCTCATTGCCTCGCTCCCTTCCTCCCTCTCCCTCCCTCCCTCTTCCCCTTTTTTCCCGCTCTCTTCCTTCTCCCTCCCTCCCTCCCGTTCTCTTACTTCTCCCTCCTTGCTACCTCTCAGTCCTTGTCATTGCTTCTCCGTTCTTCCTCCCTGCCTCTCTCTCTCTCTCCTCTCTCCCTCCCTGCTTCTCCTCCCTCTCCTTGCCTCTCCCTTTCCTCTCTTCCTCCCTGCCTCTCCTCTCCCTTCCTGCCTTTCCTCCTCTCTCCCTCCTTGCCTCTCCTCCCTTTCTCTCTCTCCTCTCTCCCTCCTTGCCTCTCCTCCCTTTCTCTCTCCTCTCTCCCTCCTTGCCTCTCCTCTCCTTGCCTTTCCCTCTCTTCTCTCCCTCCCTGCCTCTCCTCCTCCCTCTCCCTTTCCTCTCCCTCTCCCTCTCCCCCCTGCCCCCCACCGCCGCGTCTGGGTGTCTGCTGTGTGGCTGGGTCGTTAAGGGGGACGAGTTTCATGGCTCTCTTGTCGTCTTGTTTCGCTCGGACCTGATTAATGGCCGGTGACTCGACACTCCTGAACCCGCACCACGGCTTTGTGGCTACTGACGGAGGGGGAGGGGGAGGGGGAGGGGAGGGGAGGGCATGAGGCTGGAGAGGGGGGTTGACGGGGGAAGAGGAGGTAGGGGGGCGTGAGACTGAGGAGAGAGCTGATGTAGGAGGGTAGGGAAGGGGGTCGTGAGGCTTGGGGAGGGGACTGAAGGAGGGAGGGAATGATAGGGAGGGGGGGGGTGAGATTGAGGAGGGGGCTGACCACGGTGGGGTGGTAGGGATGGGGGAGGGAAGGAGGGAGGGTGTGAAACTGGAGGAGGGGGGTGACGGAGGAAGGGTAGAGTTGGGGGGCAAGGGACGTGAGTGAGGGAGGGTAAGGACGACGGAAAGGAGAAGGAGGAAGACTAGGAAAGGGGACGACAGGGGGGGGATAGAACTGAGAAAGGGAGGCGGGGTAGCTGGGAAGGTGGATGACACGGGGAGGGAGGGAGGAGGAGGAGGAGGGGAGGACCGATGCTGGGAGTGGAGTAAATTGGGCGGCAGTGAGAGCGATGAAGTCTTCTCTCTTTTAATCTAACTACCCTGCCTAACAGAGACCGTTTTGCGGCAACGTGAGAGAGAGACCGAATACCGATCCTCTTAATCCCGGTCTCCTAAGCGCGTGAGAGGGAAAAAACTAGAGCTGTCCCGACTATGAGAGGGGTAGCCGAAGAATTACACCCACTTACTGAAGCTGGAGGGGAGGGGAAACGCATGAATGGGCGGTGGAATCATACCCCTCTTGAGACTCTGTGAGAGGGGAAATACCACAGAAATACCATAGAAAATACCACACATATACCACAGAAAAAACATAGAAAATAACAAAATATCACTGTCGTACCACAGAAAAGGAAATACCACAAAAATACCACAGAAAATACCACAGAAATACCACAGAAAATACCACAGAAATACCACAGAAAATACCAAAGAAAATACCATAGAAAATACCTGAAAATTACACAGAAACACCACAGAAAATACCAATGAAAATACCACCGAACATACCACAGAAAATACCATAAAATATACCAGCGAACTATCTTCAGAAATTTTCAAGGCTCCTTCTGCAGTTGTATGGGAGGGGGGGAAATATGTGAGGGATTAGGGGAATATATCAACAGAGTATATTTGTGTGGTGGTGGTATGTGACTGTGGTGGTGGTGGTGGTGGTGGTGTGTGACTGTGGTGGTGGTGGTGGTGGTGGTGTGTGACTGTGGTGGTGGTAATGGTGGTGGTATGTGACCTGGTGGTGGTGGTGGTGTGTGACTGTGGTGCTGGTAATGGTGGTGGTATGTGACTGTGGTGGTGGTGGTGGTGGTGTGTGACTGTGGTGCTGGTAATGGTGGTGGTATGTGACTGTGGTGCTGGTGGTGGTGGTGGTGTGTGACTGTGGTGCTGGTAATGGTGGTGGTATGTGACTGTGGTGGTGGTGTGTGACTGTGGTGGTGGTGGTGGTGGTGTGTGACTGTGGTGCTGGTAATGGTGGTGGTGTGTGACTGTGGTGCTGGTAATGGTGGTGGTGTGTGACTGTGGTGGTGGTGGTGGTGTGTGACTGTGGTGGTGGTGGTGGTGGTGGCGGTGGTGCGACAGAGGTAAACTGGGTGCATGGAAAAAAAACATACGACAGAGCAAGGGGGCGGGGGGAAGTATATATGTAAATCTTTAAATTCGGTGTTACATCTTCAGACTGAAAAGATTACTGGAAGAGGCGGATGAGGGGAAGCGAGAGGTGACACAGGAGGATTCGCAACACCTTTTCTTTAGCGACTTATCCTGCAAAATTACTCCTTAACATTTTCTTATATTTAAATCGTTTCAATATTGACATACTTTGCATCAAGAAGAATAAATCGCTATGGAACACGTGTTACGGATCCCCAAAGCCACTTAGAGGACGACCCAAAGACTCATTAGCAGAGGTCGATGGGCAGCCGCAGGCGAGGGAGAGAGAGGATGGATGGAGGAAAGGATGATAAGGATGGAGGGAGGGAGGGAGGGAAGGAAGTAGGGAAGGAGGGAGAGAATTAAGGATAGGAGAAGATGGAGAGAGAGAGAGAGAGAGAGAGAGAGAGAGAGAGAGAATGTGTATGTGTGTGTGAGTGAGTGTGAAAGAGCGTGACTGGAAGGAGAGAAAAACAAGAATGAACTCAGACCTTTAAAAAGAGAGAGGGGAATGGAGGAAGGAGGGAGGGAGGGAGGGAGAGAGATGGGAGAGAGGGAGGGAGGGAGAGAGAGGGGGAGGGAGGAAGGGAGGGAGGGAGGGAGAGGGAGAGTATAGGGTGCATCAGAGTTAGCGGGTCTGGAGTGTGGCAGAGTATTAGCAGGGAGTGTGTGATCGATCGTAGAGGGGAGAGGGAGGAAGAGGGGAGAGGAGGGGAGGGAAGACGAGGAGGAGGAGGAGGAGAGGGCAGAGGGGACAGGAGGAGAAGGAAGGCTAGGAGGAGGAGGAGAGGGCAGAGGGGAGAGAAGGGGAGCGGTGAGTAGAAGAAGGGTAACGCTGTATGGAAGAGAGGGGATAGAGATGAGAGGAGAGGAGAGGAGGGGAGGGGAGAGAGAGGGAGGAATGATGAGGACATGGCGAGAGGATAGGAGGAAGGAACTCGGTATGAGGAATGGAAGAGCGAAAAGGAGAAGAATGGGACTGAACAAGGGAAGGGAAGAGGGGAAGAGAGGGGAAGGAAGGAGAAGAAGAGTGGGAGAGTGGAAAAAGAATTAGAAAAGAGAAAATCAGATAGGGAGAAGGGATAGAGGGAGGGAGGTAGAAAAGTTGGGAAAAGGGGGAGACATGAAAGAGGGATGTTGAAGGAAGAGGGAGGGGATGAAGAGGGAGAGATAGAGGGAGAGAGAGAGAAGCCGCAGAGAGTTAAGAGAGGGGGAGAGGGTACAGTGACAGGGATAGGAGAGGGAAGGAAGTGATGGGGGACGAGATAAGGGGGTGATGAGAGGGGAGAGGGCGAGGTGGGGGAAGAAAGGAGGAAAGAGGGGAAAGGGGGAGGGCAAGGGATGGAGGGAGAGGGGAGAGAATAGGAAAATAAAAGGGACAGATGGGCGAAAAAGGGAAGCGATGGGAGTGTGGCGATGGAAAGAAGGAAGGGGGGAGAGGGAGGTAAGGACAAGAGAGGGAGGGAGAGGGGAAGGAGGGAGAGGGGACGAAAGAGGGTAAGTGATAAGGGTTGGGTTGGAGGAAGGGAGGGAAAAAGAGAGGGGGGGGAAGGGAGGGGATGGGAGAGAGGGAGGAAGAGAGAGAAGGGAAAGACAGAGGTACGAGTTAGGGGATGCGACAGGGATGAATGGAGGGAAGAGGGGAGGGATAGAGAAAGGCGAAACGATAGGGTTGTGCCGGGAAAGAGGGAAAGGGAAGGTGGGGGGGAGTGGGGAGGGAGAGGGGAAGCGATAGGGGTCTAAGAGAGAGAGAGAGAGTTCATCCCGTGGCCGTGCTGACATGTGGGAGTTGCGAGCGTAGAGAGAGCGTAGCGCGGGGCGGAGCTTGTGCTGAGGTTGGTGAGTGTGTGTATGTGTGTGCGTGTGTGTGTATGTGCGTGTGTGTGTGTGTGTGTGTAGCAGCCTCCTCACTCAGTCAGTAGCCCGGCACAGGTCGAGGGAGGCGGTGTGGGAGCCAGGCTGGTGTGTGTGGCTCGGTGGTTCGCGGCTCAGTCACTCGTGCTGCCCTGGACTTTCTCACCTGAAGCGAGGCCAAAGGTGCGCGCTTCCCCGGACTGTCTCCCAAGCATCGCATCATCATTATATACAGTGCACACACCTGCTAACTCCTCTTTTGGTGGACTTTTTAATATAACCTGTGGACTCTAGACTTCACGCATTAAGAAAGTCCAAGTGAGTTTCTCCGGACCAACTTCCAAACTTTACATCATTATTAACAGTGCACAGAACTTTAACTGATCCGTGCTGGACATCTTAAAATATGCGCTATCTTGGACTTAACATCCTAGGAGAGACCAAGTGCGCGCTTCTTCGGATCATCTCAAAAACACCGGATCATCAAGGTTTTCAGTTTTATTTGTTTCCATAATTTTACCTCCTTCATATGTGGACTTTAAATGCAGTTCGTGTCGTAGTGGACTTGGTATCTCATGAAAGGACAACTGCTCGCGTCGTTGGATTACTCGGATTATTTAGTGCACACCCAGCCGACGATATTTTTTAGTGCACAATGCCTGAAATCCCCTGTAAATGGACTTTTGACACGACTCATTCACCAGTGCTAACCACGGACTATGAATTTTACGACTGTCAATGTTCGCGCTGTGTCTGATCGTCTCGCACAAACGCCGACTCGCCAATATTTAAAGATCTCATGATTTTTAAACCTCTTCTGGACTTTAAAACTGATAAGGCACAGTCCATTTGCTTGTGGGACTCCGGACTCTTCAGTTTGCGAGTGTCCAAGTGTGTGATTTGTCGGACGCTCTCGCACTCAATAAATCTCCACACGTGACTCCCATACCTTCAGAGGCTCGGTAAGTGGACATTTAAACCAGCTAAGGAGGGCAATTGACTGGAAAAGGCCACTGGGGGACAGCGATTGCGTGCGTGCGTGCGTGTGTGGTCGCGGCGGTACAATCACGGCAGTTCAAAGAGACGGATGCTGGTAGACGAAGCGACGTGCGGGAACAAGGCCCTCGTCACGAACACACTCACAGACGGAAGGAAAAAATACGAAAGACTGTGAACTGCAGGAGGAAAAGTAAGCTTGTAAACTGCCAAGGAAGTGGAGAAGAAAAGCGATGGCGAAAGAGAGAGCGAGGGAGAAAGCGGTGTGCGTCAAGTGAGTGAGTGACCAACTGTTGAGCGCTGAGTGTGGTGTCAACGCTGGCCACGCACACAAACGCACCTCAAACAAACGCACCTCACACAGCTTACACAAACGCACCTCTTACGCACTTCACACAACCGAACCTCAAGAACCTACCAGCACAACGTCCCACGCTTCACCAGGTAAGATCACGCGTAATTACTGGCCAGGTAGGGAAGCCGAACTCTACTTGCTTCGTAACATTTTTCCCTTGGCGATTTATTAACATTAACATTCTCTTTTATGCCATTTATCGTCATTCATCGCATATGGGCGTAATGGCATCAGTAACAAAGAAGGTATTAAAGGGTTAATGAGCAAAATATAAATCTAATTATACATTTATAATTACCGGTATATCATTTTTATATCCTTTTATATCGACACAGTTTATATCATTAACATACGGGGATATTGATATTAATGGGCAAAATAAATCGCTAAGGTAAGGTGTAACGAAATAGTGCCACTCAGAATTCTACCCAGGGTTCAAATTTCGTCTACTATTCTACCGCGTCTACCTCACATCAAAGAGAGACATCAGAATCATACCAACGCTCCCTAACACCATTTCCTAAGCGATTTACTTTGCGTACTACACATTACTGCCCTCGTCTTTGTTAAATAAATTCTTTCAGCAACGTCATACTCTGCATAAGTAAAGTACAACTGCACATTCACCGGCCATACCCAAAAATAAATCGCTAAGGTAGAAGTGCTAGGGAGCTTCCTTAACCGACGAGAAGACGAGGATAAGGAGAAGCAGATGTGGTGAAATATTAGGTGAAGTTTTGTGCCAACCTGTTACCGCATGTATCAAAAATTTCAGTACTTTTTCTTTCTTTCTTTTTCTTTTCTTTTCTTTTTTATAATTTAAGTACACTCTTTCTCCATTTCATTCTTGCTACTTCAATAAATAAATAAATAAATAAATGAGGTGTTTCAGGCAAAATAAATCGCTGAGGAAGAAGCGTTAGGAGATCTCCGAAGAGACTTTAAAAAAAAATGTCTATATGCAATGAAAGAGAGGATACGGGGTAGATGTAAGCTGCTTTATTATTATTATTATTATTATTATTATTATTATTATTATCATTATTATTTTTACTACTACTACTACTATCACCACTACTACTACTACTACTACTACTACTACTACTATCATCATCATCATCATTATTATCATAGTTTTACCTGGTTCAAATTTTCGTCCTTTTGTCGCTTATGCCACGCAGCGCAGTGGCAGAGGAAAACGATGCTAGGGCTCTACATCATTCCATAGCGCTTCTTCGTGACTAGCATCATATTCTAACCTATTGCTACGACTCAGCATTCACGGCGGAGACACGGCAAATTTAGACCAAGCAAAAGTAAACAGAGTATTGACGGAGGTGTATGTGCGGTAAAGGGTTAACACTGTACTGTATATTGGTAACCAGCGTGTTTATCTATCTATCCGTCTATCTATCTATCTATCTATCTATTTTCTCGTCAGGGGTCCACTATTTTTTTGTTTTTTAAGGTCATGATAGAGGTCGACACTGCCAGGCCTACAAATCATATTACCGCCGCCTCTCGGGATTTCTTTCTCTACGACATTTGCTTTTCCCTTTTCACATCCTTGCTTCCGTCTAAGAGCTATAGTCGGATTTAGAGAGAATTTTACAACTAGAGTGGTTGTAAAAAAAAAAAAATAACTATAATATAAACCATGGATATTTATAGTAGCAAATGCACACGCACATACACTGGGGAAAATACACACACATACAGACGAAGCACCCAGTCTCTACTTTATAGCCACACACACACACACACACACACACACACACACACACACACACACACAGGCTCCCAAATCACAGTTCACTATATTATTTTTCACAGGAACGAGAATAAACTTTTTTTTTCCCCGACAGCGCGTATCGGCAACAAAACATATATTTGCGACTTTTTTTTTTGGCGATTTTTTTTGTTTGTGGCATCGCGAAACTGGCACCGCTAAATTCATTGTTAACACCTTCACTCCCAGGACGCACTATTATTATTATTATTATTATTATTCTTGCTGACATGAGACTGTTTAATTCGAGGGGAGACGTCTTGATGGATTTACTGTGATGGTGGCTGATCTACCCTCTTTATTTCGAAAAGATATTACCTGTGCTAGAATAAATCAATTAATGTTGGTTGCTATGTTATTGTAGTGATCGGGTTAAGTTGATGGTAAGGGAGTTGTTAAGGTTGCGGTCAAAAGTTTGTTTACAGCATCACCCACCCACACACCCACCCACACACACACACACACACACACTGCCCCCTCCCCCCCACACACACAATCCCCCCCTCCCACCCTACACCCAGACCCCCCACCCCACACCCGGTTTTATACCATTACACCCTCACACCAGGTATTAAACGCAAGGCCCTCCCGGTAAATCATTGAATGTGTTATGTGTGTTTGCAATTAGCCTGCTGTGTCATTGACGTAGGATGTTCTGTGGGTGTTTGTCTGTGTTTGTCGAGGCTGTTTGGCACCCTTTTATACCGGGGACTCTCTCTCTCTCTCTCTCTCTCTCTCTCTCTCACACACACACACACACACACACACACACACACACACACACACACACAATGAATGTAATTATTCCCTAAGTACCATCACCTCTCTCTCTCTCTCTCTCTCTCTCTCTCTCTCTCTCTCTCTCTCTCTCTCTTCCTCCCCTGTTATCCTTGCTATTTCCTGCCAATTTACTTCACCTCTTGATACAGGTAAAGATGTGGGAGTGAATTTTTTATTATTATTATTACTATTATTATTATTATTAGTAGTAGTAGTAGGAGTAGTAGTAGTAGTAGTAGTAGTAGTAGTAGTAGTAGTAGCAGTAGTGGTAGTAGCCCTAGTATCTTCGACAATCTGAACCCAGTAGACTGCAGGCTTAATTTCCCCTTCTTCGGCAGTCTATCATCAAAAACCGATAAAAAAATGAAATAGATAAAGATATAAACAGATAAAAAAATAACAAAACTCCCAAAACTGGCGGTCTAGCGGTATAACTTTCATAGCTCCTGGCCTTTGGTTCCTTCTTCCTTGCATTAAAAAAAAAAAAATCGGATTAAATCACCGGTAAGACTCCTGGACTAAGTCTGTTTCCTCCTTGTTCCCGTCCCCCCACTAGGAAAATTTGGGACCTGGATGGAACACTGACGGTTGCGGGTCATATTCACGGGGAAGATTAAGACTCACAAGAATTAACTGAGCTTGAATGACTCGTGTTCTTGATAGACATTAATCCAAGTCTTTTTTGAATATCTGTTACTTATTTAATCTTTATTTATTTATTTTTTTCGATCATATAATGCCACCATGAGCGTAGGCCAGTCACCTACCCCTAACTCTTCTGGATTAAGGTGCCCGAGCCTCGCATGGAGTGGTACCGGTACTGACTGTTACAACAACAATAATAATAATAATAATAATAATAATAATAACAGTAACTAGAACACCGTAAAATTGTCAAAGGACAATTTTGATAAAAACTTGCCACAGCCACTGCCTACCAGAAGCCGAGCTATAACGGGAGCTTATGTCAAAGTCACTGATCTTGTGCACGTCACCTTAGGTCATCTGAGCCCCTAAGTCCAGCAAGGTTGCTGGCTGTAGCTGTAATCCTTCATGGAGAGTTAGGTGACATTCGGAATATCCAGAAAAGTCCCAATTCTTTACCCCAGGTGATCTCAAAGAATAATCAACCGATTAGAACCATACTCCGTCTGCAATGCACCCGCCTTAACGCTATAACGTGGCAAAACTTCAGCTTGCCAGCTTAAGCGGTTTTTGCGATAGCATCCCGGAATCTGTTTCATTCATAATGTACTGAATAATATCCGATGATTCGGTTGATGGACTGCCATCATATTTGGCCAGACGAAGCCGCCAGCTGGGCGATAAACCTGACAAAGTTTCAGGGCTCTAGGCCAAAGACCTTCTGAGTAATGGCCATTGACTTTTTAAGCGGAAAGAATAACAAGAATACTGACAACAACAAGAAAACTTCCCACATCCCCGTGATATGTTTTAATGACAACAACAGATACTACTACTACTACTACTACTACTACTAATAATAATAATAATAATCGCCGTGTAAAGTTAGCAAGAACAAAATACTAGAGTTGTCCCGAGCGCAAGAGGGTTAAGAGCATTAAATCAGACAAAAAAAAGTTACTCCGGGAAGAGAGATGAAAGGGTGGATATGATTTACTACCGTGCTCTTGTCTGCCTTTGGGGATGTCTTAACACCTTTCCCTCGGCGATGTATTCTGAACCTGCCACCTCATTAACTTCAGGTGTGTTACTGATGCAAACTGTTAAGGTGTATGAGATTATTAACGTGTAGTATGCAAAATTAATCGCTCAGAACGAGGTGCTGAGGCGTCCCCAGTGATAATCCGTGTGAGTTTAGGGACGATGCCGGTCAGAACCACTCAGGCGGTGGTCAAGTGGTAAAGAAGTGGTCTGCTGTTCAAAAGGACGCGAGTTCAATTCTAGGCTGGGGCAGGGAACTTTTTTTTTTTTTTTTTAATTTGTAGCCAAAAACAAACATGAGATTAATGAGAAGACCATGGGCGATATTCCAATACGGTTAGGAAGCTTCTTAACACCTCTTCCTTACCGATTTAGTTCTGATTTCGCCCCGTTGCTATATTCTTGTGTGTTATGCAATCTGTGTCGATATTGAAAAGATATAAGATGCAAATCAGGGGATATTAATGAGTAGTGTGGAAAATAAGTAGGTAAGGTACAGGTGTTAGGGAGCTTCCATACTCGACGAGAATACGGGCCAATGAAGGCAAGGGCAGTGAAGAAGGGAAGAGGAGAGGAGAAGAAGGGAAGAAGAGAAGAAGGGAAGAGAAGAGGAGAAGAGAAGACGAGAGGAGAAGGGAAGGGAAAAGAATAATGGAAGGGAAGAGGAGAAGAAAGGAAGAGATGGGAAGAGAAGAGAAGAAGTGAAGAGAAGAGGTGAAGAAGAGAAAAGAAAAGAAGAAGAGAAGAGAAGAAGGGAAAAGAAGAGGAGAAGGGAAGAGAAGAAGAGAAAGGAAGTAAGGGTGAAGGTGAAAAGATACGGACGAACACTTTAAACATGCTTCACAAAACCCACCTTGCCATTGCACACACACAAACACACACACACACACACACACACACACACACACACACACACACACACACACACACACACACACACACACACACACACACACACACACACTCAACAATGCTCATCAAGACACCGATTTCAGTTCCTCTGTTGATATTTTTACCTTGTCCCCCTTGATCACTGTTTAGCCTAATTCATTGTGTACTGTACTCTTAATACTCCTCTCTCTCTCTCTCTCTCTCTCTCTCTCTCTCTCTCTCTCTCTCTCTCTCTCTCTCTCCCTCCTGCTGCTGTCTACTGCCTTTCACTGCTTTCTGCTTCCTTCTATTTCTTCACATCGCTTAAAACTGCTCTATACTCCTCTTCCTCCTACTGTCCCTTCCTCTGCTGATCTGCTTCTTACTGCTCTTTTCCCTACTATCCCTTCGTCTGCTAACCTGCTTAACACTGCTTTTTCTCCTGCTCTCCCTTCCTATGCTAACCTGCTCTATCTCAGCCCATCACCTCCTAACCTACGCAAACTGCCCCCGCCACCTCCACTCCACTAATGCTATCTCATTTACTGCACAAACCGCTCCTAAATGACCCTCTCTAATTGGGTCATCTTTATCGCCTTTATCATGCTTTATCTGCTACACGTTTGGCCAATTTCTCTATCATTTGTTGCTCAGTCTGCCACGGACCTGGGGCTGCGGTGGTTCAGTCGGTAGCGTGTTCGTCTCGCTGTAAAAAGAGGTGTTATGGAAAAGAAGTAGAGCTATAGTAGATAATCCTGCTAGTCATGAAGAAGTGCTATGGGAAAGAGGTAGAGCAGTAGCATTTTTATTCCTTCAGATAAAGATGGGTGAACAGCAATCCCTCTCAGGATGGTATTCTTGTAGGTTAAGGAGGCTCCTTAACACCTCTTCCTTAGCGATTTACTTTTGGATATGGCTGAGCAATATCCATTTTATACGTTATTTATGCAGAGTATGGCGATGCGAGAATGATTTATATAACACACAGTCGGAAAGTCAGGTGTCAAAGCAAAATAAATCGCTTAGGAAAAAGTGTTAGGGAGCTCCTTTAACCAGCGAGAATACGAACCACTGTCTCTCATCACCTTTACAGTGGTTTATATAATACACTCCAGGCTAATTATCTCTAATCTCAAATCTCACGCTCATTCCATCACACTAAGCAGTTTTTTTTCTTCTTTATGTTTCATACTCTTTCACACGCTAATTCCACAATGTTGTATAATCTCCCATTTTTTTTAATTCCTCTATAATCCATTACTTTAATATTACGACCTATTTTAATGACCTCCCCTTCTCCCTCTCTCTGTCACCTCCCATTCAACTCCTCTCCCCATCCTGTCTAACCCTCATTCCTTTTTCACCTCCCTCTTTCCTCTCATCTCCTGTCCTCTCCCCACCTTCCTCTCTTCCTTACCCCCTCCCTCTCTATCTCACCCCTTCCCTTTCCCACCCCTTCCCTTTCCCCTCCCCTCCCTCTCTTTCTCACCCCCTCCCTCTCCCACTCTATCATCTTCCTTACGTCTTCCCCCCACGTCTCTCTTACCACCCTCCCTCCCCCATCCCCCTTTACCTATCCCAAGACTTCCCCTCCCCCCTCCCCCACCCCCTGTGCCCCTTGGTGGGTAGAGGAGCGGGCAATTATAGTCCCTGTTCTAATTTAGAGGCACCAGGGAGTCAGGCAGTGAATGTTTTAGCAGCTGGTTCCCCATTCATTAGCCAGAACCACACTGCTTTACGGGACATGGTTACTCCTCTCTCTCTCAGTCTCTCTCTCTCTCTCTCTCTCTCTCTCTTTTCAAACCCCCTTCCTCATCCCCTCCTTATTTATATACCTGGCCAAAAAAAACCCTAGCAGAAGGACAGGTATGGCAGCATAGGCCAGTGTGTATAAAACTGACAGTCACCTCAATTCCCACCTTCAAAAACACAAACATTACCCACACTCCAACACTCCCTCACATAGCAAGTGTGTGTGGGGAATGTAGGGTGTGTGTGGAGGGGTGTGGGGAGATGGGGGATATAAAATTAGCAGATTCCCTGGTGCTGGATCGAACGCTAACAAACGATACACTGGGGTGGAGAAAGATGGGAGAGACCTGCCCCTCCCCTCTCCCCACCCCTCACCCTGCGATTGGTTGGGGGAGGGGAAGAGTGTGTTGGAATTCCCTCCCCCTTCTTCCTTCTCCTCCTCCTCCTCCTCCTCATAATCATCATCATCATCATCATCATCATCATCATCATCATCATCATCATCATCATCATCATCATCATCATCATCACCCCACTGATAATGAAGTGCAATAATTACAAGAATATAAAGTACATCATTTTCCCAGAAGCCAAATTACAGAGTTAAATGGGCAATTACAGTGAGAGAGAGAGAGAGAGAGAGAGAGAGGGGGGACACTAAAGCCACACAGTCAATAACGAGGTGTGGTTAGCGCCTTCATTGGTTGTACAGGGACAGGTAACGAGAGAGGGGAGAGAGGGAGGCTGGTGGCTGGTGAGGAAGGAAGTGAGGGAGAGGGGATGGGGGAGAGGGACAGGGAAAGGGAAAAGGGACAAGAACGGCCAAGTAAAACTATTGGGAAGGAAGTAAAGGAGGGAGAAGAGGAGGGAATAAAGGAGAAGAAGAAAAGGAGAGAGGATGGAAGAGTAAGAGAAGAGAGAGAAAGAAGAGAGAAGATGGGGAGAAGGGAGAGGAAAAGGAAGGAAGAAAGGAGAGAGGATGGAGAAATGGGAAGGGGAGGAAAGGAAAGGTAAAGAGAAAGACCTAGTGGATGAATTGTTGGGAGAAAAATGTGGGAAAGAAATCAGGGTGTGTTAGTCAGAGAAGAGGGGAAAAGGGCTAGTTTGAGAGGGGAAAGGAGACTGTGACAAAGGAGGGTAGTGGTTGAGGGTGAGGCTGTGAGGGAGGAACCAACCAGCGGCGGACAGTTTACCTTAATTACCTGTCTGGGTCATTAGAGGTGGGGAATTAGTCATTAAGAAAGACGGAAGGCAGTTTGACCCTCACCTGTTGCTCTTACGTCCTCCCTGCCACCCCACTTTCCCTACCTCTGTCAACCCTGCCTTTAAGACCCTGCCACAATACTCCTTTCACACTAACCTGGCCTAAAATTATCTCCTTATCTTTAAGTCACAGATGTAACATGAGTTTTTACCCAAGAATATTGCTAGTCACGAATAAGTGCTACAGAAAAGATATAAAGCCAGAGTATTGTCTTTTCTGCCACTGTGCTACGTGGAATTAGCTACAATAGGAAGAAAATACGGGTCAAGTTAAGGTGAAAATACCTATACTATTATCCGCTTCTGTCTTTTATTTCTTTATAATTTCACAATACATCTCTCTCTCTCTCTCTCTCTCTCTCTCTCTCTCTCTCTCTCTCTCTCTCAATATTTCATCTAATCCAGCTGCTTCCTCCATCTCTGACGTGCCGACCTTCTCTCAACTCCTCTCTCTCTCTCTCTCTCTGATATCTTTCCTCTCTCTCTTCGCCCGTTGCTTTCGATTTTTCCCCCTCCTGTTTCGCCGCCTCCCTCTCCTCCTTCCCATCCTCCCTCCCTCTCTCCTTCTCTTAATCTCCCTCTTCTTCATTTCCCTCTCCATCACTAGTTTCTCTCCGTCTCGTTAACATCAGCTACAATGTTTTCTCCCTAACACATATCAAGCCTTCCTCGCCCTTCCTACCCCTTCCCTCCCTTTTTCCTACCCCTTCCCTCCTCTCTTCCTTCCCCTTCCTTCGTCTCTACCTAGCCCTCCTCTCCTTTCCTCCCACCCTCTCCTCCCCTCCTTCTACTCCGTCCTCCTCTCCTACCTCTTCCTCTTTTCTCCCCCTCCTTCCCTCTCCTAACCCCTTCCCTCCAATCTTTCTATCCCTTCCCTCTCCTCGTCACATCCCTCCCCTCTCCCAAACTCCTCCCTCCCATCTTCCTGTCCCTCCTTACCTCCCTCCTCCAATTCCTTCTCCTCCTCTCCCCCTGCCCTGCCATCCAACTCACCCGCTAATCAAGGGGCAGGTGAGGCCGGGTTACCTTAATTAGGGAGGTGAAGGTAAGACTGTCCCTGCGGCTCCATCTGGCTCACTATTACCCTAAACTGGCGATGGATAGGACTTTATAACACACACACACACACACACACACACAACACAACCAGACCCTACCAAGTTCCAGATTAATGGGTTCATGGATTTTAGGGAATAATGGGTTCTGGGATTTTAGGGATTAATGGGATCAGGGATTTTAGGGATTAATGGGT
This sequence comes from Coenobita brevimanus, assembly GCF_032717465.1. Taxonomy (NCBI): domain Eukaryota; kingdom Metazoa; phylum Arthropoda; class Malacostraca; order Decapoda; family Coenobitidae; genus Coenobita; species Coenobita brevimanus. The sequence goes on from NC_136961.1 coordinate 44,599,516, forward strand.
TCAGGGATTTTAGGAAATATTGGGATCAGGGATTTTAGGGAATAATGGGTTCAGGGATTTTAGGGATTAATGGGTTCAGGGATTTTAGGGATTAATGGGTTCAGGGATTTCCGCGTTTGGGGGGGATTATTTTAGGTGAAAATGTAGGATTCGTGGCACCTCTTCCTCATCGATTCATTTTGCATATTAAACTCATTCTTTATCTGTCTATCTATTGCCAGACGCCTTAATCCCGTAAGAGGTGGCCACAAACAAATCGCCTCCATGTCGTCCTGTCCCCCGCCATTACACTCTTTTTCCTATGTGCTAATTTGAGACACAGTTTGCATCTATCCCATGATTAAGAATACTGAGGTGTAATGTGCAGAATAAATCGCTATGGATAAGGAACTAAGAAATATCCAAAGGCGCTTTAGAGTACGGCCTCCTTGAGTGTTAAGACCGCTTTTTCGTAAACACAAACTTAGCATTTTTCAGTATGCGATTTATTTTTATGTACCTGGCAAGTTCAACAACACAAATAAACAGGTAATACACAGGAGAATATTTAGGTGTATAGTCATGGTCAACAGTTTCCCATCTCTCTCTCTCTCTCTCTCTCTCTCTCCATCCTGCTGCTGTGACGAAAAAGAGTGTCGTATGAAGCAGACAGACATTAATACTAAACAAAACTGAAAGGTATAAGAAAGAACGATTCATCGACGTTCGCGGAGGAATGAGAAACCTTTGTGGATATTATTAACTTTTGCAGGTAAGGGGGAAGATGAGAAACGTTTACAGGGGATTATGGACGACCTTTGGCACGTTTGCGGAGGATGGGAAACGTTTGTAGATATTCGGCGATCTTTTGCACGTCTGCGGAGGAATGAGACACGTTTGTAGGAGGATTTCGACGATTTTCTGCTGGCGATTGTACGTGAAATATTTTGTTAAAGAGGAGTGGCTTGAAAATAGGTTAATCTCAGGAGAATGTGATGACTGGAATTATTGTCTGTTTTGCTTCTTGACTCTCTCTCTCTCTCTCACACACACACACACACACACACACACACACACACACACACACACACACACACACACACACACACACACACACACACACACACACACAATAAATACATCTTTCATATATATGGATACTAGTCTTCCATCTCAAAACTTCATAACACTGAAATCAACTCTCTCTCTCTCTCTCTCTCTCTCTCTCTCTCTCTCTCTCTCTCTCTCTCTCTCTCTCTCTCTCTCTCTCTCTCAAGCCAATTAAAAAAACCACTAACACACTTGCCCATTTACCTCCAATTTGCGTAATTATGGACAATACCAGTGCTATTAACAGCTACGGGACTCTAGGTGTAATTAGAGAGAAAGAGAGAGAGAGAGAGAGATTTATCACCTCATCTCAGTAACCTTAGGCACCTCATTCCATTATTCTACCTTCCCTATTAATACCTCTCTCTCTCTCTCTCTCTCTCTCTCTCTCTCTCTCTCTCTCTCTCTCTCTCTAATGTATTCGTCTCCATAATGTGTTGTTATACCTGTCACTTCCTTCACCTGCTGTTATATCCTGAGTGCTACCATTGTATTTTAATTAATCACCTCTCTCTCTCTCTCTCTCTCTCTCTCTCTGATTTAGAAACGAAAATCAACAGAGTCCATACACAACATTTTGGTCAAGATCTAAAGACTTTGGATTATTTTTAACAGAAGATGAACAGAGGAAAGACAAATCAAATAAAAAAATAAATAAATCCATACACATGCTTAGCCTTTTCGAAGACTTTTTGACCATTTTTACCGTAACCACGAAAATCAGAATATTATCGGGGATCTTCCCAAACTTTGACGGATTCATTCATTCATTCATTGCCAGACGCCATGTATCCCAGACGGGGTGGCCAAGGGCTTAGAGTTAATTGTTTTACAGGGAAGGGCACTAATCCTCCACCAACCCGACGGATACATAGCGGAAAAAATCGAAACTATCAGAGAAACACACTGGCAGAGACGGTGCTTTTCACTGTGTTTCGCCAGGTGTTGTTAATCATCAGATGAAGCAGGGACGATACATGTTGCTTTGACCCTACAGTAAAAAGACTTGACACCTAAATTATATCATACGGAGTTCCACAGGGAGTCTTCTTAGGGCCTCTTTTCTTTCTTCTTTCTTCTTAGGACCTCTTTTCTTTCTTCTTTCTTCTTAGGACCTCTTTTCTTTCTTCTTTCTTCTTAGGACCTCTTTTCTTTCTTCTTTCTTCTTAGGACCTCTTTTCTTTCTTCTTTCTTCTTAGGACCTCTTTTCTTTCTTCTTTCTTCTTAGGACCTCTTTTACTTCTTCTTTCTTCTTAGGACCTCTTTAACTTCTTCTTTCTTCTTAGGACCTCTTTTACTTCTTCTTTCTTCTTAGGACCTCTTTTCTTCTTTTTCTTAGGACTTCTTCTTAGGACCTCTTCTCAGGACATCTTTTTCTTCATTCTTCTTACGACCTCTTTTTCTTCTCAGGACCTCTTTTTTTTCTTTTTTTCTGTATCCATTCTTTTACCTTTCCCCCTTTCTTTCCTTCTCTATACTTTCTTTTCCTCTCTCTCTCTCTCTCTCTCTCTCTCTCTCTCTCTAATACAATAAACATTAACGCATTACATCAATTATCCTGTTTACAGATTACTGCAAACAATACTCCAGTTACCATGAATTGACTCCCCGATTACTTTTGACGTACTAAACGGAATAATAATCAGCAATACAGGTGGAGGGCAGGAAGAAGCCACGGGACGCCTAGCCGCGGTGCTCATCTCCGTAACACTATCTCTCTATTGCCAGACGCCTTAATCCCGTAAGGGATGGCCACAAACGAATCGCCTCCGTGTCGCCCTGTCCCCCGCAATTTCACAGCCCTGCTCCCAGCTGACACCCCCCTCTCTCATGTACCTCTCGACTCCGTAACACCGACCTTTGAAAATATAATAACTCCCGGCGGATATAAGGAGTGAAGTGCAGGTTATCTTTCACCATAATTAACTTTTCCACATACAAAAATTAACGACTCAAATACTTTATAAAAAAAAATCGAAACACCATCCTTGCAGATAAACTGAGATGAAGTTTGTAAATAAGTAGAGTAGTAGACTAAATCCAAATAATTATAAGGGCTGTGAAAAAATAAATGAAATGACCAACCAATCTTTGAGACTGGATAACATTCGTACTTACACACGTACTGTAGACTCCCACGTACTGCACAACTTACCTGAAAAAAGAAAAAAAATATAACAAACACTTTACGCCAAACATATTAACCAAACATACAACTTACCTAAAAAAAAGAGGAGAAACATGATATACCAAACTGCAAAATATAATTACACATGGATTATACGCAATAGTTAAAGGTAGAGGCATGGGAAGACGCCATATTGAGCTTACATCCCATGCTCTTCTTCGTGACTATGGCCTTAGAGCTTTGAGGGGGGTTATTCACACACATCTTTAAACATAGGTCATTTCTTTGGATACAAGGCCACTTTTTTGGATATAAGGTCACTTTTTTTGGATATAAGGTCTTTTTTTTTTTTATACAAGGCCACTTTTTTGGATATAAGGGCACTTTTTTTTTTTTAGGATATAATGCCACTTTTTTGGATACAAGGTCACTTCTTTGGATACGAGGCCACTGTATCATCCAGGTTACCACAGCTTCCCCTCGCTGTTACCTAAGATATTTTACCTGTCAATCCATAAAGAGTGGATGGACACCTGAGTCGAATGGCTCAAGCTGCCAGAACTAGGAGTCAGTCGAACCCTGATGCATCGTAACTAGCAACACTAACCACTCGGCTACCGCAGAGCAATAAGACAACTCAACTATATTATATGACACAAATAAGATGCTACCTCTAAACGCAGACACACAGGATTGGTCACTCAGCTCTGAAGGAAATTGCTACAGTCGTTCTATTTTATGAAGGCAGTTTGAGTGGGACGCTGTGGGACCTCACTCTGTTAGCTCTGTTGCCGCATCGTCGCCACACACGTGCTCTCTCTCTCTCTCTCTCTCTCTCTCTCTCTCTCTCTCTCTCTCTCTCATATTTATTAACTACTACTAATTGTATTTTCTTTATTTTTTCTCTTGTTTTCGACTTTTTTAGCACACCACCCCTGAGGTAAAAGTCTATAGATGCGTTTTCTTTTCTTTTTTTTTATAGCTTCCATGGCGGGAGACTGACCGAGTATGACCCGCTCATTCAGGGCTGTCCCTCGTGTCACCACCAGACAACGTCGCAAAAGCGACTCTGACAAGTCTTGAGATTTATACTATACTATAGCTTTTTTACTGACTTACATCTATACAGAGTGTTTAAAATTCATTTCTAAGTAGTTACTAGCTTAAAATAGGAGAGTGAGAGAGATAGAGGTGAGCACAAATAATTACACGTGTGTCGGCGGCGATGTGGGAACAGAGCTAACAGTGTGAGGTCCCAGATCGCCCCACCCAAACTGCCTTCATAAAATAGAACGACTACAGCTGGCACAAAATTTCCTGGTATGACAGTAAGAAGCTAAGACATATTAGAAACGAAGTAATTAAGGTAACAAACAATATGGTATTAATGTGTTTTTAAAGAAATTCGTTCAATATTAAGCCTGTAGAGTGAAAGTGCTACTCATTAGTACACCTTTACATAGTCTATTGTTGCAGTGGACGAGGTACAGCAGGTGCAACAAGAATTACAGCGCTACTGGTTGCACAAAAGCGTGTTGTTAGTGCTGTAACTAATATAACCCGGCATGAGCACACAAATACCTTTTCTATACTTATTAATAAAGTTAGATGACGTCTCCATATATTGCTATGATGTCTACAAATTTCAGAATAATCACATAAGTTTTTATGTTTCCTAACCGTGTGAATGACTATGATTTAAGAAAGAATACAATGTTGGAAACTCATATACTGTCTTGCAAGTACGGGCCTCAAATCTCAAGACGGTACTACAGGAAGAGAAGGGTTGGAATAGCCTGGCTGTTTATATGGCTAAAAAAACAGTGCACCTTCCCTTACACCTAGCAAACACTTCCCTACCTCACATTCCACCACTCCCTTGCACCTCACAAACACTTGCCTTACCCCTTACAATCACTCTCCTCCTTCCTCTCAAGCCTCATTTCCTTCTTCAGTCATTTTCCTAGTCATTACCATCATTACTTCGACCATTTATCTCCCTCCCTCATTACTCTCGCCCTCATCTCCCGCATGCTGTCACCCTTCCTTTTCCCGCCCACCATTCATCGTTTTTTCACCTGTCTTTCATATTTCACCCTTATCTTTCATCTTCCTTGCATCCCTCACTCTTCATCCTTATCTTCACCATTCATTCTCCTTTATACCTTCACTCTCACTCTCACCATTCATTCTCCATTAACACTTACCCTCACCCTCACCACTTTCCTCACTCTACCCCCTCACCGCTCACCTCCCTTTCCCTCTCTCTTCTCACCAATCATCAACCACTCCCCTTGCCCCTCACCATTCATCCGCTTAACCCTTCATCACTCCTCTCACCACTCACCCTCATCACTCTTCTCATAACTCATCCAAAGCCCTCACCATTCCCCTCACTCACCACTCCACATCCTCACCACCTGACCAAACCCCTCTCCCTCATCCACACAATTCACCACTTCCCTCACCATACTCGTCACCACTTATTCTCTTTTTCACTCTCTTCCCACCAATCACCACTCACCCTCACCAACACAACTTCTTTCACCATACCTCTTGCCGCTCACTCTTCCTTTCCCCTCTCTTCTCCCCACTCAACTCCACACCTTTCCCCTCGCTATCCACTCTTCCCCTTCCCTCTCACCTCTCCACCCCTCACCACTCGCCCTCACCAACACAACTTCTTTCACCATACCTCTCACCACTCATTCTTCCTTTCCCGTCTCTTCTCATTCACCACTCCAAACCTTTCCCCTCGCTACCCTCACTCCCCTCACCACTCCACCCCTCACCACTCCCGGCTCTCAGCACTGGGTCGGACATAATTAAGGCCTCGCTAATTGAGACAGTTATCTGATAATTCCCGGGAACACGGCTCGGGTTATCTGTTAGGTAAATGACCAGCCAGGTAATGAATCCGCGCTGAGCAGGCAGTGGGGAACCAGGATTGCCCCATTACACCTGCCTCCCTTACACCTGCCTTATACTTCTCTTACATCTGCCTTACACCTGCCTACCATGCCTTGTATCTTGGCCTGTACCTGTCTTTTCCCTGCCTTATTCCTGGTTTACCTTTACTTACACCTGCCTTTCCCTGCTTTACACCTGCCCCACACCTGCCTTATACTTGCCTTATACCTGCCTTACCCTGACTTACACCTACTGTACCTTTTCCCTGCCTTACACCTGCCTCACACCTCCATTTTCGCTTCCTTTTCTCTGCTTTACGCTTGCCTTCTCTTTGCTTCCTTTCCTACACTTGTTATTCTCTCTCTCTCTCTCTCTCTCTCTCTCTCTCTCTCTCTCTCTCTCTCTCTCTCTCTCTCTCTCTCGTGCCTGAACAACTTCCGCCTCACGTTACCCTTTCAGCCCCACTTGATTGATATTTCTCTTTGATAGATAGATAGATAGACAGATAAACTGACTGATTACATTAAAAGGCTCATGGCGGCGTTACAAGAGGTCACTGTCGCTATACAACAAGAGTAAAAGCAAAACAAGGCTAAAACACACACATCTATACACAGAATATAACACAGTACAAAACAAGATAAGAAATAAAACAAATATAAATAGCCATCTAACATCAAAATCCAAATATCTGTCGACTATAGTATATTCACTCTAACTTGATCTGCACCTGCTCTTCCCATCTTCAATGCTAGGTTGTAACAATTGATTAGCACTAGATAATGGTGCTAGTCATGAAGAAGTGCTAAGGAGAGGATGTACAGCTGCCGTACTGTCCTTCTCTGCCACTGAACTACGTGAAATAAGCGTCAATAAATAAATAAAGAATAAAATAAAGAGAGAGCGAGAGACTGACGAGGAGAGTGTATGTGAGTGAGGTAGAAGCCATGGATGAGATGGAGGGATGAAGTGGAGAGGTATATGAGAGAGGGGTGTGTGAACTGGGAGCAGGGCAATGAAATGGCGGGGGACAGGGCGACATGGAGGCGATTTGTTTGTGGCCACCCCATACGGCATTAAGGCGTCTGGCAATAGATAGACATATAGAAGTCTGGGCCAAGTTAAGGAGAATGGAGCATACACAATAGGGTCATTTAGGGCGACAATTAATTTCTCTTCAAGACCAAACCTTCCCCTAGAATACACTCAGCATCAGTCGGTCATATCCATGTGTTGAGTGAATCCAGACAAGGGAAACAAACTTTGTCTACGAGTCTGGTCGGCCTGAAAATCGAACTCGGGTTATGCTGATTGCGAGCTACATGTGCTAACCAACAGACCATCACCTTTCCCTAGCACCTCCTCCTTACCGATTTATTTTAGGATACGGCTGGGTAATATCGTTTTGTGCGTTATTTATGAGGAGTATGGCGATATTACAATAATTTAAGTGACACGGAAGAGGACGGCAAGGTGTAATAAGCGGAATAAATCGTTCAGGAAAAGGTGTTTGGAAGCTTCCTTAACCGACCAGAATACGGACCCAGGTGAGCAAAGGTACAAATTTCACCGGAGGACCGTATTAAATCGCTTAGGAAAAGGTGTCAGGGAAACTACGAACCCAGGTGAGAAGGGGTACAAATTTCACCGGACCGTATTAAATCGCTTGCGAAAAGATGTTAGGGAGAATAGGGGCCCACGGTAAGCAAAGGTACAAACCGTATTAAATCTCTTAGGAAAATATGTTAGGGAGAATAAGGTCCCAGGTAAGCAAAGGTACAGACCGTATTAAATCGCTTAGGAAAAGATGTTAGGGAGAATAAGGTCCCAGGGTAAGCAAAGGTACAGACCGTATTAAATCGCTTAGGAAAAGGTGTTAGGGAGAACAGAGGCCAACGGTAGGCAAAGGTTCAGACCGCATTAAATCGCTCAGGAAAAGATGTTAGGGAGAATACGGGCCCAGGTGAGCAAAGGTAGAAATGTCACAGGAGGACCGTATTAAATCGCTTAAGAAAGGATGTTAGGGAATAAGGTCCCAGGTGAGCCAAGGTACAAATATCACCTGAGGACCGTATTAAATCGCTTGGGAAAAGGTGTTAGGGAATAAGGGTTCCAGGTGAGCCAAGGTACAAATATCACCTGAGGACCGTATTAAATCGCTTAGGAAAAGGTGTTAGGGAATATGGGTGCCAGGTGAGCCAAGGTACAAATATCACCTGAGGACCCAGTCAGTTAGGGTGGAGTGAGGGGCCCGGTACAAATGATGGCGGCTCCTGTACTGCCTGGCATTGCTAATACCGCTTTGCATATGAAACGCCCCAGCAGCAGCGGTGTGTGACGCGTTATCTCACTACACCCCTCCTACTCCCCTCTCCCCACTCCCCAACCCTCCTCCCTCCCTCTCTGATCGTCTCCCTCCACCCCCCTCTCTCCTGGATCGTCCCCACTCCCTCTCGGATACTCTCTCCCTCCCTCTCCGATCCTCTCCCCCTTCCTCTAGGATTTCCCCCCCTCCTCCCTGTAGGTTCCTCGTCCTCTCCCTGTCCAATTCGGTGGCTCAATCGGTAGAGAGGTGGCCTGCAGTGCAACTGGACCCAGGTTCAAATCCCGGCTGGGACAGGAAACAGTTTAAGGATTTGAATTTCACAAAAAACAGACTTTACTCATCTACGGTACCAGAAGACCCGCCGACATGTCGTAAAAATACCCCCGCTACTACCAATACATTAGTCCTGTATGAGACAGCCCTAGCATGTATTCAATATGGACGGTGGGCGTTAGAGCCGAAGTGGTGATATGAAGAGGTGTATGGCATGTAGGAGGACTACTGGGCCTTGTAAGCAGGCTGTGAAGCCTATGCCCAGAGTCGAACACATAAAAAAAGAAAATTCTCTCTCTCTCTCTCTCTCTCTCTCTCTCTCTGTTGTGTGTGTGTGTGTGTGTGTGTGTGTGTGTGTGTGTGTGTGTGTGTGTGTGTGTGTGTGTATACATCTGATCTCCAAGCACGTTTATCAGACACCAAAACTGAGGGTAGGGATGGATGGACTGAGTGCGAAAATCATTTACGTTTTACAGAATTTACATTACTCTTGTAGTTTGATTTTTTTGGTACTCTAGCTCTCATCATCATCATCACCACCACCATAATCATCATCTATCATCACCACCACCATCATCATCATCATCATCATAACCCTCCCAGAGTCACTTAAGAGCATAGCAAGGTGTGTAGTGTTAATCATCAGCAGGTATGAGGTAAGGTGTGGCGAGTATCCAGCGGTAATAACAGGGTGTAGGTGGTAATGTTCACCACGTTGGCCGCAAGTATAGTGCCAGGTGACGCTTACAACACACTACCTTGATTGTCTACCTCGCACACATCTCTCTCTCTCTCTCTCTCTCTGTAACACTTGCCCTACTTTAATAATAATAATAATAATAACAATAATAATAATAATAATAATAATAATAATAATAATAAAGATGATGATGATGATGATAATAACAACAACAACAACAATAATAATAATAATAATAATAATAATAGCATTCTTGAGTAAGGCAAAAGTTCACTGCACAAGGCAATTAAACCACCAACAATCCTGCAGACATCCATTTTGGTATATTTTTCCTTTTCCCAGACGATTATGATTAAACCCAAGGATGAAGGGGTTTATGAAGCTTCTACCTAACCCCCCCCAGATCCCAGAGTCTCCCCTAAGCTGAATAAAACCGTCTGGATGTATTTAAGAGGACTGAAGGAGCTTTAAGTAATGTCTCATCCATCTTCAGACCACTATACCTCTGATTAACACACGTCATCCTCTCCTCTTCTTCACCCTCATCATCTTATCACGTCTTCCTCTTCCATCCTCTTCAATCCACCTCTTGTTTTCAGGTCTTCTTCTGTCTTTCTTTTCACCTCTTCTCCCCTTGTCTTCTTCCTCTCTATCTTTCAGTCACTTCTCTATTCATCTTCTTCCTCTCCTTCTTTCCACCCCCTTCTCCTCTAATCTTCTTCCTCTTTTTCCTTCAGTCTTTCCTCTTATCTTCTTCATCTCTTTCTTTCCATCTCTCTCTCTCTCTCTCTCTCTCTCTCTCTCTCTCTCTCTCTCTCTCTCTCTCTCTCTCTCTCTCTAATAATGCGGTTTCTTCCTTCTTCCACTCATCCTCTTCCTCCCCACCTCCCCCTTTCCCCTCCCACCCCCTCTACAACCAAGAACTCTATTCACAAACTTTCTTAAACTGACGCCGTATTTAAGATCTTTTATGCAATACGTTCATCCCTTAAAACTACCAAACCCCTCACAAGCAAACCAGTGTAAATATTAGTGGGATAAATACGAGAACGGACGAAGATTTACGAAAATACTTAATTGGTAAGGATGCTTATTTATACTGGGAATCGACTGAGACTTTTTATGAATACCGGGTCAAATCTTAAGTGCGAGAATCATGAACTGGGAGATTCTTGGACCACTTCCGCCTATCTTGTCACCTGCCACTACTTACATCATCACTACCACCACTACCACCATCACTCCACCACTACCACCATCATAACCATTACCACTATCACTACCACCACTACCACCATCACTACCACCATCACTACCACCACTACCACCATCACTACCACCACTACCACCATCATTATCACTACTCACACCACCATTATAACCACTACCACCATCACTACCACCACTACTACTACAAGCACCACAACCATTCCCATCACTACTCCTATCAACCTATATAAATTCCCACTACCCCTACAGGCCTTAATTCAGCTCACTATACTCCTTTCACCTTAACCTGGCCCAGATTTTCGTCCTTTTGTAGCTTATTTCACGAGGCTCAGAAGAAGAAATTAACTACGGCTCTACGTCCCCTCCATAGCACTTCTTCGTGACTAGTGAAGAGACCGTGTTTTCCCGTATTTTCAGGGTTAAGCTTTGTATGGTCTAAGGGGGATTAGTGTGTGTGTGTGTGTGTGTGTGTGTGTGTGTGTGTGTGTGTGTGTGTGTGTGTGTGTGTGTGTGTGTGTGTGTGTGTGTGTGTGTGTGTGTGTGTGGCTCTTGGGGTCTTTCTCTAGTGGTGGAGAGGAACGCCTTCACGTGGTGGCTCAGATATACCCCCTCGGCTCCACTGCCCGGTTATACAAAGACCCCTCAGCTTCGTCCCAATCCAATGAAAGGATGATGATGATGATACATTACTTCCAGATGATGATGATGATGATGATGATGGTGATGGTGATGATGATGGTGATGGTGATGATGATGATGATGATGATGATGATGATGATGAAGGGGAGGTATGATGATGATGGTGATGATGATGATGATGATGATGATGATGATGATGATGATGATGATGGGGAGGTATGATGATGATGGTGATGATGATGATGATGGTGATGATGATGGTGATGATGATGATGATGATGATCGGGAGGGTGGTGGACTGCTGCTATCACCATTACTACGACCTCCACACTCTTCCTTTTACCACCATTATTGTCACTACCGCTACTACTGCTATCCCTGCCACCACCATAACTGCAAGGCCCCTACCACCACTACCACTATCACCACTACCACCACCATAACTGCAAGGTCCCTACCACCATTACCACTATCACCACTACCACCACCATAACTGCAAGGCCACTACCACCATTACCACTATCACCACTACCACCACCATAACTGTAAGGCCCCTACCACCATTACCACTATCACCACTACCACCATCCCAGCCGTCACTATCATCACACTTATCGTTACTACCATTAGCACTACCACCACACTCTTCCTTCTGTCACCGCTGTCGCTACTGTTTCCACCATTATCACCACTACCACCAACCACCACCACCACCAACCACCACCACCACCACCACCACCCTGCCGATCTCCCCCCAAAGCCCGCGAGATCGAGTACATTACCACCACCACACTACAACCACCACTACCACCAACCACCCCACGCTACCACCACACCACACCACACCACAGTCTGGCCGAACTGTGGTGTGGTGTGGCCAGACTGCCTAGGGAACAACTACACCACGCCACACCACACCACACCACACCACCACTACTACACCACACCACACCACCACCACTACCACAACCACCACCAACCACACTACCACCACCACCACACCACCACCACCACCACCACACCACCGGCTAATTACCCTCAGGAGAACCAGCAGGCAGCAGGAGCAGGAGAGGAAGGAGCAGCAGGAAGAGAGGAAATGGGGAGGAGGAGGAGGAGGAGGACAGAAGGTAGAGGAGTGACTAGGGTACAATATGTGAGAGAGAGAGAGAGAGAGAGAGAGAGAGAGAGAGAGAGAATTATGAGGTGCGGGAGTGGAGAGGCAGCAATATAGGACAAGCCGGAAGGATTGAGCAGGAGGAAGAAGTGAGAGGGGGGGGAGGGAAGGTGGGAGGAAGGAGAAGTGGAAAGAGGAAGGGGAGGAGGGGGAAAGGTAGAGAGGCGGGCAGGGGAAGGCAGGGGGGGAGGGGTGGGGGCAGGGAAGACAGGGGGGAGGGGAGGGGGCAGGGGAAGGCAGGGGGGAGGGGACAGGGGGTAACAAGCACCGCAACACAACAGACAGTTTGTTGACAAGTCTCAATGAGCACCACTGTGTTTACGACACGGCACCCAGGCAGGCAGCGAGGAGAGGCAGGGGGGGAGGCAGGCAGGGGGAGGATAGACAGGGAGGAGTAGGCAGAGGGGGAGGCAAAGAGGCAGTGATGGAGAGAGGCAGGGGAGAGGAGAGGGAGTGATGGTATAAAGACAAGGAGGTATGGGCAGGGGAGGCGGGGAGTGATGGAGGGGAGGGGAGGTAGAGAGAGAGAGAGAGGACGTAAGGAGGCGGTAATGGAGAGAGAGGCAGGGGAGGGTACGGGAGAGGGAGGAGGTAGAGAGGGGAGAGGGTAGGTAGGGGAGGGAGGGAGGAGGAGGGAGAGGGATGAGAGGGATTGAAGACACGGTGGTGGCGAACTGTGGCAAGTGTAGCAAGCGACCCTCTCGTTAGTGCCTCTCCCTCTCCTCCCAGACCCTTGTGTGGCGAGAGAGAGAGAATTAGAGAGCTGGAGGAGAGGAAGTAGGGAAGGAGAGAGAGGCAGGGAGGGAGGGAGAGGGCCGGGAGAGAGAGATGAGAGGGAGGGGGGGACGGAGGGAGGAAGGGATCAGCTTAGCGATGTCACTTGGCGAATTTAGCGACTTGACAGAAGCAGTTGAGCAGGGCGGGAGCGCTAGGGAGCCCGACAGACGTGCTCCCCACACACTTAACTTTGATGCCGGGAGGAGCAGCTACATCGATCCGTTTCCCCGCACTCTTCGTTCGCCTCCCACTGCGCTTCGGACGGGAGGAGGAGGGAGGGGAGGGAAGGGAGACAGCGCCAGGAGGAAGGGAGGGAGAGCAGGGGGGCCGAGCGAAGGGTTACGTAAAGCTCCGTTCCTGGGGCTAACAATACCCTCGGTTCATGAGACACCCAAAGATGTAATCAAATGCGAATATCAGCAGAGAGAGATGTAAGGCGCTGCCGTGGCGGGGAGAGGGGAAGAGGAGAGGGGAAAGGGAGGGGGAGGGGGATAAAAGAGGTAGTGAGGAATGAGTGGATTGGAGAAGGAAAGGAGACAGAAGGGGAAGAACGAAGCCAGGAGGAGGAGGAAGGGGAGCAAGAAGAGGGAGATAAAAGAGGCAGTAAGGAAACGAGAGAGAGAGAGAGTGACTGACTTGGATCTTTTAATTTTGCTTGTCTGGTCAGAGCACAAGAGCAGCGTATCAGGCCATAAAGCAGTTAACTGGGACTGACAAGAGAAGGAAGGAAATACCTGTACGAGATAGAACTGGTAACTTGATGACTAAAGATTTGGATATAAAAGGAAGGTGGAAAGAGCATTTTGAATCTGTCCTAAATAGACCAATCCCAGCTAAACAGGACATTTTGCCAGCCAAGAGAGATTTGCAGATAGAAACAGGGGATATAATCTTGGAAGAGGTAGCAAAATCTATAAAGGAATTAAAGAAATTTAAGGCCCCAGGAGAGGATGGAATATTTCCTGAAATGCTTCGGGTGGAAAACGATGAGCTGATGAATGCGCTTTTGAAACTTTTTAATGTGGCTTGGGATAATGGTGGAATTCCAGAAGAGTGGAAAAATGGAGTTATTATAAAAATACCAAAAAAGGAAGATTTAAGTGTGTGTGGCAATTGGAGGGGGATAACTTTGACACCTGTAGCTGCAAAAGTCTTTTCCAAAATCTTGTTGAACAGAATAGGGACAGTAATTGATAAAAATTTAAGAGAAGAACAAGCGGAATTTAGAAAGGGTCAAGAGAAGAACAAGCGGAATTTAGAAAGGGTCGAGGTTGTAATGATCAATTTTTTATTGTAAGGCATCTAATGCAACAAGCTAATGAGATGAAAATGCCACTTAGTATGTGTTTTGTGGATTTTGAAAAGGCGTTTGATAGTGTTTCACGTGGAGCTATGTTGAAAATTATAAGATTCTATGGTATACCAGAAAAGTTTGTATATATTATTAGAAGCCTGCATGAAGGTACTTTTTGTAAGGTAATGGTGGGTGGTTCTTTGAGTGATCCATTTGAAGTTAGGTCAGGAGTGATTCAAGGAGGAGTTCTTTAGCCTTTGCTGTGTGTTTTGGTTATGGATTATGTTATGAGAAAGGAGAAAGGTTGTAAGGAGAACAGGTGCAGGAATTAACTGGAAAGAAAATAAGAGGCTGATGGATTTGGACTATGCTGATGATACTGTACTGATCTGCGGATGTATTTACGAGTTGCAGACGGTGCTTGATTGTCTGGTAGAGGAAGGAGAAAAAGTGGGATTGGTAATAAATTGTGGAAAGACTGAAATTATTAATATGAACGTGGAGAACCAAATCGATGGTGAAATTGAGAATAATGTGGTGAAGAATGTAGAAAACTTTAAATATCTGGGAACGATTTTATCATCTAATGGATCATTAAACAATGAAATTGAGGAGAGAATTAGACAGGCTTGGCGAGCTGTTGGAATGCTGAAATCTGGAATGATAATAATAATAATAATAATAATAATATACTTTCTGTACATACTAAAGTAAAAATTTACAAGTCCATGGTTAGACCAATTTAAATTTATGGACATGAGTCATGGTACAGTACGATTGCAACAGATCAGAATGGATTAGGATTTGAGAATAAAATACTGAGAAGGATTCTTGGGGTAAAGTGGCAAGACAGAGTTACAAATGAAAGAGTAAGGGATATTACGAGAGTGGAATCAGTTGATGAATATGTGAGACCGTCTCGCTGGAAGTGGCTGGGGCAAATATACAGAAACGAAGGCAGTTAAATAAAGGATGTTCCAGAGTGGACTGCTAGAGGAAGAAGAGGCAGAGGTAGGCCGAGGGAAACCTGGTTGAGGACAATGAAAAGAGAAGCAGGAGAGGAGTGACGGTGGGACCCGAAGGTGAAGGCAAGAGAAATATTGGTTGAGAGAGTTCATCGAGGCCCTATGCATCCCGTGGGGTGTCACAGGAAATGATTAATTAAGTGACTGATTGATTGGTGGTTTATCGGGGACACTTTCATGCGGCTTCTCTTATTCCTGTGATGGATTACTTGAGAGACGGGGTCAACGCTCTCTCTCTCTCTCTATCTATCTATCTTTACTAGTCCATCCTTTCCTCGCGGACTCCAGTCTAGCATTTCGAGAGAGAGAGAGAGAGAGAGAGAGAGAGAGAGAGAGAGAGAGAGAGAGAATGAAATATTAGTAAGACAATGTTAGAAAAAAATTACGTAATACCTCTATCTATATTTATATCTATTTTTTTTTTTACATATGAGGGATTATGGTAAAGTTCGCAGCCTCTCTATAGGAAGGAACTAACATAGAGGAACAATATTTTTTTTTTTCATTATATATACCTCTTCAGGTGATCACAAACCATATTTCAATTTCATCATTACTTCCTTCAATGTGTTTTAGGTCTTCAGACTAAACAGGTAGCTCAGTTTTACGACAATGATGACAATGGCAAGCGTGGTGTTACCAAATATCTCCAGATGAAAGGGTTACCTCCTTCAAAGATCCTCGAAGATATGGTGGGGGCATAGGGGATGGTGCGCCTTCTTATTTCACCGTTAGAACTGGCAGATGAGTTCAGGAAGGGGAGAGGCAGTGTGGAAGGTACCGCACAGTCATGGAGACTTTCAACATCAACCAGTCACGAAACCATTGATCGTGGCATGACCTGGTGGTGAAAGATTGTCGACTGACCATTCGGTGTATCGCTGGCAAAGGTGGCATCTTGTGTGGGAGAGTTTGGCACATCTGACCAACGACCTTGTCATGAAGTAGGTTTCAGTACACTGGGTGCCGCGTTTTTTGATAAGCGATCGAAAGAGCACCAGCATCGTTATGTCTCGTAAAAATCTGTTCGATAAGAATCCGGTCAATTTCACTAATCGATTCGCCACCGTTCATGATACTTGGCTTCACAACTTCGAGCCACAGACAAAAACCTTAATCGATGAAATGGAAATATCCGTCTTCTCCCCCTCCAAGAAAGACCACGTGCACTTCATCGACTAGGAAGGTGATGGCACCAGTTTTCTGCAATTCCAGAGGGATACCCTAGACTGACTACCCCCAGAAGCGCTAGACAATCACTACAACGTATTATGCTCCCGTGTTGAAGCGACGGCGTGAGGCAATCAGAGTTAAACGCCCTGGATAGGTCACAAAAGGAGTGTTGTTCATCAAGACAATGCATCGGCTCACACGCTGGGAGTTGCCATGGTTGCTCTGCATGATTGTCGCTTTGGTCTCCTCAATCACCCATCTTACTCACCAGATCTCGCTCCGTCTGACTTCCACCTGTTCCCCAAGTTGAAAAAGGACTTGGCTGGCACTCACGTCACTGATGGTAATGAGGGTAGCACAGCAGCAGACGAGTTTTTTCACCTTCAGGAGGAAACGTGCTTCTCCACAAGGACTGAGACTCTGAACCACAGCCGGAAGATGTGTGTGAAACTGAAGGGGGAATACTCGTGTGTTGAAAAATCGCGGGTCATTGTTTTCACCACATCAAATAAGTATTGGTGAGGTCGTGAACTTTTCAGTCATACATACATACATTACACACACACACACACACACACACACACACACACACACACACACACACACACACACACACACACACACACACACACACACACACACACATAAGCAGGCAGGCAGACAAAGAGCATAAGAAAGCGTGAGCCAGATTTAGTGAGTGTGAGCGGGTGCCTGTGATTGCCGCACTTAACCTTACCAGCAGGGGTGAGAGAGTGAGAGAGAGTGAGTGAGTCAACAAGGCGGTAATTGGCTGATTGTCCGAGGTGGTAAGGGGGAGGGGGTGGGGGGTGTATCCTCCTACCCCTCCACCCACATCCCACCCCTCTACCTCCTCCTCCTCTGCTCCACGATTGCTCTCCTTGACTGTCCTTTACTCTGCCGGTAAGACTGGTAGGCTAACTTTGTACACCCCTCGTTTTCCCCCCTTCCTTCCACTGCCTGTCTTTCCTTCACTGCCATAACACCATCATCATCACCATCACCACCACCACCACCACCACTCACCACAATCACTCTACCTATATTATCATTACCACCACACTCACCACCATCACCACATTCACTCTAACCACATCATCACCACCATATCACTCCAGCCACATCAATCTCACACTCCACTCCCACCACCACCTCAAACCACCACCACAACCGCAGTTTTCCCACAGCAAGGCGAGCGTACCACAGCACAGGAAACACAGCTCATAAAACCCACTACAGCCACTCAAGACACACGATGATCTTTAGGGTGACAGACAAGAGTGAGGGCTGAAGGATGAGGAGAAAGGAGCTGTTAACGTGACTATGCTCTCTCTCTCTCTCTCTCTCTCTCTCTCTCTCTCGTCTCACCCACCCGCCTGTCTCCCTTCCTCTGCTATCTCTCTCTCTTCCTCCTGCCATGTCACTCTCTCTTCCCTCTTGTCTCTCCCCCTCCTGTTCCTCCAATTCTCCCCCTCCCCCTCATCTCTCCCTCCCTCCCTCCCTCCCTCCCTCCTCCCCTGTCATCCTCTCCCTCCTCCCTTCACTCAACCTGTCACGCCCATTGTTAATTGCTGCCAATTTGGTTACCTACATCTGCTCAAGGAATGCTGGTGAGAGTGGTGGAGATAATGGTGGTGATTGTGGTGGTGATGGTGTGATATTGCGGTGCTGGAGATGTCTGTGGTGGTGGTGGTGGTAGTGTATGATGGTAGTAAGTGAGGTAGTGGTGGTGACAGTGGTTGTGAAAGTGGTGGTAGTTGTGGTGGTGGTAGTACTGACTGTGGTGGTGATGGTGGATGACAGCGTTGGAAGTTAATGACTGTGGTGGTGATTGTGATGGTGGTGATGGTGGTAATGGTGGAGGCGCACGAAAATAATCGTGAATGGTGGTGATGGGGTCAAAATAATGCCGACTGACGTTTGTAACTGTGGTAATGGCTGTGGTGGTAGTGGTGATTGAGGTATTGATCGTGGTAGTGATGGTTGGGGATGGTAATTATGGTAGTGGTGGCAGGAGATGACAACCGTGGAAGTGGTGGTATGGGATGGCAATTTTGGTAGCGGTAGTATGAGATGGCAACCGTGGTAGTGGTGGTGGCAGTGGTGAGACGGTGGTGAATGAGTCAGTGGTGCTTGGGTGTGATGCTAGCAATGATGAGTGGTGTAATTTAGCTGACCACTTTAGCACAACAACCTATAACTTCAACCCTGCTTCCACCACACACTTAATACAACCCTTACGTATATAGAGGTGACCTGCAGTAGTGAAGGGGTTAAGGAAGGCACTATCTAACCCCTCCTATCAGAAAAAAAGCCTTCTAAAATCGTCAGGAGATGGCGGGAAAGAATAGGTCATGGATTGAAGGGGTTAAGGCTCCAATAGAGGTGATCTTTTCTATATTTCTTTTATCCCTTATTTTATTCTTTCTGTCTTTGGGGGATTTGCTTGAGCTCGGAAGACGATTTTTTTTCAATGACTGGAGGGGGTTAAGTAGAGACCTATTTAACTTCCTTCATACTGGATTAAAAAATAAATCTTGAGTGAAATCGTCTGTGTGCTGAGAGATAAATACGGAAAAAATCGTCACCATACATAGCCTAATAAAACTGTTGAATAAAATCGTCTAGTAGTGTAATGAAAATGAAAAAAAAAAACACCGTACATGGTCGCAAAAAATGAAAAAAAAAATCGTGACGAGGTAACATGATAAAAATAAATAAATAAATAAGTAAAAGGCAGCCCCGTACTTGGCCACATGGTAGAGCAGAAGAGTGCAATGAAGAATACGGTGAGGGGTACGATGAACGGTGCAGGTCCCTATCTGTGTGACGGTGCGGTGATGTGGCCAGTGTACGTAATTGTGGTGGTAATGGTTGAGGTCACTGGTAATGAGTGTGGCTCTGGGAGTAATGAGCTGGGAGATGAGTAATGAAGGTGACGGAGGTAATGTGAGAGGGGAGGCTGCGGGAGGGGAGGGGAGGAAGGGGGAGGAGAGAAGAGGGAAGGTGGGTAGGGGTGAGGGACGGGGTGTGGGGAGAGAGGAGAGGCTCGGAAAGGGAAGGGAGGGGGAGGAGAGAAGAGGGAAGGTGGTAGGGATGAGGGAGGGAGTGTGGGGAGAGCGAAGAGGCTGGGAGACGGGAGGGGAGAGGAGAGGTGAAGAGAGAGGGGAGGAAAACTGAGGTTCAGAAGAGGGAAGGGAATAAGAGGGAGGGAGGAAGGTCGGACGCGGATCTTCTCTCCACTTCGCCCTCTCCTCTCTCTCCTCCCTCCTCCCCTCTACTCCCTCCCTCCCAGTGACGTCATCTCCCTCAAGCGAGGACCAAGAATTAGCGGCAGTAATGTATCAGTGCTGAGTGAGAGAGATGGATGGAGGGGGAAGTGAGGAGACGGGGTGGGGAGAGGGACTGGTGCAGAGAGAGAGAGAGAGAGAGAGAATGATAAGGGAAAACAGGTGAGAGGAAGAGCAGGATATTACCCCTCTCATGCCTGGTACAACTCTAGCAATTTATCTCAGCTAACTCAGGAAGATATAGCTAACAGGAAGCTATAGAAGACTGAGAATGTTAATACCGCCACTATTCTCGTCGGTTAAGGAAGCTCCGTAACACCTTTTCCTATGCGATTTATTTTGCTTATTCCATCTAACTCTCCTTCTTCGTGTAAAATCATTCTAATATCGCCAAACTCTGCATAGATAATATACAAAAGGATAATAACCAGCCATATCCAAAAATAAATCGCTAAGGATGAGGTGATACGAAAAATCCAAAGCCACATAGAGTACGAGCATAGAAGCGAGGAATGTGAGTGGTCGTTCGTTCACCTAACTAGGCAATTGGGTAGTTAGGCTCATGTAGGGAGAATTGGTGATTAGGAGAGACGGAGGGGAGGAGAGAGAGAGAGAGAGAGAGAGAGAGAGAGAGAGCGCTGGTGATTGATTTGGCAAATAGGGTAAAAAGGGGAGGAAAGCTGTATGTGAGGAGGAGGGATGGAGGGAGGGGAAGGAGCCAAGGGGAGTGAGGGTAATGTAGGGGAGATAAAGTGACAGGGGAAGGGAAGGGAGAGAGACAAAGAGGGAGGGAAGGAGGGAAGGAGAGGATACAGAAAGCCTGGGAAGGAGGAAGGAAGGAAGGGAGATTAAGGCAAGGGAGTGAAAGAAACAGGGAGAGAGGTAAGAAGCGAGGGAGGAAAAACGAGGATAAGAGTGTCAGGGTAAAAAAGGGAGAAAGAGACAGAAAGGCAGGGTGACAGGGAGGGAGGAAGGGAGTGTAAGAGAAGGTAGACAAAGGGAGAGTCTGGGAGGTAGGAGAGAGACAGAGGAAGGGAGGGAGAGAGGAAGGCAGGAAAGAGAGGCATGGAGGTTCAGGCAGGGGAGGCACGAAAACAGACCAGAGAGAGTGTCTGGGTAAGGCAGGGGAGAGAGACAAAGAGGTAGGGTGGAAGAAAGGGAGGAAGGGAGTGAAAGCACGCCAGGGGAGACAAAGAAGGAGAATCAGGGAGGTAGAGACGAAGGCAGGGAGGAAGCGAGTGAACGGCAGGGGAGATAAAAGGGAGCCAGAGAGGTGGAGGAGAGGGAAAGGGAGGGAGGATGGCAGTGTATCGCGACAGGGGAGGATGAGGTAGGAGAGACAAAGAGGCAGGGAAGGAGGATGGGAAGGAGGGAGGGTATGGCGGCAGGGAGGGAGGGTATGGGGGCAGGGGAGGGAGGGAGGGGTACTTAATAGCCTAAGAGAGAGAGTAGCCCTGCCTCGGTGTGAGGGTGTTGTTTATTTAAGACACTGCCAACCCGACCCCCACCGCCAGGTTTTGCTGTCCCTCCCCCCACACGTCACCCCACCCGTCACCCCCCACACGTCACCCCACCCGTCACCCTACACGTCACCCCACACGTCACCCTACACGTCATCCCCCCACACGTCATCCTACACGTCATCCCCCCACACGTCACCCTACACGTCACCCCCCCCCCCACACACACACACGTCACCCCACACGTCACTTCATACCTCACACGTCACCTCATACCCGTCAAATCACTTTACACGTCACCTTACACGTCACCTCAAGCCTCACACGTCACAAGGGCTTGAGAATGGCAACGAAAGAGCACATTGTTAACCCTCTAACTGTCAAGATTTCACCTCAACTAAATCGTTTGGTAACAGGCTGAAAAAAAAAGGGTAAGGGGTGGGGCAAGAGTAGGGGGAAAGGGAGGGGATAGAGAGGGGGAAGGGAGAGGGGAAGGGAAGAGATGCGAAGGGAGAGGGATGAGAGGCCCTTGAGGTTTGAGAGGGACAATTAAAACCTTCGCTTCGAGAGGTCATTCTTACGCTAAATATAATGTCTTTCTCGACCTCTGTTCATTCGTCGATCTAAACAATGATCAGACATGCCACCCCTCGCTTCCCTTACAATATTAAGCACTATCTCTTTATCCAATCAACACACACACACACACACACACACACACACACACACACACACACACACACACACAGTATCAATCAGTTTCTCAGTGCCTTACGTTTACTCAATTCCCTTGCCACAAAGCAGGTACGCCTGTGAATCGTTTTGTACCTGAAGAGAGTATGTGTAATTATCCAGCTCCTCCCAGTGCAAATATCCGACAAGACTCCACCATTTCCATCCACATCACTATGAGTACACATCACTGACCAACCACCTCAACTGTGCTGGTCTTTCCCACTTAGCCATTCGTATTTCCCACTTTACCACTCGTCTCTTCAATCAAAAACCCTCTTAGTGTCATCAAACTTCAAATATAAGTCAAAATTCTCCCAAAATAGTACTTTCACTCCATCCACTCGATTCTCTTTTGGTGTATAAGTGCGTATAATCATCCTTGTGTGTATGTGAGTTATTTAAGAGGAGCCTGTGGAGTCACGTGGAGAGACAGGCTGACGAATGAAGATATAAAGGAGCGTTGTGGTGTGGATGTGATAGGAAGCGTTATGAGGAACACACTGAGGTGGTTTGGCCATGTGGAGAGGATGGAGGGTAAAAGACTGACGAAGAAAGTGTATGTGAGTGAGGTGGAGGGGGGAAGAGGGAGGGGGAGGCCGAGGATGAGATGGAGGGATGGGGTGGAGAGGTATATGAGAGAGGGGGGTGTGAGTTGGGAGCAGGGCAGTGAAATGGCGGGGGACAGGGCGACTTGGAGGCGATTTGTTTGTGGCCACCCCAAACGGGATTGAGGCGTCTGGCAATAGATAGATAGATAGAATAGTGTATTTCTTCTTCCAGTCTTACCCATACAAACCTTGATCCAACTGACCCATACTCCCTCATATCCTCCTTCCATCTCCTTACATACATTTCCTTCTTCCAACATACGTCTCCTCCATCTCCCTACATTCATCCCCTCCTCCTTACATACATTTTCTTACATAAGTCTCCTCCATCTCCTTACATACATCCCCTCCTCCTTACATACATCTCCTCCTTCTCCATGCATACATCTCCTCCTTCTCCTTACATACATCTCCTCCTTCTCCTTACATACATCTCTTCCTTCTCCTTACATACATCTCCTCCTTCTCCTTACATACATCTCCTCCTTCTCCTTACATACATCTCCTCCTTCTCCTTACATACATCTCCTCCTTCTCCATGCATACATCTCCTCCTTTTCACATACATCTCTTCCATCTCCATAAATGCATCTCGTCCTTCTTCTTACATACATCTCCTTCTCACATACATCTCCTCCTTCTCCTTACATACATCTCCTCTTTACATACATCGATGCATCCATCCTTTATCGCTCTCTCATTTATAACACACCAGCAAACACACCTAGTCCATACGTCCATTCTTCTAAGATACGGGTCACTTCTCTTGTGATATAAAATGGTGTTCCTCTGCCCTATAGATCAACTTCTCTTCAGTTCCCGTAAAACACAGCTTGAACCCGTGTCAGGCGAGTGCAAGCCATCAGATACAGTAGGCTACATACACACGAACCACAACAGTCGTCAATGTTACCACCACGTCCCCAACTGTACTTAGGGAATGTACAAGGACGTGGGGAGGAGGAGACGGAGCGTGAGGAAATGGGGGGATGGGGAAATGTTACAACCTGGAATATAACAGTCAGCGTACCATCAAAGTCCCTAATTTTACTGATGGTTGAATAGGGACAAGGAGGGGAGGGGACAGAGCAAAGGAGTCAATGTTACATCCAAATCCCTAATTGTACTGCTGGATAAAGAGGAACAAAGGGAGGGGGTGGGGGGGATGAGATGGATCGCGAGGAGGTGGGGTGAGGGAGCGTGCGGAAATGTGAGGAAGCCTGAGATAACGTGAGGGAGGGCCTGGGGTGGGGCTGGAGGGCCATGTGGTAGGGCCATTAGCGTCACCCAGACTCCACCTTAAACCAAACGCACTTGTGGCACCACCTCACTGGGGCCAATTTACTGTGTGCCGACCCTACTGTGATATATCTTCATTTGGGGAGCTGCCCGAGTCTGGGATACGGCAGCAGGGGATGGAGAGGAGGGGTGCAGGAGGAGGGTGGAGAAGTGGAGGGAGGGAGGGAAGGGGTGGAGGGTTGGCAGGGAAAGTGGAGATGGAGGGAGGAAGGGAAGGGTGAAGGGGGAGGGTGGAGAAATTGAGGGAGGAAGGACAGGGGTGGAGGGATGGCAGGGAAGAATGGAGATGAAGGGAAGAAGAGGAGGAGTGGTTTAGGAAAGTGGAGATGAAAGGAGGAAGAGGAGGGTGAAGGGGGAAAGTGGAGATGAAAGGAGGAAGAGGAGGGATGGAGGGGTAGAGTGGAGAGATGGAGGAACGAACGGGAGAGGCGGAGGAAGCAAAACAGAGTAGAGGTGAAGACAGAAGAGCACTGGCAGTCTAATAAAAGGTTCTCAGTCACGTTGTACAATCATCAAGTTTTGCAAGTTAATATGAATATTTTACTTTCAATTTTTTTTTTACAGTATAAATCGTGTGAGTTTGCTTGAGAATTATTTCGTGGCTGTATGAATGTAGGGGATACTATAAAAAATAATCATACACACAACTTATGCAAAGGAGGGTAGAGCAGAGAAGAGTAGGGTAGGGAGGGGCAGGATAGGGTAGGGTAGGCTTAAAATAAATAACCCAATACACAACTTAGGTAGCGGAGGGAAGAGAGAAGATCAGGGTAGGGCAGGGGAGGGGAAGGAGAAGATCAGGGTAGGGTAGGGTAGGGTAGGGTAGGATAGGGTAAGGCGGTCCCCACATGCACTTTACATTACGTCCGGCCAGAGCTGCTCCTGCCTCTGCACCATAATGGAAATCACACCCCCGCCACCCTCACCCTCACCCCCTCACGCTCACCCTCACCCCCTCACCCTCTGTGTTGATAAGTTAGTTGTCGCCACGGTACAGCACGTTCACCCTACCCTTAAAAAATAAATAAATAAATAAAATAAAAAAAAATCCCTAACCCTAATCGCAATTTGAGTGGACTGGAACTGCCGTCGAGATTTTTTTTTTTTCCATGTTACGTGAAATGACCAGCAATTGAAAAAAAAAATGCTTAGAAGTGTACCTGACAGGACTGGAACCCGTCGCTCTGCAGTTATTGTGTGTGGGGAGGGATTATGCTGGGGTAGTACGGATTAAAACAGTATAGTCTAACTTCCTTTGTGTAATCCTCTGGGTGCTATAAGTTTCACAGGCTGGGTAAAGGAGTAAAGTCTGGTTTTAACTCTCCCTCCCTCTCTCTCTCTCTCTCTCTCTCTCTCTCTCTCTCTCTCTCACACACACACACACACACACACACACACACACACACACACACACCAATAAATAATCCTTCAGTGTGGCATTCGTTCTCCAACTGATCATGCAGAGTAAACAGGTAAAACAATACATATTACTAGTATCACATCTCGACAAATATTTACCGCAGCAAGTTACAGAATAAGCTGCAATATACGTTACAGAATAAGTAGCAAAATGAAGTTACAAAAGTGCTATTGGTAACACATCGCCTCAACAGTAGCACCTCCTTACGTATTAATCACCACTACGTTACAAAATAAGTTGCAATAATAAGTTACACAATAGATTACATAATAAGCTACCTAAGTGCTGGCAGTATTACATGTGGACAAACTTCACAGCAGCTAAGTTACAAAATCATAGTCCTATCAGTAATGAGAAGGCCTTTGGTTCCTTCTTTCTTGTATAAAAAAAAAATAGTTCACTAATATCAACAGTAGGATCTCCCTGCGTATTTATCGTTACTGAGAGACGTGTATCGCCCACCGCCACTCAACAGATGCAGGGTAGAGCGTGAGGCAGGAAGCTCTACGAAGCTCTGTACCACGCGTGTTGCATGGGTCGTATACCAGAGATGCATCTGCCATTAAAACCCCTTGCCTCATCCACACGTCCATCCACACCACTGCCCTCGCTGCCGCTGGGGTAGTGACGAAAACATTCTCTTTTGTCTATGTGCATCGTGGAAATAGTCTGTGTGTGTATAGATAGATAGATAGACAGATAGATAGATGGATAGCCTGTGTATATAGATAGATAGATAGATAGATAGACAGGCAGGTACACAGAAAGACAGAAAGATAGAATGATAGATAGACAGGCAGATAGAGAGTTAGATATATAGACAGATGGATACAAAGAGACAGACAGACAGAAAGATAGACAGATGGACAGACAGACAGATAAAGTGATATGGGTGGTTTGACTGGTAAGACACACATGGAGAAGCTAGAAAAAAGCGTGATAAAGCTATAAAAAAGAGTGACGGACAAAAGAGTGAGATAGATAGACAGATAGATAAATAGATAGACAGAGATAGATAAGTGGTAAAGATGATCTGGGAGGTAGGAAAAGCATGGAGAAGCCAGAAAAAGTGTGAGGATATGATTACAAAAGTGTGACTAGGAGAAGAAAGTGTGATGATACGTGCAGTGTGACAGTGTAAAGAGGTAAGGAGGTCCAGCTGGCGTGAAAAGCATGAAGGAGCAAGAAAAAGGGTGACGCAACCATGAGTGTGACGAGGGTAAAAAAAAAGTGTGAAGGGACCATGAAAAAAGTGTGATGCGGATAAAAAAGTGTGATGATATGGGTGGTGAGGGTGGTGAGGGAGGGGGTGGCGTGATGACAGGGCGGAGTGGTAATGAGGATAATGAATGTTGTTGACTTGGTGTTAATGAGATGCTCCTACACACTTACTCCCCCCACCCCCCTCCCCACCCCCTCACCTCCATCACTGTCTGCTATCGCTCTCTCTCTCTCTCTCTCTCTCTCTCTCTCTCTCTCTCTCTCCCTCACTATTAACAATGGTAGTAGGACGTACAGGTAGTGGTGATGGCAGGGACTGAAGCGAAAGTATATGGTGGAAAGTTTAAGTGGTGATAGTGGTGTTAAATTGCTGATAGTAGTGGTGTTAATGTGGTGATGAGAAGAGGTGTTAGTGGCAGTGGTGGTGTTGATGTGATGAAAGTGGTGTGGTGAGAGTGATGTCAGTGGTGTGGTGGTGGTGTTGCTTTGGTGATAGTGGTGGTCATTATGTGGTGATAGTGGTGTAGTGAGTGTTCTTGTCAGTGGTGTGGTGGTGTTGATGTGGTGACGGTGGTACTGACAGTGGTGTGGTGATAGTGGTGGTGTTTGTAGTCTGGTGATAGCGGCGGTGTTTGTGGTGTTAATGTGGTGGTGTCAGTGGTGGTGATAGTGGTGATAACGGGCCATCACTACTGAGGAACAAACCAGATGGGGTGTTGGAGTGCCTGGTTATCTGGTGTGAGAGAGAGAGAGAGAGAGAGAGAGAGAGAGAGAGAGAGAGAGAGAGATGGGGGGGACTGTGGTAAGATCTGGGACAGTAATTAGGACTATTGAGCCAGAGAATCAGCTTAATCACTCCCCTCTCCCTCTACCTCCCCCTCCCTCTCCCGTCCCATCTACCTCCCCCTCCCTCTCCCCTCCCATCTACCTCCCCCTCCCTCTCCCCTCCCATCTACCTCCCCCTCCTTCTCCCCTCCCATCTACCTCCCCCTCCCTCTCCCCTCCCATCTACCTCCCCCTCCCTCTCCCCTCCCATCTACCTCCCCCTCCCTCTCCCCTCCCATCTACCTCCCCCTCCCTCTCCCCTCCCATCTACCTCCTCCTTCCTCTCCCCTCCCATCTACCTTCCCCTCCCTGTCCCCTCCCATCTTCCTACCCCTACCTCTCCCCTCCCATCTACCTCCCCCTCCCTCTCCCCTCCCCTCTACCTCCCCCTCCCTCTCCCCTCCCCTCTACCTCCCCCTCCCTCTCCCCTCCCCTCTTCCCTTCCTTCTCTCCCCTCTACTCTTCCTCCTTTCTCCCCTCCCTTCCCCCCAACTCACCCCTCCTTTTCCTTCCCCTAACCCCTCTTCTCCCTTTTTATTTAACTGTATTTCTCTTTTCCTTCCTCTCGTCTCATCTTCCTCCTCCATCTCCCCTCTTCCTGTCTCCCCTTCTACATTTTCCTCCCCTCTTTTCCTACTCCCCTCCTCCTCATTTCCCTATCTCTCCGTATCCCCCCCTTCCCCTCCCTTTACCCCTCTGTCTCATTTCCTCTCCCCTCGCGACCTTGCTCCCCCCTTCCCCCTCCCCCTCCTCTCCCCTCATCAATATCTCCTCCAACACAGCTTGCCAGAGGGGAGTGAGGGGAGAAAGGGGGGAGTGAAGGGGAGGAGGGATACGTATGAGACGAGAGAGAGAGAGAGAGGAGGGGAAAGAAAGGAGGGGAGAGAAGCAGAATATGGGATAGGAGGGAAGGGAAAGGGAGAGGAGCAGAAGAGGACAACGAAGGGAGGGGGGAGAGGAAGGAGGGGAGAGAGGCAAAAGAGGGGAAATAAGGGAGGGATCAGACGAGGGGAGGGGAGAGGGGAGAGGAGGGAGGAGGGTGGGAGGTCTGAGGGTGATAGGGAGAGCCAAGATGAACAAATTATCTGACATTCAATACTTCCGTTCCTCCTCCTCTCTCTCTCTCTCTCTCTCTCTCTCTCTCCTCCACAGCCACCCCCAGGAGACACACACTACGGATTTGTATATGATTCTGTATAAGTGATGCTGTGAGAGGGAGGCAGAGAGGGAGGGGAGAAAGGGAGGGAGGGGGACGGAGAGGGAGAGAGAGAGGAAGGAGAGGGAGAAGAGAGAGGAAGAAAGAGGGGAAGAGAAGAGCGTGAAAGAGAAAGAAGAGAGAGAAGGAAAGGTGAACAGGAGTGGAGGAAGAAGAGGTGGGCGAAGGAATGGGAGGAAAGGAGAGTAGAGTGGGGGGAGGGGAGACGAGGGAGGAGGAGTGGAAGAATGAAGAGAGGGTGAAGAGTAGAGGTGGAAGAAACAATGCAGTTAGGAGAAATGTGTCATCTTTTCATACGTTATTATTATTAATATTATTATTATTATTATTATTACTATTATTATTATTATTATTACTATTACTATTATTATTATCATTATTATTATTATTAGATTTGCAAGATTCATTTATTTTTCACCTATCTCTCCTGCCTCCCTCTTCTACAAATCTCTCTCCTCCTTCTCATTCCTCTCTCTCCCTCTCTCTCTCTCTCTTTCATTATCTTCAGTCCTTTCTGAATCATCTCTCCACCTCCTCTTCCCTCTCCTTCTCCAGCTCTCTCTCTCTTACCTCCATCTCCTTAAAAACAGTCTCTACCTTCTCTTCCCCTCCCTCACACCTTCTCAAATCCTCCTCCCCCTCCCCCTTCCCTCCCCTTCTTCCCCCTTCCCTTTCCCTTCTTCCCCCTCCCCCTCCCCTCCT